>NC_135796.1:11862283-12162283 GCF_051106095.1 Pogona vitticeps
CCTTCCTGCCATTTTCCCAGCCATCAGGTCACAGACTCTGCTAAAGTTCCTGCCATCACCCGGACCACCAAAACTTCAGTGATAAGATCCTGCTGATTGGTTCACAGCAGACAGTGGACTGGCCATTGTACAAGCAAAATGTTGGGATAATACATAAAAGTAAAGGTTCCCCTTAACAGTTTGTCCAGTTGTGTCCGACTCTAGGGCACGGTGCTCATCCGTGTTTCCAAGCCATAGAGCCAGTGTTTGTTATCCATAGACAGTTTCTGTGGTCACGTGGCCAGCGCGACTAGACACAAAATGGCATTACCTTCCCACCGTGATGGTACTTATTTATCTACTCACATTTTTGAACCACTAGGTTGGCGGGAGCTGGGACAAGGGACGGGAGCTCACTCCGTCGCGTGGATTCGATCTTACGACGGCCGGTCTTCTGACCTTGCAGCCCAGAGGCTTCTGCAGTTTAACCCACAGCACCACCACGTCCCCTAAGAATAATAAGCTTTTGCTTATTATGTACTTCTTTCTTTCTCTATGATCTTGAACAAGGCTCACCATAATCTCCCAGCTAAGTCATCTTGGTTTTGAAGAAGAGGTGGCATTTCAAAAACAGGTTCCCGACAGAGTTCATTTGTTCATTCCCCAAACCCATTGCTTACAGGGCTGGCAAACTCTAATCCCCTCCAGGTGCCCCCAAGGCTGGTATCTTGGGGGATAATGTACGGGTTTCGTTAGCCAGCCAAGTGTGCCACTCGGCTACTCATCATCCTTGTCAGCAGCTTTTTCTGGAAGCAGATCCTCCAGGGCCAAAGGCCTCCTGGCCGGCCCAAGGAGCTGTTTAAACTAGATCTCTTTGCAAATGGGAGAAGTCGTAAAATCTAATATGAAACCTTAGTCCGGGCTTCAGCTGTTGGTGTGACTCTAATGGGAACAGAGTGGTGTCTTAATTATAGCAAGTCCGTCTCCTTGTTCCACTGCCCTGATTCTTCAGGGTGGAGAATGAGAACATCTGGTCCTCATGAAGGGGGGAGGGACTGGAAATAACGAGGAGGAGAAAAGACCGACAATGATTTGTTTTATTTATTTATTCCAAATGTTTATATACCGTCCGACTTCGTGGCAAACACTCCTCTGGGCGGTTGGCAATCAGAGGCAGATTAAACCAGCAAACCCAACAATGGGTCAAGATGACAAAAACATTGAAAAATTAAGATTAAACCCAAAAGAAAGGGGTGGCGCTGCGGGCTAAACTGCAGAAGCCTGTGCTGCAGGGTCAGAAGACCAGCAGTCGTAAGATCGAATCCATGCAACAGAGTGAGCGCCCGTCGCTTGTCCCAGCTCCTGCCAACCTAGCAGTTCGAAAGCATGTAAAAAATGCAAGTAGATAAATAGGGTACCACCTCGGTGGGAAGGTAACAGCGTTCCGTGTCTAAGTCGCACTGGCCATGTGACCACGGAAGACTGTCTTTGGACAAACGCTGGCTCTATGGCTTGGAAATGGGGATGAGCATCGCCCCCTAGAGTCGAACACGACTGGCCAAAAATTGTCAAGGGGAACCTTTACCTTTTACCCCAAAGAAAACCTGAGTCAACGGAAACGATGGTGCGACCAGGTGATTCATCGGCAGAGCTAACTCCGAGGAGGAGGTCCTTAAAAGCTTCTTTTGAAAAAAAAAATGGTCTTTAACGTCCTCTTGAAAGTTGAGAGGGAAGGGGCACGGCGATCCTTTGATGGGAGCCAATTCCACCACCGAGCAACCCCAATGTCTCCTAGAGGTCTTCTGAGTCTCCCTTGGCTTGGCAAACCCATAAAAGCAAAGTCTGCAAGGATTGGGCTGAGCTTCGGTGGGAAAGACACCCCAACAAATAATGGGGTCCCAAATCGTTAAGGGCTCTGTAAGTTAAACCCCAAACCAAGGATGGGGACAAAGTGTTCGGCGAGCTGCATGAAAGGAGGTTCGTGTGGCTGCTTTTTGCGTTCAAAGCAGGCAAGTGATGCTGCAGTTCTGGCATCTTTGACACAACCCAATAATCATTGGGGTTTAGAAAGGGGACTTATGATAGCAACCCAAAGGAATATTTCCGTTCTGCCAGCCCATGCCGTTTTGGAAGGAACTCCATTCCATGTCTTCTCCCGTTTCCCTTTTTACCTTCTCCTTCCTAATGGCCAATAAGCATTCTGTTTTCACTAAACTGTAAGTGGCTTTTCCCTATATTTTTACATATACATATACGTACGTACTGTATATACCAGTCCCAAAGCCTCCCTTTTGCTTATGGATGATGTTCTTTGGTGTACATAAGGGCAAAATGCTGACCTTTCGCCCCCTCCTCGTAGGATTCAATTAATCTGGCCAGCAGCACCCCATTCCCTACGTGCCAAAGAACTAAGGACAGGCTTTTTGTGACGTCACAGGCAGGGGGCAATCAGGACTGCTGGGTCAACCTCTTCTAGTTGCAATTGCAGCACCAGCTCTTAGTGTACTTAAAGCGAAGCTCCTCACTCTGTTAATGTCTGTGGATTCGGATGACCCATTTTGCTTTTGGAAATAGTCCAGATGGTGGTATTTCATGCCAGACTGGGGAGGGAAGCGCTTAACTGGACCTGGGTGTTTAAATATGAAAGTAAGGTGGGTAGGAACCAGAGCATGGTCCCAGTGTAGTGGAGGCAGAGATCACAGGGTCAAAGCTCCAGGACCTTCTGATGGGTCAGGATCATCATAATTTCCCTTCTTTTCTCCTCTGAGCCTGTCCACAATCTGCTCAGTAACTGGGAGAAGTAGATTTCTCCCAGGAATAGTTTTGGTTGAAGACTGTTTGGTCCTGAATGGGCAATGAAAAGCTATTAGCTTTACAAAAGATCTGCTTTTCCATTGTTGATCCAGTCTAGTCTAGCTGCTTGCCTTTTTGGACTCTCACATGAGGCTTTGGGGGGGGGCTGGCTATCATGACTGTCATGAGGAGCAGCTGTGCATTCAAATTTACCATGACACCCCGGGCTTAGATGCTAACATTTAGATTACATTTAGGTTAGGTTTCTTACATTGAAAGACAATACTTACATTCTCTGGCTAACCCAGCTTGCTCCTCCACGGTTTATGGAATTCTTTCTAATTATAATACTCCTCATTTGATCTCTTTGAAGAAAGCACACATTTCTACATTAATACTTATAAGGTTGCGTATTCAATTCCTCAGAGCAGAGTACAAATTTTTAAGAAACCCTTTCCGATTTAGAGTAGGAAGGCAGAAGTTCCCGAAGCTTAAACTTCTACATTGTGACTTCTTTTCTCGTTTGACCTATCATATAATTCATCCTACTTTTATTAGTCCAGTGGGATACTCAGACAGAGGATAGTGCATCCATTGTCTACCCCATATATTACTGAGTGGGTGTCTAACTTTACGAGCAGAGGGGCTAAACTGGTTGACACTGTATTAGCTACACTAGATAAATTATATGGTTTATTTTTTCCCCCTTCCATTTTGAAACGTTCTGTAGTTTAAACCTGAAATACATATCCTATGACTGTGATGAAGAATGCTGTGTGCTTGTTTAGGCTTGATGCTGTTCTTATTTAAATACTAAGAGGAGGCACTTAATCATATACCTTTTTTAGCAGCACATTGGAAAATACTCCGCTTAGTGTCCGGGATATGCTCCAAAAAAATGGAGCACGAAACAGTGTTATTTTAACAAACTGGCATGGAGTGGGAAGACATTGAGGACCACACAATGGCCACCCCAGCATAGGTGCTGTAGCAACTCAGCGCTAAAGGAAATAAAGCTATGCAAGGCATTGTTTGCTGTATCATAAGTTATGGAAACAAAATAAAAGTAGATACAGTGGTGCCTCGCTAGACAGTTACCCCGCATGACCGTTTTTTCGCTAGACATTGACTTTTTGCGATCGCTATAGTGATTCGCATAACGGTGATTCCTATGGGGGAATTTCGCTGGACAATGTTTGGTCCCTGCTTCGCAAACCAATTTTCGCTAGACGACGATTTTGACAGCTCCCTCCGTGCTCGCAAACCGGGTGTTTTCGGGACCTAAGCTTCGCAAGACAGCTATTTAAACAGCTGGTCGGCGGTTCGCAAAGTGGCTTTCCTATGGCCGATCTTCGCTAGACGATGATTCGTCCCCATTGGAACACATTAAACAGGTTTCAATGCATTCCAATGGGGAAATGCTTTTCGCTAGACGATGATTTCACTAAACAGCGATTTCAGTGGAACGGATTAACATAGTCTAGCGAGGCACCACCGTATTCAGAGTAGAAACATCTTGCATAGACGTTAAGTGTTTGGTCTGGTGTTCCCAATCAATAAACAAGCATAACTTGGCTATGGAAGCAAACAGAGAATTTTATAGGGTGAAAACTGGCGGGACAGCTCAGTGGTTTAGATCTCTGGCTGTGGAGCCAGAAATTGGGGGTTTGGTTCCCTATTGTGCTTTCCAGAGGAGCCAGCCTGCTTAGCCTTGGGTGAGCTGCACAGTCCCACAGAAGAAGATAATGCCCCCTAAATGCTGCTTCTCCGTGATATGTGAAAAACAGCTGGTGTCACAATAATCGTAATCATCTTAGAACTGCAGTGCTAGAAGGGACCCTATAGATCATCAAGTCTGGCTGTGGTCAAGAAGGTCCAATGGGGAATTGAACTCCCAACCTCTGGCAGATATCTAAACCACTGAGCCCCCTCCCGAATCGTTTCTCAGCTTTTGCTCTGTGATTTTTCTCCTTCTCCTCATTTAATCCCTTGCCCAGAATAACAAGGCCTTCCCATGCAGAGTTAATCATGCCACAGCTTATGACATGGCAGAATTTTAATGAGATAAAAAGTGCTGCATGAATATTAACGTATATATTCAGTCTAAGCTCTGTGGAAATGGCGTGGAAGGAGGCCAGCGCTTCCTCGGGGGCAGAGATAACGTCTAGACTTCTCTGCCCTTCCTTGAGCCTTTTGCTTTGCAAATGATCCCCTTGAGGTTCAGAAGTGGTGGCGTCAATGCTTATGGATGGAGCTTTGCATTTTTATGGGGTGTAACCTAGCAAGAAGAAGAAAACTCCTTGCACAGCTTGGTCTGAACTTTTGACCACTCTAGGAAGCTGATGGGAGGGGTGAGAAATATGGGTTCGGCTTGTCAGATTCAAAACTGGTCTCCCCAAGAGGCAGGAGAGAGTGCAGCTGCCATTTTCCTTTCTCAATCTTTCTCTCATCCTGTCATTCTCCCAGGTCGGGCTACTAGTAAGATACTGTACTGGTATTTTTTTAGGGCCACGCTTTACAGAATCTGAAGGGCAGAGAGACTACCAGTCCCATAATCTCTTGTTGCTCTCATGGAATTTTGCCACATCCAGCCATTTCCTTCTTGTTCAGAGGCAGATAATGGAGGTTCCAGAGGGCTATTGAGGCCCAAAGGCGAGTGGTGAAAGCTTCTCTGTGGGCTTTGGTGCTCTGACTGTCGCTCTAAGAATTCTGATTGGGGGAATTCCTGGTAAATTCGGGGGGTTGCAGTCCAACACCACCACCACCCAAAAAAGTCCCACGCTCAGCCCCAATTAGCTGCAGCAAGCTATGGCAATCTTTCATATGTGCCGGTCATGGCTGATTTAAAGGCAGACTTTGAAGAGCTAAACACAGACCTTACCTTAGTGAACACATGTGCCTGCTATATTGTCATGTCACATCACGTCACGTTGTTGGGATCTAAGACCCAAAGCCCATACATGCACACATCCACACACCTGTGCATGCATGCACACACACAAATTCAGCCCTTGTAGCGTAAGAAGAAAAATTCAATAATGTGAGGCCAATATGAGTCTGTCACTGTATTACTGTATAAGTGTATACACTGTATACACTGTATAAGTTGTTGGAGTGTGTAGGATGAGTCTTGAGCTTCATGGAGTGTATGTGTATGTGTGTGTCTGAAGCTGTTAGTCTCCATGTCCTTTGGCACTAGCTCAGCATCTCCCTTCACACTTTGCATTATCATTAATAATAATGGTTCCATGCATCTTTTTTAATTTTAGCATTTTAACCCCATAAATGCCAGATTTAACATGAGGCACGGAGGGAGGGAGGGGCGTGGCGCTGTTGCGGGTTAAACCGCAGAAGCCTCTATCCTGCAAGATCAGAAAACCAGCAGTCATAAGATCGAATCCATGCGATGGAGTGAGCGCCCGTCGCTTGTCCCAGTTCCTGCCAACCTAGCAGTTCGAAAGCATGTAAAAAATGCAAGTAGATAAATAGGGACCACCTCGGTGGGAAGGTCATGACGTTCCGTGTCTAGTCGCGCTGGCCACGTGACCACGGAAACTGTCTACAGGCAAAAACGCTGGCTCTACAGCTTGGAGACAGGGATGAGCACCGCGCCTTAGAGTCGGACACGGCTGGACTAAATGTCAAGTGGAGACTACCTTTACCTATGGAGGGGGGGGTTGTTGCTCCTACCTATGGGTGTCCCCGGACTTTTTGTTCTATTTCATGGTCATCAAGGAGAGGTATATGTGTTTTTGATTCAGTTAATCTTTTCACATTCGTCCAGTTACACCTGGTTTCAACTTATGTCCCTTCCACCTACTTCTTGTATTTCAATCATCCACTGAGTCCACTGTGGCATGTGTAATGATGACTGGGTTTTTTAAATGTGTCATTAAATGGGCTAGTTGATAAAGATTGCAAAACTATGCACCCTCACCTGGAAGCAAGCTGTGGTTTCAGTGGGCCTCACTTCCCACTTCAGTGAGTCTGAGGTCTGCAGTCTTTATTAAAACTTGCAAGCGCAACGGGGACACGGCGAGGAGGTGGAGGAAGAAAAATCTCACAGACTTGGTGAGGCTGACCAGAGAGGATCAGATGTCCAGATCCGGCTGGCTCCATCCTCCTGAATTACCATTGAACGGAGAATCTTTCGTTGTTTTCATTAGTCTTGTAAGCTTGTACTTTTTCCTCACTGCATCTGTTTAGTTTCACGGTGGGCCTTCACCCACTGTCAGAGCAACCCCCCCCCCCAAAATCTCCTGTAAACAAAGGAGTGGAAGAAAACAAGCTTCTTTTACATGTGGAGGGTTTGGAATATGCATCTTGGTGTTTGCTTTAGAAGACGTACAACACAATGCTGGGCAAATATTGTATTATCAATGTCTCCTCCTCCTCCTCTCTCTCAGTCTCTCTCTCTCTCTCTAAATAGGACGGGGACCATTCCCTGAGATAGAGCACACCCATGAGAAATCAAGAGGGAGAAGGTGAGATAGACTGAAAGAAGAAAATGCATGGAAATGTTAGATGTAGTGAAATGATTCCAGAGATCATGGGTGACTTTTGCAGCATGAAAAGCTCCCTTCCCCAAATTCAATTATTTCGCTTCCTTCTGCCAAACCAGACACACACACCGCCAAAGGCATGCAAATCAAGCACTATGCACTGTTATAGGTTATAGTCCCCCTATGTGTCCTGAAATTCACAGGGGTGATTTGGGACTTCTCGTGTGCGTGTTCTGCCTGTTGTTGTTGTTGTTTAGCTGTTTAGTCATGTCCAACTCTTCGTGACCCCATGGACCAGAGCACACCCGGCCCTCCTGTCTTCCACCGCCCCCCAGAGTTGGGTCAAATTCATGATGGTCGCTTCGATGACCCTGTCCAACCATCTCGTCCTCCTCCCCTTCTCCTCTTGCCTTCACCCTTTCCCAGCATCAGGGTCTTTTTTTCCAAGGAGTCTTCTCTTCTCATGAGATGGCCAAAGTACTGGAGCCCCAGCTTCAGGATCTGTCCTTCCAGTGAGCACTCAGGGTTGATTTCCTTCAGAACGGATAGGTTTGTTCTCCTTGCAGTCCAGGGGACTCTCAAGTGTCTCTTGTAAGGATGAAATGGAGGCGTGCCAGGAAAAAGTTGCCCCGGGCTTGTTGGAAGAAAGCTGGGATAGTCATCATCAATCAACAGCACCATCGTCACCACCAAGCATATGTTCACTTGCATTTCATATGGTGCACTGGATGATCTCCTGATGGATGAAAGTCATAATATTGGCAGGGAAGAAGCCAGTGAGTAAGTTCAGTCAAACTGTCCTGCTTGGATAACTCATTCATGGCCAGATGAGCGCCCGTCTTTCTTCTCTGCCGTCTGACCCCTGCACTGACAGAGCACGCCATGAAGGGCGTGGTGGGTGTCAAAAGGAGGTGAGTCAGTGCGGCAACGCTGTCGCAGCTAAGCTGCCTTGAAATCATTTCTGATGGTCCAATTCACCTCAATTCAGCAAGGATCCACCTTCTTCATTTTCTGAGCCTTGAGGGCAGGGCAGCCCCGGAGCGTGGCAAAGGGAGGTACTGGCAAGTCCCCCCCCCCCCAAGATCAGAAAATACCTCATGGCCCTAAAAGCACAACTACACTTCATGCTTGCACTCAGAAGGATCAGACACAGCCAAAAAATATTTGCGAGTGTTTCTCCCCAAAGTTTCACCATATCCAGCCATACGTTGTTTTCGTCAATCCTCTACCTTCCTTTATTTATTTATTTATTTTATTTTATTTTATTTTATTTATTAAATTTATACACTTCCCCTCTAGACTATGTCTACTTATCTACTTCTTTTCCTCCTAAAGCAGTGGTTCCCAGCCTGGGGTCCCCAGATGTTCATGGACTACAACTCCCAGAAGTCTTCACCCATAGCTGTGTTGGCCAGGGCTTCTGGGAGTTGTAGTCGAAGAACATCTGGGGACCCCAGGTTGGGAATCACTGGTCTAAAGTGAAGTTGCAGAGATGAAAAATTTAAGTCAACAGCCAATGTGTAGTCTGTGAGTGTGATCTTGTCCCTCTTCAACAATTTTTTTTCACTACCCCAAGCTTTTTTTCCCCCTTCTTCAGGAAAAGAAAGTATAATTCCTTGTTCAGTGAGGCACATAGCATAGGGAGACGCTTAAATGTTCACAAAACAGTCGGTATATCTTGATATCTTTGGGGATGCAAGGCTGGTTCTAAACACAAGGTGGCACTAATTAAGATGAAATATTTTAATCTTCGTCCTTTGAATAGAAGAAGGTGATTTGGATAAAAAAAAAGTGGGTGAATGTTTATGAAGGGGAGTGAAAGCCTTGGTCAGGGACACATAGAGGGAATCTTATACTAAAGGGTAGGAGAGATAACCCAAACCTTCAGAATTTGGGAGTGGTGACTCCCATTGTCCTTGACTTTTGACTCAACTGGCTGGGGCTTATGGGAGTCGTAGTCCAAAATATCATACACCCAAGGTAGCCTGTGCATTAACCAAATTGATCTTTGCCTCCTGGTGGGAGGGGCAAGAAATCCACCTACATGTGAATACCCACAGCATTTCTTTACCTTTGGTCAGTCCTGTTTGCTGAAACTTGAAAAGTTATGTATCTGGCTGAGAAATTCTGGAAGCTGTGATCCAAAAAAAGTAAATTTTGTGAGTCCTATTCCTTGCACCCAGTGCTCCCTGCATGCTATTCATCATCCACTCTTGGCATGTTTCTCTGGCTACATAATCTCTGGGGTGAACACAAATCCTGGCATACTCAGGGAAGAGTGACGGACTCTGAGATTTAGGAGGTCTGTGTTCAAATCCTTGCTTCATCATGGAAGCTCATTTGGGGGTGTGGAACTAGTAAAGTGACTCTGATAACTCAGTAGGTTTGGCATCGGACTGCAGAGCCAGAGGTTGGGAGTTCGATTCTCCCACTGGGTGCCTCCTGGGAGAAGAGCCAGCCTGGGTAGCCTTGGGCCAGCTGCACAGTCCCAGGGCTCCCCCTAGAGGAAGAGAATGGGAAACCACTTCTAAGTACTCTCTACCTAGAAAAACCTGGAACTTTGTCACCATGTCAACTTGACTCGACAGCACATGCATATTATTAAAGTTGGCTGGATAATTCAGTGGTTTAAGTATTCAGCAGGGAGCCAGGGGCTGGGAGTTTGATTCCCCACTGTGCCTCTTGTCAATATTAATGTACTGAAGAGAAGTACTTTGTTGATTAAGAAAAAACTGCAAAATTAACAACAGCCCCATAACCAAGAATGGCTAATCCCTCCCTGTGGCTGCATGTTTTCTCCAAATGACTAACAGGGTGATAAGACAAATATATAACCCACTATTTGGTTTGTTTGGTTCACTTTTCATGTGGTTTGGTTTGCCCTACTTTCCAGCGAGCACATGTATAAGTAGGAATGATCCATCCTTATCACTTTTGTGAGCTGTTCTTTTCTCCCACAGCCTTATAGCTGCAGCTTGTTCAGTATGATTGGGAGAACTTCTGATTATCCTGTTCTGCTGTCTGAGTGGTTGCTTAATTTGCTCCCCAAAAGAGTTGTGTGCACTGCAATCTTGGGTGACAACCTTGTGATGTATGTAGTAGGTTCTGACAGAAAGGACAGCCAAAAAACCCTCTCCTCTATTTTCCTCTTCTCACATTTTTAAATATTCTGCTGAGTCAGTGGTTCCCAACTTTGGGTCCTCAGATGTTCTTGGACTACAGCTCCCAGAAATCCTGGCCAGCACAGTTAGTGGTGAAGGTTTCTGGGAATTTTAGTCCAGGAACATTTGGGGACCTAAGGTTGGGATACACTATCCTAAGTGGTGCAGCACTATTTTAGATATGCTAGGTTTATGTATTGTTATAGCGCTATGCCACTTGCTCAATTAAAAAAACAAAAAAGGGAAGTCACCACAGCCTGTGGAATGACAGCCATGACAAAAGGTAGGGAAAGGAACAGGAGAGGGAGCATCAATAATCAAAAGAGGGAAAAATTGGAAGTGCAGCCCAGATCCTTCTCATGGGAGAATAAATGTCTCCCGTATGAATGAAAGGGTCATGAAAGTTCAAGATACAACAGAGCACATCAAAAACCTTTTAAATTCAACAACTCTAAATTCTCCTGTCTAGTTGTGCCCTAAATTAACCAGCACAAAATATCATTTTTCCACTGTTTGGTGAAATTCGCAATTCACAATTCAAGGAGTCCATTTTCAAATGGTTGCTGACCATTTTTCACAAGTTGATTTCTCACTGGATTATTTCCAAACCTGTCTGAGCAAAACTGGCTCTCCTTTCCAGTGCTTCTGGAAAGGTGAATGGAAGAGGGATGATCTGCATTCTCGCTGAAATTACCGAATGCATTGCAGAAACTTTAATTTCTACCCATTAGGCTGTGTCTCTTTGGCTCTTGTCCTCTTGCAAGTTGATTTACAGTGCGTCTCACAGTGTAGCCGTCGGCTGTACACCATCAGTTCTTGGGCTGCGGGCTTGTCTCTGTTTAAAGCATGCTTCTGCAAATCCGCTGGTTGTTCCACTCTTCTTTTGCAGTACAACACTCAGTTCCCGACAACTTAATTTGCAAATTGGAATGGCATGCTAAGACACTAATTTGTATGTATATGCAGGGATCATTTTTCAGGACATGGGTCTATAATTCCACCCCCCACCCCTCCTTGCACCTGCTTTCAGGGAACCGAAGGGGGAGATTTTGTGCCAAGTCAGCAAAAGGGGCGAATTTTGTTCCCGCTTGCCCTGTGCACGAAAGTTCTCAGATGGGACGCCAAAATGGTTGACACACCATTGTGGGGTTTGTAATCCCCCCACTTTGGAGGGGCCTTCTGCCAATGCTCGGAGCATGTTGGAAGCATTCTGAGCTCCAAATGAATGCCAAAGATGAAAACGTCCTGCGCTACCCCAGTGTTGTATGTACATTTTCTTCTAATTCATGACATCAGTTATTTGTATTTGTGGGTGAGCAAATTCTCCAGTCAAAATTCACTGATAAGTAATCTGCCTTTCAGTGTCAGGACCTTTCTAGCCTAGGAGCTGAGAAGAATCAGGCTGTTCCCATGCATTGAAGTAAATCCATGTATGAATGGCAGGTGGGAGAAGCAAATTTTCAAGTGCTTGTAGAACACAGAAAATCTTCATTTGGCTCTTCTCATCAGAACTTGGGAGTACTTAGTTCTAAGTAACTAGCAAATTATGGTGCTGGACTGCAAGGAGAACAAACCTATCCATTTTGAAGGAAATCAACCCTGAGCGCTCACTGGAAGGACAGATCCTGAAGTTGAGGCTGCAATACTTTGGCCATCTCATGAGAAGAGAAGACACCCTGGAAAAGACCCTGATGTTGGAAAAGTGTGAAGGCAAGAGGAGAAGGGGATGACAGAGGATGAGATGGTTGGACAGTGTCATCGAAGCAACCAACATGAATTTGACCAAACTCTGGGAGGCATTGGAAGACAGGAGGGCCTGGTGTGCTCTGGTCCATGGGGTCACGAAGAGTCAGACACAACTTGAACGACTAAACAACAAACAACAAGCAAGTTGTTGTTAATTCCTTTTTCCAAAAATGAAGGGTTAAGCACGTTGAGGAATTCTTAAGACCTTGTCTTGTGTCAATCCAGCCGTTGATTCCACAACTCAGCTAAGGAGCAGAAAAAGTGAGAAATGTTTGAACCCATGGCTGCTTCTCTCTCTGTGCTTGGTTTCAAAGAAGAGCTGTTGGCTTTTTATTCCTACCCGTTTTCTCATTTTCTTTCTCCTCTGCTTTTCTCACACACTGGTCCCTCGCACAGAAATGTGAAGCTGGGAGCCAAACCGGCAGAGAACATAGGCTGGGCCTCGATCTCCCATCTCAGCTAAAGAGGTAGGCAAGAAGGAGCAGGTTACGGGGAGAGGCATCCTGGGCTATCCACTTTGTCACCACGGACCAGCTACCTCGGGAATAATTGCACCATTCCCACAGCCCTCGGGAGTCACAAAGATGCAAGCATGACACAGTGCCAGCAAACCTGAGTGCCCTCCTTTCTTCTGGAGCCCAACTCCAAAGAACTGAGCTGCTGGTATTGTCTCCAAACTGGAATTTCCTGTAAACCATGCCTGATTGCAATAAAAACGAAACAGCCAGGAAGCAGCTGCGCGCATGGCAAAATATTCTCCCCCTCCCCAGTAGCTGGGCATTTTCCTCCACAACCATTTTTTCACTTCCCCTCATCTCCTGCTCCCCTCCCTCGCCGCACCCATGGGCTCAATCCTGTCCAAACAACATCATGTTCACCAACTTCCTGCATCCCCCCCCCGGTGGCCCCAAAAGAAACAGCTCCGTGGAGGGAAATGGAGGAATTGGTCCAACCTCACACCACATTGTCTGGGGATATGAGAACGGGGATTATAAACTGGAAGGTGAAAAAATGGCAAAGCATTTTATCAGCTGTAGAATAAACAGATAAAGGGGAAACCGATCTCAGCTTTCCCAAAACTTTTATGATGGTTTGATAACATTATAAACTGGTTTCCTGTGATTGAAGGGGGAAAAGAAGGAACACAGTGTTCGGAACACAGTAAACTTATGGAATAAGAGAGAGAGAGAGTTTATTAAATAAAGACTATTTTAACAAATGTAGAATATTTACTAAATATGGGTCAGGGGCAACTGGAGAGGGCTGAAAACCACCTCCCCGATTGGGGGCGGGAGTCTGCTCTGCTTATGTAGAGACACACAGTACGCAATGCTTCCACTATCAAATAAGGGAGAGGAGACGCTGATCTTCAGGGGGGAAACACAAATTGGGACCCCAGCTGTCAGACTTTTCTAGGCAGCCCACCACTGGCCACACTGGTTGCCAAATTCTGGGCTTTGTGGTCACAAAAAGTACCTTTTCCATACATTGCAATCTTAGGCATTTCTACCAGGATGTAAGCGCTATTGAACATTAAACCAAGAGATACTTCCCGAAGGAGATGTGCTTCTGAATAAACCTACCTGTGATCACGCCGTGAATGAGGTAGCTAGAGGTGGGAGAGAAAATCGAATGGTGTGGCCAGGGATTGGGCAGAGTTGGCTGGCCAGCTGGAGCCATAAATGGGAGCCATCTATGCTGTAACATTTTGTTGCAGCACCGTAGGGCCCCCTATCTGTGGGATCAGGATCCACTGATTCACTTATCCACTGGCTGAAAATACTAAACACCCCTCCCAATACCTATTTATATGTATTTTAAGGCTGTGTTTAGCTGAACTGGCCACTAGAAAGAACCAGAGATCATGCAATGTATAGCATCCCACAATTCCACATTTTTCAGCATCTGCAGTGGGGAGGGGGCTTGGAACCGTTCCCCTACAAATATCCTGGTCCTACTGTATGCATTATGTACCAGCGAGAACTCCATTAAGTGGAAAGAATGATTCTGAAAGTGGTGGGAGTTTTTCTGAAAGTTTAGGGAGTCAGCCCATCTCATATTGGTGTCTTCCTCTTTTCCTGCTGCCTTCCACTTTTCACTTTTTGGGACGCGGTGGTGCTGTGGGCTAAACCACAGAAGCCTTTGTGCTGCAAGGTCAGAAGACCAGCAGTTGTAAGATCGAATCCACGCGATGAAGTGAGCTCCCGTTGCTTTATCCCAGCTGTTCGCCAACCTAGCAGTTCGAAAGCATGCAAATGCGAGTAGATAAATAGGGACCACCTCGGTGGGAAGGTAAACAGTGTTCTGGGTCTAAGTTGCGCTGGCCACGTGACCACGGAAACTGTCTTCGGACAAACGCTGGCTCTACGGCTTGGAAATGGGGATGAGCACCGCCCCCTAGAGTCAGACATGACTGACTAAATGTCAAGGGGAACCTTTACCTTTTCCTTCCACTTTTCCCAGCATTCTTGCCTTTTCCAAAGAATCCTGTTTTTTTTTATGATGTGCCCAGAGTAGGACAGCCTCAGTTTCAATATTTTTGCCTCCAGAGATAGATATAAGCTATCTGTGGCTCATTGCTTATACTCTCAGTGCGTTGGGTGGATACGTGTCCTCTTTTATGGAAGGAAGTCCTTTATATAGGGATGACCCTTGTTTGGAAAGTGTCCTCCATTTGAATGGCAGGCCTATTCAAGTCAGAGTTAAAGACAAGATCCGGTAAAGAGAAAAGGGAGAAAAATCAAGAACTACAGAGATGTAAACTTCCTGGAAGAGCACGTCGTTGGAGACCGCTATTTCTTGGGGATACCTTTCCTGGTGTTCCAGCTTAGTCTACCTTAAAAGATAGGCATCCATGTGTCCCTTATCCTCATATACTCAGTGAATGTGTGCAAGTGAGTGGGGGGCTGTGTCCCAGTTAGAGATGGGCACAAACTGACCCACGAACCAGGGGAAAAAAACCAAACCTCCAGAAACTGAACTGGTTTGTCGTTTCGTTCATGGTTCAGTTTTGTGATCCCGTTTTCCCAAACGAAATGAAGCACCAACATTATTTCGCCTTTGGTGCTTCATTTTGCTTTGGCAAAATGGGACAGCCGCCCCTCCCCATCCCCTGTGGCCTTCCTAAGGTAAAGGTAAAGGTTCCCCTTGACAATTTTTGTCCAGTCGTGTTCGACTCTAGGGGGCAGTGCTCATCCCTGTTTCCAAGCCATAGAGCCAGCGTTTGTCTGAAGACAATCTTCCGTGGTCACATGGCCAGTGCGACTTAGACACGGAACGCTGTTACCTTCCCACCGAGGTGGTCCCTATTTATCTACTTGCATTTGCATGCTTTCGAACCGCTAGGTTGGCGGGAGCTGGGACAATTGATGGGCGCTCACTCCGTCACGTGGATTCGATCTTACAACTGCTTGGTCTTCTGACCCTGCAGCACAGGCTTCTGCGGTTTAGCCCACAGCGCCACCACGTCCCCCTTTGCCTTCCTACCTGGTCTTAAAGTTGCTGCCATCTTCCACGGCCACGGCCACCATCCCCGAAAGGCAGGAGGCCCGGCCCTCTGTGCAGGCGCCCGCCTCTCAGCGGAGCGGCAGGCCCACGAACGCAGGCAGCTGTCCTGGGTCCAACGCAAGGCGTCGGCACTGTGGCCTCTCAGGATGGCCGTGGCAGAAGAGAACGTGGCAGCCGTGGTGGCTTCAAGACAATATAGGGAAGGGATGGGGGCCGTGGGATGGGGAGGAACAGGTGGACACTTCCTTCTGGCGTGAACCCAAAGACCAAACCACAAACCAGTTCGTTTTTTCAGGGAGGGGGTTGTGATTGTTTATGGTTCATGGCTTCTGAGTCGCCACGAACTACGAACCATCACGAACCACCATTTTTCCTGGTTCATGCCCACCTCTCGCCCCGATGCTACTGCCTCTGTTGCTCCTTGGCGGCCACATCTTTTAGACTTCTCCCCTTGGGGAAGGACATCAGGATTGGGGAGCCTTTGGTCTTCCAGATGTTTAGGATCTCCGCATTCAGAAGACCTTCCCAGAATGTCCAGCCGGTGAGGTATGACGGGACCCCTAACCACCTGGAGGGCCAAAACTCCCTCATCTCTGTGGTCGCTGAATATTTGGCTCCTGCCTTTGGCTTGGCCTAGGAGCCATGTAAACAGTTTTTGTCCTGTTTCCCGTTCTCAGTTCCTGCTTGCCGTCAGTGTGTGCGCATTTGTATGTGAAAGACGGAGAAAGAGAGAGAGAGACGGGGGGAAAGTGGGGCTAGTTAAATAATTGAGCCAACCCTAGTGGTACAGCCAAGTAGGTGAAGCTTCCCCCCCTTAATCTTTTCTCCCATGATTTCCCTGCTTTCTTTTCTCACTGTTCCCACAGCAGTAACCAAATATTGACCCAGCCTATTTGCCAAAACTAGAAAAACCAGCGGGAGAATAAATACGGAACGAGACATGTGGGCTTTTCCAAGGCGGCTGTTCGCTTCTGCAACTCTGTCTCACGTTAACTGTTTATATAGCTTTGAAGACACAGTGGTGCCTCGCTAGCCAATGATAATCCGTTCCACTGAAATCGCTGTTTAGCGAAATCATCATCTAGCGAAAAGCATTTCCCCATTGGAATGCATTGAAACCTGTTTAATGCGTTCCAATGGGGAAGAATTGCCATTGTCTAGCGAAGATCGGCCATAGGAAAGCCACTTTGCGAACCGCCAATCAGCTGTTTAAACAGCTGTCTTGTGAAGCTTAGGTCCCGAAAACACCCGTTTTGCGAGCACGGAGGGAGCTGTCAAAATCGTTGTCTAGTGAAAATTGGTTTGCGAAGCAGGGACCAAACATTGTCCAGCAAAATTCCCCCATAGGAATCACTGTTTTGCGAATCGCTAGAGTGATCACGAAAAGTCAATGTCTAGCGAAAAAACTGTCATGCAGGGTAACTGTCTAGCGAGGCACCACTGTATAAGGGAAGGACTGGATCACCCAATGTGCTCCTTACATGGTACAGGAGCAAACTCAGCCAGAATAGGGAAGGTGGGCACAGCAGTAGAGTTTTGCCCGTGTTTGACAAAGGGCATCTCAGTTTGAAGGGAAAACAGAGCATGTAGGCAGGAACTATCTGCCTACACCAGTTGCTGTTGCAGTTTTTAATCCCTCTAGCAGTGCAGCAGAAGTGCAGGGATTCAAGGAGCAGAATAGCTAATCAGGCTCTCCAGATTAGTCCACCCCCTCACCATTATCAACTGGCACTTACTGTCTCAGCAATTCAGTCTGAGACATTAGTTGTAGAAAGAGTTAAAACGCTTCATTACTTGTCTCTCTGGACAGAACAAACAGCAAGCCAACAAAACATGTCTCCCTGCAGCAACTGGACTCAACAGACTCGCCAACTGCTACCAACAGAGTTCGGAGGAAAGAGGTGGGTCTCTCAAAGAGAGGGAAGGAATGATTGGTTACTGCTAAATAGACTGACAGTGTCACTCCAGCCCAGAAAGGGACAGCATGAAATCTACAAGGGACAGCATGCAAGGTTGCAATAACTCCAATGTTTGCAACCCCAGTGGCTAGTGGGAGGGGTATTGTCTCATCATTTTGCAGTAAAATGCCCCACTTTTGCCACGAGCCACCCCTGCTGACCCCCTTTTGGCTTATTCAACATTTCTGTGGCGAATTTCACGGCTACAGATCCTGCCCCTTATAGTGCACTCCCACCTATGTGTATATCTACTTAGATATGTGTGCTTAGCTTGTGGCTTTCCTGATGTTGATGGAAGTCCACTCCCAGAATTCCTCACCACTAGCTGTGCCATACTGGGGCTGATGGGAGAGGTAGTCCAACCTCATAGGGAAGGCCACGCTTTCCCAGCCTCATCTACTTCTTCAATATTCCGTGTACACCTGACAGTATTAATAAATGATAGCCTAAACATCTCTGGAAGTAAGAAACGCATGTGTGATAAGTCAACAACAACAACAACAAAATAATGCTATTGCATTTATGGGTCATTATATTTCTAAAATGTAGAAGTCCAATAGTACCTAAAACTTCCATGCAGGCAGCTGAGTTAGACTGTTGTAAGCAACACCAACAACAGCAAAAAGCCTTATAGCACCTGAAAAACTTACATTTGTGGGAGGGGATATTCTTTTTAAATAGGGGATGTGGTGGCGCTGCGGGTTAAACCGCAGAAGCCTCTGTGCTGCAGGGTCAGAAGACCAAGCAGTCGTAAGATTGAATCCACGCAACGGAGTGAGCACCCGTCGCTTGTCCCAGCTCCCGCCAACCTAGCGGTTCGAAAGCATGCAAATGCAAGTAGATAAATAGGGACCACCTTGGTGAGAAGGTAACAGCATTCTGTGTCTAAGTCGCACTGGCCATGTGACCACAGAGGATAGTCTTTGGACAAAACACTGGCTCTATGGCTTGGAGATGGAGCACCATGCCCTAGAATCGGACATGAGTGGACCAAATGTCAAGAAAAACCTTTACCTTTACCTATTCTTTTTTATTTTATTTTATTTTATTTTTGCTGGTGGGCTACAGTCCACGAATTCTTGTGTCAAAAAACAAACAAACCACTAAAACAATTTATCTTTAATGTCTCATGAAACCTGTTGTCAGTTTCCCTGTTTGCAAAAGGTCTCAGGATGACATTCAAGGGGAAAAAAAGGAAGATAACATTCAAAATGCTCCTTGGGAACAGAGAGAAAGGGCATGATTTAAAAACTGGATCCAAATCTGAGAAATCTAGAGATTTTCCATCCACTCTTCACTGATTTTCAAAGGATGGGGTTTAGCTCCAGGCAAATATATGCAAATGAGTTACACACACTCCAGTATTGATTGGTTGATTGGTTGATTGGTTGGTTTCCAGTGTTTTGACTCAGGCTCCTTGTTCGAGACCCAGCTTTTTTTTCTGTCGAATGCAGGGCACCGACAGGTGGCCGTGGGTTATTGTGTCCCCATGAGAAATTGACGTGGGCATTCCTGCAAAGCCCTGGTTTTCCACACTGCTCTCCATCTGGTCTAGTAAGGCAAGAAGGGATGAAGTCAGGCTCAAAGAAGTTCAGAATGTTAGGCTATGGCTTAAGCAGGATTAGAACCTACGTTTTTCTAAGATTAAGCGAGATTTTTAAAAAAAACCTCGGGCTTTTCCTAGCTTAGTCCCTTACTTGCACTGACTTTAGCTGAATATCATCTCCTCCTTGGAGTCTGGAGTGGAAACAGTTTTAAGAAGTGACAACCAGGTTAAGGGTGTTAGAACAAACCAAGGGAACACCAGGTGAATATGACTTTGTGTGAGTTTTGCTTGGGTAGAGGGTGACGTTCCCTGTGGTCAAATGGCCACATCGTTGAATCGTGTCTGGAGATGACCAGAGATCACTGGTTTGGCAGTTTGTGCTAGTTTGTTTTTTGGCAAACGGGTAGTTGGCACATCCCCGCCCCGCCTCCTCCAGCAGCCGCCCATTCAGTGGCCATGCCCAGAGGAGACATGGCAGGGAAGCCAGGACTCTGCCTCGCAGTGGGCGTCTGCCAAAGGAGGCAGGGCTGGAAAGTTGGCAGTTTGTGCCCGTCTCTAGTCATGTCAATGGCTACTTTTTTAAAAGCATGTAAACAACGTTCGCCTTGTTTTTAAGGAGAAGTGTGCTCCGGGAGGTGCAGTTCACCTTGAAAACAAGGTGGATGTACTCTGCACAGCACTTGAGAGGACAAATTTGTTTTTTTTTCCACCCCTCCAATAAAGCTATAGTTAGATTACATTCTAAAGGATGTAAGTTGGTATTTGCATGTCCAGTCACATGCCAAATCATGCAGCTGGCGGCCAGTGTGGAATACGATCCTTACTACTGGAAACATGCCGCAGCGATTTACTTTGTATGATTTATGCCAACATACACAACAGGATTCTAATATTCTCCGGGTGGAATTTTTTTTTAAAAAAATAAAGATTGCAAGAGAGTGGCAATTTTTAAAAAAGAATCAATTAATTCGTCACTTAACACCTGGCAGTAGTAAGATCACCGCAGCTTCTATTTAAAAACTGCTGGTTGGGAGTTCGATTCCCCACAGGGGCCTCTTTGACGGGGCTGGACTTGATGATCCTGAGGGTCCCTTCCAGCTCTACAGTTCTCAGATTATTAGAGGCTGGTCTAAATGATGCATCAGGTCCCTTCCATCTCCATAGTTCTGGGATTATTATTAATTTCTGAATAGAAGTTGGACAGGGGTGTGTGAAATGTGCTTCTCCTTGGTTATTTCTCCTCCTCCTTTTTCTCCTCCACCTCCTCTTCCTCCTCCTCATTCTTCTTCTTCTCATTCTCCTCCTCCTCCTCTTCCTCCTCCTCCTCCTTCTTTCTCCTCCTCCTCCACTGGGGAGGAGAGAGATTTTCTTTGTGAATGTTTTGTAAGTCTCTAGATGCAGGTTTGAAGCTGCAGTGAAAAAAAAATGTGATTCCTGGCTCGGAGATCATTTTTTGCAAGTCAAGCATTTTATTGACTTTAATGTGTCAGGGAGACTTCAGAATATGTCACATAGATGGAAGAAGACAGTGCAGGAATGAGAGACAAACAGAGAGAAGTAAAGTAGTCACTTACAAATTCCTCCCCTGAACAAATACATCAAACCTCCCCCACCATCATAAAAAAGAAGGCATGGATTTGTACCAAATTTACACAAGCCGTTCACAGGAAGCCATGCAAATGTGTGTGTGTGTGTGTGTGTGTGTGTGTGTGTGTGTAATTCTATCATTAAAACACAAATACATTGTAGTGGGGGCAGACAATGACCAGTGACATGTTGTGGCTGCTGTAACGGTCCAGTCGGATGTCAGGAAAGACACAAGGGAATTATAAACTACGTCTGAGCATTTTCTACTTGGAAAAACCCTAAAAAGGACCATCATGAGTCAGAATGGACTTAACAGCACATGATTGTATTATTACTCTAACTCTACCCACGATACCATGTCTCCCTTTTGGATGGCAGAAGCTGCAAGGATAGTATGAGGTCAGCTTTTTGTGGAATTGTTCACTAAGGAGCAATACTGTGGACCCTCGACTTACAGACGGCTCAACTTACAGACTTTTCGGGTTACAGACTTCTCTGGCTGCAAAATTTAGATTCGACTTGCAGCCGGAGAATCGACTTACAGACCAGAAAAAAAACCCGAAATGGAACAAAAATAGAATAAAAACCACTGGTTATGGGATTAATCTGTTTTCAGTGCATTGTAGGCCAATGGAGATTCGACTTACAGACTTTTCGACTTGCAGCCACCATTCCAATACGGATTAATTCCTTAAGTAGAGGGTCCACTGTACTATTAAGCAATGGATGCTGTCAGGTTGTGGACCCCAATCTCAGAGAAGACAGGATGCTCACCTGCATGTTCTCCTTCAGAAGGCAACTAAAGATCTATTTATTCAGAGTAGCATTTGGCAGGAGAGTGAAGAAGGACCCTCTAAGGGCAGAGTCTGGTACAGGTGTGTTCCATGGTTTGGTGTCCCGCCCCTTTCTGGCAGGTGTCCACTCAGAGGGAATGCCCCACCTTCCTTGCCCCACCTCCTCCAGGCATGGCCTCTGAGGGCGGGGCATCAAAGCACTAAATCAAACCAGTGATTTGCACTTGTCTCTAACCTTGGACCTTTTCACTTTGCTTTCTTCTCTGCCTCAAAAGTGGAAATATTCTTTTACTTTTCGGATGTCTGTGTGTGGAGAAGATCACATTCTCCCCCTCCTTCTTCTTGGGAGTTTGTATCCATGTAAAGGTAAAGGTAAAGGTAAAGGTTCCCCTTGACAATTTTTGTCCAGTCGTGTTCGACTCTAGGAGGCGGTGCTCATCCCTGTTTCCAAGCCATGGAGCCAGCATTTGTCTGAAGACAATCTTCCGTGGTCACATGGCCAGTGTGACTTAGACACGGAACACCGTTACCTTCCCACCGAGGTGGTCCCTATTGATCTACTTGCATTTGCATGCTTTCAAACTGCTAGGTTGGCGGGAGCTGGGATAAAGCAACGGGAGCTCACTCCGTTGCGTGGATTCGATCTTACGACTGCTTGGTCTTCTGACCCTGCAGCACAGGCTTCTGCGGTTTAGCCCACAGCGCCACCACGTCCCTTGTATCCATGTATCAGGGTGGAATTGGTGGGCCATCGTGCTGATTTCCTCAGGAGTTAACTAAGTGCTAGTCAAGGTTCTATGTGTCCCTTTTTCGCTCCTGTCCTGCAATGTATTTCAAGTTGATTTTGATTTCGATGTTATTTTTAATATCCTAATTAGTTTAACTGCATTTTTGTGGGTTGAATTTTATGTGCTTTTTAATCACCTTTTGAGCTGTGTTGAGTTGTAGTACTGGGAGCAAAACAGTAAATACAATTCAAGAGAATACATAAATACAATTCAAAAATTAAACTTCACGTATTTGTCTCTACAGATCTACCGTATTTTTCCGTGTATAAGGCGCCCTCATGTATAAGACACCCCACTCTTTTCTAACCCCAAAGTAAGAAATCTAAGTGGGACTTAGCAAGTGTAGGGGGAAAGGGATCAAATACCTGCAGGATCACGATGATCCCTGCTTTCCCTTCCACTTGTTTTTGTTCTCTCGTCAGCTTACTTCCATGTATAAAACAACCCTCAATTTTTATTCTAAAGATTTTAGACAAAAGTATAGTCTTATACACAGAAAAATACAGTAATTGTATCTATAGATATAATTGCCTTAGCACCTAGATTAAGACCTGGGCTGCTCCTGTTTTAAGTAGCCATGCCTTTGGCCATAAACCTTTTTGGTTCCTGGTTTACTTTAGTGTTCAAGTAAAGGCAATTTCCCAAAAGCCAAAGCCACACAGGACTGCTGATGAGAAACGTTATCAGCATGAAAAGTGGGCTGTCCCTACCACTCCCGTGCATAGCTGATGATGTGGCTTTTCTAAACCTCATGACCAAACTTAGATGTTGGTTGGTGGGGAAAAAAAATCTAATTTTTCAAAGCAACAAGTTGCAAGTTGAAAAGTTGAGTAGAGGATGTGTCAATAACACTCAACATACAAGTGACAAAGCCAAATGGACACACACAACACATAAACAATATTTTAGTTGCAAGATCTCCG
The DNA here is from genome assembly GCF_051106095.1 of Pogona vitticeps. Classification (NCBI taxonomy): domain Eukaryota; kingdom Metazoa; phylum Chordata; class Lepidosauria; order Squamata; family Agamidae; genus Pogona; species Pogona vitticeps. Next base: position 11,885,568 of record NC_135796.1, read on the forward strand.
ATTGTGCATCTCAACCTCAGATCTGCCCCTCTCTGTTTTTCATTCATTTCACCTCCACGAATAACGAAATACTCCCACTTCCCATTGTTCCGCCTTTGCTGCTGATGTGCTCTGGCCAGTAATGATGTGAAGAGAGAAGAGGGGAAGGAGTCGTATATCATTCGGAAGTGAAACCAGCCGGAACTCAGTCATAGCTTCCTCTTCTGCTCTTCTCTAATAACCTTTGAGCAGAGGAAAGAATGGGTCTTTGAAATTAATATTCATAAACTCCACCATCCCCAACACACAACCGTCTTCTGACTTTTGGCACACAGATCTACCGTATTGTGATGCCCCCCATGAAGAAGCAGTGCTTATAACACCAGCTTTGGGCTCTGATGGTCCCAGAAGAGGAACAAAGGTTGGATTCGAGTCAACAGATGCGTGGACTTCCCTTTGTCTCCCTTCGTTAGCCCCCCAACCCCAAAGGCAGTGAGTGATGGAAGAACATTTGTGATAAGGGGGCCCCTTATGTTGTTTTGAATAGCGAGCAAAAAGAAGACCGTTAACCTTGATTAATCAAGTTGAATTCCCCCTTGATGAAGCTCCAGCCAGACCTGGAATCCTTGTTTCCAACCCTGTTGGGTAATTAATTTAATTCTACAGCAATACAGATGCTTGGCACCTAGAAGTGGTCCTTAATTGCCCATAAAACCCTTTCTCTTGTGTGCATATGGTTTGGTCTTATAAAAATAAGAGGAAATAATGGTTGTTTTCCATTAGGCTGGAAAGCGCTCTTTGACTGATGGGAATATTGTGATAATCTACTTGAATCTGTTAAATATATCTATCCAGAACCACCGGTATATTCCTAATTAATTTAACAAAAGGAGCTTGTCAGCAGCTCGTTTTCCTCATTCAGAATTTACTCCTCCATAGGTGTACATTTATTTCTATTCTTAAGGGGTGCTTAAAAATTCATTTTCTGCACATCCTATTATGAATCGACTCCATTTGAACCTCCCAAAAGCAGGCTGAGAAATGGAACTGTTCGGTTTTGAATTTTTCCAACTGTTGCAACCCATTTCTCAGCTTCAGGGGATAAAAAAAACTTTAAATGCATTTAATGTGGATATTTGAAAAGAAAATACGGTTTAGACATGTATATTTTGTGAGAGGTAGGTTTAGCAATATGTGTTTTGAAAGAAAATAATTTATATATGTGTCAGACCAGATCAGATGTATGAGGGAACACTTGAGAAAAATGACATAATCAAAAAATAATGATCCGTGCATTGATGCCTACTTATCTTGGCCCAGTTTTCAAATATGTGGGCTAGCAAAATGCCCTCAATTATTTATCTTAACTCCCAAGAAAAGTCTCTAAAGACATGTTTGTTTTTTGTGTGTATGTTAAAGCTGAAGTCCAAGGCTTCTGTCAAGCCACATTTATTGTGACTAAGAGTTTTTGTTTTAACCTACAAATGGTTTGGCTATTTCTTGGTGCATTTTCCCCTCAGGATTTCAGCCAGGACTGCTCAGTTTTCGCAGGCTCAATTCTAGCAGGTGGCTACACCAAGGGAAGCAAAAAAGACACCTGCCCGAAACTAGGCCTTCTCCACGGTGGCCCCATCCTTGTGGGAAGGGCTCCCTATACAGTGGCACCAGGTTCCCTCCCTCCTAACTTTCAAGGGACGCTGAAGATGCAACTCATTAGAGAAGAGGCCAAAGACATCCTTCCCTGAATTAATCTATAAGTGGGTCACCCAATCCCACCATCATTTAGTTTTTAGTTTGTTTGCTATTTGCATTTGAAGTCATAGTATTATTATCTTAGTTTAATCTTTGGTTTATGGGGTGGGAGTATGAGTTTAATTTTCTTCGTATTTGATTGTAAATTGCCTAGAGTACTGAGCATTCAGCCTGGAGGCACGCGGTGCATCACGGCCTCTCCCAATTTGAAGAGACCCTTGTCCAGCAGGCCGAGGCAAAGAGGCAGTCCCGAAAGCAGCAAAATCAGGGAGCTGGACAAGGGGACAGATTGTATTTGTCGTCAGTGTGGAAGGGATGGTCACTCTCAAATTGGCCTTCTCAGCCAAACTAAACGCTGTTCCTCCACACAGAACACGATACCATAGTCTCTCGAGACTGAAGGATGCTTAATCTACTGCCTGGCACTAAATCAGGAGAGAGATAGATAGATAGATAGATAGATAGATAGATAGATAGATAGATAGATAGATAGATAGATAGAGAGAGAGAGAGAGAGAGAGAGAGAGAGAGACAGACAGACAGACAGACAGACAGACAGACAGACAGACAGACAGACAGACCGACCGACCGACCGACCGACCGACCGACCGACCGACTGATAGATAGATGCAATGAGTTTTGAAGTCCCTTTTTGCTAATCACATTCGATTCAATAAAGTTTACTTCCTTCTAAACTTGTACACAATTTCAGCTTCTAGAACAGGCGTAATTAGTCAGTAGAGCAGGAGATGGCATTGTCTCACTATCTCTCTTGTAGTCATTTCTAATTCTCTCCTCCACCACTCCACAGGCATTGACCAATCCACCCTGAGCAGTCTGTTGCTTCCGCCTCTCCTGTGCTCTGTGTGAGCAGCCATTTTACCAAGAGGGCCTCTGGACACGTGCAACAGGCACATATTGTATATCTGGCAACATTAACCTGCGCACACCTATGTGCCTGTAGGGGAGAAATGGATGGTGGGTATGATCCCGCTGCCCCCCATCCATGCATGAGACAGGAGAGAGGGTCATTTTAATATTTATGATCCATTTCAATTTTTGTAAATAAAACAGCTACAAAGATGCTATCCATCACCAGCGTCCACTCTCCTGAAGGAAACTAAGCAGGCTAATGTAGGAATTCTTGCTGACCTGAGGGTTGTGGATCATAAACAGTTGTTTACCCATCATGGCTTCACCACCCTCCTTCCCAAATCCTGGAAGTGACCGTTTACTGCAGATGATAAGAATTCTATAAAAGATCTCTAAGATTTTATTTCCAAAACCATTTCTTTCTGAGCTACTGTGTTCCTCGCAGAGGTGTGCGCCATTGCTTGGGATATTTTAAACACACGTTCCAGTTAATTTATGTGGCCTGGCGCTCCAAAAAACCGAATAAAGCTGGCTCATACTTCCATCCACACATGATTAATGAGGGAGTACTCCATCATACACGGCAGACCGTGCCCGAGTGTGGGACAAAAATATACAGATTATGGGAGAAATTGGGAATTAAGAAAACATCTGTTAACCCCAGCTAGACACATACTTTACACCACAGTTGTGTAATAAATCAGGACATGTAACTATTCCCCTTTGCCTTCCCCCCCCCCCAAGTTCCTAGGTATTTGGACGACTCGGTCTGAAGGCTAACTTTGGTGAGAAGCACCCAGAGATGTTGGCAAGTCTTTGAGTACGAGACCCAAGTCCAAGTCTGAGAATTGGTACCAAGTCCAGAGTCCCAAGTCCCAAGTCTGGGTCCCTATTAAAAACAAGTCACAAGTCATGTCCGAGTCCCCAGTGTGACTTAAGTTGGACTTGACAGGCAGAAGGAACCATGGGTTCGTGCTGAATGGATGGACAGTCACCCCAGGCCAGAAAGGTCCCTCCCAGCCAAACCTACTAAAGGCAGCATGCGAGGTTGCAAACAACTCCAATATGATGTTCAGTGGAGGAGGAGTCCATTGCCAGGGGCGTGTTTCCTCAGATGTTCATTCTGAAACCACTTCATCTTGCAGAGACATGACCAGATCTTGTGACCAAGTAACCTCCTATTTGGGGAGTAATATGTTTTGGTCAGCTCTTTCCATTATGGTTTGGAAAAGTTTCATGTTCTCCCCCCCCCCACCCCGGTCAAGCTCTGTAGGATGTGTTTGTTTGGGGACATGTGGAAATTCTAAAGGACTCCATGGTGTGGGAGATGCTGAGAGTGACCATGTTCGAAAGGCTGTGTTTGTAAACTAGAATTGTGACGCAAGAGAAAACGTTTGAATAACAGATGAGCTTTTAGCAGGCATACACGGAGAAAGCGCAAGTGAGGTTGAACCCAGGTTCCTGGACTCTGTTAGCCGATTTGGGGCTTCATAATGTATCCTGATTCAGGCCAACTTTTGACCCATCTAACTTGATATGTGCCCCTAAATATGTGTACCATGATATGTGTACCTTTGGAAAGTGCTGCATTTTAAAAGGAACTTGTTCCATTACTCATTACTTCTTGGCTGCCAGATTGCCATCATCATCATCATCACTATGATCACACAAGTAATTAACAAGTTGCTTTGTCCATACCAGCAAACCAGACAAATAGAGGGGAATACTCTCTGGTTCCTTCTAGTGGCCAATTCTGATATTGCACCTTGGAAATATTCATAAAAACAGAAAATAGTTCCCTTGCGGTTTAGGATCGATAAAGTTCAAAACCTGAAAAATTATGGTAAAACATATATTGAAAAATGCCTTCAAATGCTCTTTACAAGTAACATTTGAAAGTTGCAAGGTGTCTCTAGTTAGACATCAGTAAAACAGATGATAGTCATTATACCTAAAAGTAACATTGTAACTAGTTACATTGAATGGTACAAAGGTAACTAGTTATAGGTAACTGCATTGCTTGAAACTTCATCTTTCCAAGTGCCAGAAAAAGTCATGTGGTAGGGATTTGCTGAATTTGTGAAGAAGACTAAAATGGCACAATTCCATTGAGAAGTAAGACCCATTGCTTTCTGTGCTAGATGATGATGATGATGATGATACTTTTACTTTTATTTTGTTTTTACCTATAATACTTGCACAAACTAACATAGCTCCAATTTCATGACTGACTCATGACGTAACTGACAGATTATTGACTTTTACTGGCAGTTTAATTTAGAATATGGGATTTTTTTTCCAAATCAGGTCCATAGCCCTACTTGCAGTTACTAATTCATTTCTGAGCCCACGTGAGTCAGTGAAGTTGGCAATAGAGAGAATCGTATTTGATCCAGGAGAGAGTTTTCAAGAACAAGACCAGCTTCTGTTTTCAAAAACACGGATAATTCTTGCGACTGACTCAGCCACATCTGTGTGATTAAGAGGAGATTGTGAATGATTGAATTTAGGGCCTTAAAGAGATGGAAAACAAACCATATTTATTGTGCTGAAAACAAGATTCCCCAAGGAAAAGATACTCAAAATCCACCGTCCTGTTACTTTTCGAATAACCATATTTTGCACCCCACTGATCATTGCCGGAAGGGATGGACATATGAGAAAGGATAAAATGGAGAGGAAAAACACCTTTTAATGACTCTGGGGGTTGTGGGGGAGAGACAAACCAATTCTGTCTGACAGGATGGGGATGAGTTCAAGTTATTGTTCCAGTGGTCACCTGTCTCCTGCAAAACAATATAAAAGGTGCTTCACAGCAGCAAAAAATATGGATATACATAAAATGCCACTCGTCAAGGATGCTGATGTCATTTCCTGTGGAGCGGTCATATAGCAAGATAACAGGAAAGAGTCCCACTGTCATTTCCCGGAGAGTAAAGTCCATTTCCCATGACCCAGGAGAGCAAATAAGTGATCCTGAAAGCCGTTGGAGACACCCTGTTTCCCCACACGGATTTCCCTCACAACCTCGGTGACTGACACCTGGCGCATATGCAGGAAGGAGCTATTCATGACAAGATCCAAACTATCCCTGCTTAGAGAGTTGTTTGGCGATTAGAAAGCCTCCTAAAATAATAAACAAGCCACACGTTCCGGTCGCATGAAGCTACTGATCTCTTTAGCCATCTGAGGAAGATGTGAACGGATTCTGCGAACGGCGGAACGATGATGGTCAACCCTGAGGAATGTTCTCCAGTTGTAATCCTTTTCTTTGTCAATCCTAAATGGCAAGGGAACTGTTTTCTGGATTTATCTGCGGCATTTTTATGAATATTTCAAAGGTGCAGTATCAGAACTGGCCACTAGAAGGAACCAGAGAGTATTCCCTTCTATTCGTCTGGTTTGCTGTTGTTGACAAAGCAACTTGTTAATTACTTGTGTGAGCACAGTAATGATAATGATAGTGCCAGTCTGGCAGCCAAGAAGTAATGAGTAATGGAACAAGTTCCTTTTAAGATATAGCATTCCAAGCTCTGACACACGAAAGATCTGGTAGAACCATTTCAAGTCAATGTGAGACTGAACGTTTCAGAAGGAGCCACAATCCTGCTTTAGTGAAATCTTCAATCCAGATGTTTAGTAGCTAGTTTTGTACAAACCACAAGATTAGTTGTTCTCTCCTCCCTTAGAAGAAGAAAGGCCAGCACTTCTGATAGATGACAATGGTTTAGCCTGCGGAGAGCTCGGTTTCACCCACGTCGGGGTCGTGAAATTGGCCTCAGGTTGGGAATCGGATACCCATCAATATGATTTCATGGTGGGACAGCCTAATGGAAGATAAAAGAGACATAGGTTGAGGCAGTTCTGTTAGTGCTTTTCCTGTTGCTCTAGAAGAGGAAAATGTAAAGATAATCCACGTCTAACATATGGTAAGGATGTTGAATTAGAATTTTATTTTCCCCAGGAGTCAGAAAAGCACTGTGGTTTTCTTTTCAGATGTATGCTAGGAATCCATATTAGGCCAAACTAGAGGTGAACCTATCTATCTATCTATCTATCTATCTATCTATCTATCTATCTATCTATCTATCTATCTATCTATCTATCTATCTATCTATCTATCTATCTATCTATCTATCTATCTATCTATCTATCTATCTATCTATCTATCTATCTATCTATCTATCTATCTATCTATCTATCGTCGGTCTGTCGGTCTGTCGGTCTGTCTGTCAGTCTGTCTCTGTCGGTCTGTCTCTGTCGGTCTGTCTGTCGGTCCGTCCGTCGGTCCGTCCGTCAATGCATGTGTAAGAAAACCTAACCAACCCCCCCCAAAAAAAAGTTTTACATCTCCTTTAAGACTAACAGGTTTACATCAATCTGAGTTTTTGTGGATTGTACTCTTGTCTCCTTGTACACATCGTGTGCAATATTTAGGCCACAGATTTTATGTACACAACGTACATGCATGTGGATCAGGGATCAGCTTGATGTGGGGTGTAAGATAACACTTGCATTATTAACACTGGTCACAAACTCTCAAGAGTGTTGATTACATAAACAGCCTGGCAATGGGTAGAACAAAGGCTAATGCTAAACGTCTGTAGTTAATGCACAACTGTAAGGCTTTTGTCTAATAGTTGAAGGAGGCAATTTAAAAAAAGTTGGTTATGCTGAAGCAGAGTTTAGTGAAAATGACAGTAACTTTTGGGATTCACTCAGGACTGCTACAGTGTGCTAAGGAGTCCAAGAGGATTTAGTTTCAGTCTTTAGTGACAGACTGAAATTTATGGATATATGTGAATGCACCCATCTCCCTCTCTAATCAGACTTTGAAATTCCCTTTTTTCTGCAACTACTTTAAAATCAGTGGCAGAACACGTTGGGATAGTGCCTCTCAACCTTGGGTCCCCAGATGTTCTAGGACTACAACTCCCAGAAATCCTGGCCGGCACAGCTCATGGTGAAGGCTTCTGGGAGTTTTAGTCCAAGAACATCTGGGGACCCACAGCTGGGAACCACTAGCTTGGAAGAATGGCATGTTCTGACACTGGTTTTTGTGTATTGCTATGTCTGATGCTAGATTTGTGTCTGTTCATTCTTTTGTGTAGCGATTGTCCCGTATACCGACGTAGAATGCCCAGGGGTCCTGCTGGCCAATGTGACTGAATACGTGATGGGTTGTACACTCAACTTCAGAAGCAATTTGCACATTGTGCAATTGTGTGAGTAAGCAGGATTCTGGCTGTTGTTTCAATGGGGTCTACTCTAGTTGGGACTATGAAACAAATTCAGCCACAACAAAAGATGGAGTTCTTGAGCCTGGTCAACTAGGTGTTTTTGCACAAACTTGGCAGGGCCGAGGTTCATGAAGCCTTTGAGTTGCACATTTATTTCTCCCAGCGCATTGCGTCGAAGTTTCATAAGGCGAAGAAAATCCACTCCAAGCTCTTTGTGCTGGTTAGTTCTTTGGAATCCAGCTGCAGCTGTCCCACTTTAATTCCCCCTGCTTGGAAACCATGTATGCGCAGCTGGCCGGCCAGTGGCACCTGCATGACACTGTCCGACCTTCTTCTCTTAGAAGTCCACCGAACGGTAGTCTCTAGGGCTGCCTGAGGGATTCTTATTGAGAAATCATTTCCCAGAAAAATAAAAAGGGAGGCCAAAGAGGAAGAGGAATCTGAGAGGCATACATGCTGGCAACATTCAGACTTGATCTCTGGGAAACAATCCAGAGTTTGGAAACTTGCATTTTAACAAGGCACTCCTGCTACAGTATAGTGGTGCCTCGCTTAGCGATCGCTCCGTCGAGCAATGAAATCGCTTAGCGATGGGGTTTTGGCCATCGCCAGAGCGATCGCTTAGCGATGGCCCCTATGGGAAAAAAATCGGTTTGCGATGATCGCAGGGAAGCGATCATCGCAAAGCCCCCATTTTCGGCCAGCTGATTGGCGGTTCCAAAATGGCCGCCAGGAAAACAAAAGGGCCGCCTGCTGTTTTGCCTTGCTTTAGAGGCACCGAAAATGGCCACCCCTATGGAGGATCTTCGCATAAGGTCAGTTTCTAAGCCCATAGGAACGCATTAAACACGTTTTAATGCATTTCTATGGGCTTTTTAAATTCCGTTTAGTGATGAAATTGCTTAGCAACGTTTTTCCTGGAACGGATTAACGTCGCTAAGCGAGGCACCACTGTATTTCTTACAGTGCTGTTGTTACTCATTCCAAGGTTGTCGGTCTTTATTGGTTCTTCACATTTATTTATTTATTTATTTATTTATTTATTTATTTATTTATTTATTTATTTATTTATTTATTTATTTATTTATTTATTTATTAGATTTGTATCCTGCCCATCTAGACTATGTCTACTCTGGGCGGCTTACAGTAAAAACATGAAAACAACATATAAACAATTAAACGACAATTCAGATCAATAATATTACTGCCATTCAAGATGGAAAAGCAAAATAAAAGTTAAGATAAAAAAGAAAATCAAGTGGTGACTGGAGGCAAGGCCTGCCTATTTTAAGTTGGCTCTTAAAAACACCCAGCGAGGGTGCCTGGCGAATTTCCGACAGAAGTTTATTCCAAAGTCGAGGGGCCACTGCCGAGAAGGCCCGGTTTCTTGTTTATTCTTTCCAGGCCTCCCTCGGCGTCAGGCCCCTCAGCCGCTTTTCCTGGCTGTACCGAGTGATTCGAGTAGATCTAGGTGGGAGAAGGCGTTCCACTAGGTATCGAGGTCCCAAACCGTTTAGGGTTTTATATGCCAACATTAACACTTTGAAATCAATGCGGAAATGAATGGGAAGCCAATGCAAGGCAGCCAGAGTGGGAGAGATATGCTGGGGTTTTCTCGTCCCAATAAGTAGTCTGGCCGCCGCATTCTGCACCATCTGAAGCTTCCGCATCAGTCTCAAAGATAGCCCCACGTAGAGCGCATTACAGTGGTCTAATCTCGAGATTACAAGCGCATGGACATTGCACTTCTCTTTGTCCTTGTCATGTGTTATCAAGGTGTTTCTCACTTACACATACCCTACGAAGGAGCCGCCTGTGCACAACACTGAAAAGGGTCTTGCAGTATATGGTCTCCTGTATTGAGTAAAACCATCTTAGGTTTGGTCCTCTTCTTCTCCTACTGCCTTCAAATCCTCCCTGTATTTTTGTCTGTTCTAGAGAGTGTTGTCTTCTCCTTGAGCCGTGAGATTCTGTAGACCTGGCAAGGTGTGCCATTTTCTTGGAATGTCCAATGTCAACACCCTTAAGACTTGAAAAAAACCCTAAATATTACATCTAGAATAAGCACATCCATATATTAGCAGAGAGTGTTGTGACAGAGGTGTACCCATTGAGAACCTACCAAACATATATAAACAGACACTGTATGGGAACAGAATGGTACAGCAGATAAGCCCTTGGCTTTACCAACCACAGATCTTATATTCTTCAACTTGAAGCTTTCTTTCCAGGTAACTGAAAGGATCGTTTGCTCTAATTTCCAGCTCTTTATTTTTATTTTGTATTTATTTATTTAAAATATTTTTTTACCTTGCATTTCCCCTTAAAAAGGACCCAAGGCGCCTTACATCGTTAAAAGACAATATTTAAAGCTAAGAACGGTGAGTATACAAGTACTAAAATGGATCACATTAATAATGTACTATAAAAAATAAAGCAACACCAAAACACGTTCAGAGCAGTCAGGTCCTAAGGAAGTGGAAGGTGGAAGCTCTTTATATAAACCCTGCCAGTTCTCCTTCATCCACTATCCTCCAGTAAAGACAGAAAACAAAGTTGCCTTTGAGATAATTACATAGAAACTCAAGAACATTAGCCTTCCAGGTAATTAGTCCAGTTGGAGAAATTGACTTGTGGTGTAAAATCACTGCACCCAAGGGAAATGGGTTCACAGTTCTGTTTGCTTAACTTACCTTGGTTATGTAGATGGTCAGCTTTTTTTTTTTAAAAGGACATCATTAGGGCAATATATACAAGATATGGGTCTTAAATTTTTTTTACAAGCTTCATTTACAAGGTCTATAAAATCACAAGCTTCAGACCCCCACCAGAAAAGGAGGCCCATAATACGCTTAATTTTGTTTTAATGGGTATAAGGGATCCTGGCGGTAACAGAGAGACAGTGTTTGAGGAACAGCCACCAGTAAGCTCTATAAAGAGGATCTTTAAAAAGAAAATTGGTGAAAGGAACAGGCAGGATAGAGACCTTCCTTCCTTCCTTCCTTCCTTCCTTCCTTCCTTCCTTCATTCATTCATTCATTCATTCATTCATTCATTCACTCATTCCTCTTCATTTCCTTTCTTTCCTTCCTTCCTTTTCATTTCCTTTCCTTCCTTTCCCTTCCTTCCTTCCTTCCTTCCACCCATTATCAGTTCCTTCCTTCCTCTCCATTGCCTTTCCTTCCTTCCTTCCTTCCTTCCTTTCTTCCTTCCTTCTTTCCACCCATCATCAGCTCCTTCCTTCCTTCCTTCCTTCCTTTCTTCCTTCCTTCTTTCCACCCATCATCAGCTCCTTCCTTCCTTCCTTCCTTCCTTCCTTCCTTCCTTCCTTCCTTCCTTCCTTCCTTCCTTCCTTCCTTCCTTCCTTCCTTCCTTCCTTCCTTCCTTCCTTCCTTCCTTCCTTCCTTACTTACTTACTTACTTACTTACTTACTTACTTACTTACTTACTTCCAAGCCCAGATTATGCTCAGAATTAATTTGGCATCTCTTGAAAGCCAGTGTGATTAATGGAACAAAAAAATCATTCTTTGCTCCCTGCGGTGTCTGTTTCATTCACGTCAACCATCTTGATTTGTGCGGCCAAATGGACATTCTCTGGACTACCGGCACATGTCCCATGACACTGGGATGGCCGCCGACAGGGGGGGGCAGTTATGTGTGGGAGGGAGGGAGGCAAGAGACCTCTGCTAAGAGACCGCCTGCTGGCTTCTGGCTTCTTGGGTAGACTCCATAAATCCTCCACCCGATGTGCCAACGTCTCTGCAACATTTTTAAGATGCTCCCGAGGGCAGACGTTGATAAACGATTCCCCTGCTCTGCTCCTTGCTAATTTTGGACTCGCAGTGTTTACAAACAGCTGTTATAACATCCCTGAGCTCTCAAGGGGGAAAGGGGTGGGGGAGGGAGGGACACAAGAAGTCCATGTGCCTTGTAACAAAAGGCCTGGATCTTACCTGGAATTGGTCCAGGAAGGTCCCAAAACTTGGCCAAGGCTAGAACATGGTCAACACAAGGATGTTTGGAATGTACGCGTTTGAGCAGCTGCCCCCCGCTATCGCACTGGGGTTAAATGGATCGCATCTTGACTATGAATGCTAGCATCAGGTGGGCATCCAGGCGGAGACTCAATGGCTGTGCGACGGTAGCGAGCGCCTTTTATCAATCCGATGCTATTTTGATATGTCCCCAAAGGCAAGTGGGTGAGCCACGAGTTTTTCCGCCCGCGGTTCAATTCTTAGAACCGGGCCTTATCTCTGGAACTCTAAATAGCACCGATGTAAACAAATGCCGCCATGCTATCTGGGTGTGGAAACTGGAGCGTGTACAGCGAGGAATAATCCTGGCTGGACTCAGCCAGCGTTTTGCGTTGTATTTGGGGGTTAGATGATAGCCATTGTTTAAGATGTTTCTCTTTCTCTCTGTTCCTCTTGCCCTTTCTTTTCACAGTTGGTTCGGTTTCCATTTTGATGGATATGCTGCCCCGTGGTGCTGCAGAACTCTCCAAAATGGCGTGCACAATAACGTGCAAACAATATTCCCCCCAGGAACTGGGCAGGATAAGGCCACTGGGGCCCTCGTAGTGCCGTGGTTCGTTTCTCCAGGGAAACGAGTGTGAGGTGTCCACGTCTACTAGGGAGTAATCACAGGGGAGGAAACTTACAAATGACTAGAAAGCAGAAATCGGTTCCCGAAGCAGGGAACTGATCATCGTGAAATGAAACAAACCCATTTAAACCATCATTTAGCGATCGCTAAACTTCAACATTAAGCAGATTCGTCATAGAGCGGGGTAATTGTCCAGCGGGGTACGACTGTAGAAGAAAATACCAAATGGCAGAACTCATAACTTCATTGTATGCATAGGTCTAGGGGTCTTATCTAGTTCCTCCATCTTCTTCCAGTGCACACAAAACCCATGTGGAGCTTGGGACACTGGAATTTGTAATCATAGCTCTAATTTCTTACGTCAAAATGTCATAGCACCCCTCCGCCCATTCAGAGCATCTTCCTAACCATTATTACATGACTTGACTTTCTGGAGCCTCTCAATGGTAAATAAAAAGCTCCTTCCTTCCTTCCTTCCTTCCTTCCTTCCTTCCTTCCTTCCTTCCTTCCTTCCTTCCTTCCTTCCTTCCTTCCTTCCTAAAATATTTCTAATCAATCCTGTAACAGCAGATTTCTGAGTGGTATACCATCAACATCATCATACTAAAACACTCCAAAACTATCCAAAATTGTATAAAATATATTTGCACAAGCTTGGGGAAAATTGGTGAATGTGCTCTTGAATTCTGACTGCTGTTTCCTTGCTTTTCTTTTATTACATATTTAATGGACATTTCAAATCTGCAATTTTATACAATTTTAGATTTCAGAATCTTAGATATCTGTAGCTCGTGATTTCGATGGCATTTTAATGTGACATCGTTAGCTCCATCAGCAGCCAAGAAGAACGGTGAGATATAAATTGAATACACACAGAGAGAGCGAGACACACGTGCACACATAGAAAACACTTCAAAACAAAATATACAGATGATAGGCCAGATCTATTCCAAAGGAATCTGGATCACACCCTGTCTTGCTACATAGCTACATGACATTTGTAACTTGCATGGAGATGCCATTTTTCCACAGACATATTTATGTCCTTCTCTTCACCGAAGGAGTTCAAAAGAGAAATGATAACAGAACTGTTGTGTAGGAATGACTTTTGTGCAGTACGGTGCCCTTCGATACATTTTATGACTTCTTCAGGAGAGATGTATGGATTACAAAAACAAACACCAAAAATTTTAGAGTGACATTTTGTAGACAAATATGACCCAAAAAAATCTTACTGGAGACACGAAACTTGAAACTGAACCCAATTGAATAATATCTGTTTACTGCCAATGTAACTTTTTAAATATCTTGTAAGACATTGTTTCCTCCTGCATGTGATATTGAAAAAGCATTGTGATGGAAAAGCCTGGACCTGCCGTCACTTTCATTTGACTTCCAAGTAGAGATGGGCATGAACTACAGCTCAGCAGTTTGACCACGTTTGGTGCCACAGATGTTATGTGAGCACTGTGCCCTGCCCTCTCCTACCTCCTCTGCGCACTCACCCATTCCCCAGGCAATGCATGCTTCCCTCCCTGCCTCCCCATGCAACTGCCCACTCATGGATGACAGCCTGTGCTTCTCTTCTCTGCTTCCTCCGGCAGCCGCCCACTCAGAAGTGGAGACAGGGCAGGGAAATCTGACAAGACCTGTTAGCCCTACTTCAGTCTATCTTTGAAAAAAACCATCTCTCAGTTCAGAAGATAAGCACAAAGAGACTTTATGCATATGTCTCCTGCGGTCCCACCAGTGTAGGATGTAGTGCTAGTGATAAGGAACTGCTCATATTGTTTTTCATTCAGCTAGACAATGCCCAGCAGAAGTGTTCTGTTGGACCTGAAATCTGCCACCAGTGCAGTCAGCTGACTGACCACCAACCTCTTTTAACAGAACAAGGAAAACACAGACTGAAGAGCCATTTCAGATCTGAAATTTCCGAGGAAAGGGTGCATTTCTAAAGAAACAATATGAAGCTCTGGCTTCTTGTAAAAATTAATCGCCCCCCAAATTACCCTTAAAAGGGGGAGAGGTCCTTAACGGCGTGATTGTAACTCTGGCGAGTTTTGCTTGTTTCTTTTTTTAAAAAATTGAGAGGGGAAAATGAAGGCAAGGCATAAAAGAAATGATCTTGTTAAGAAAACGTGGATGTGTTCTAAGGGAAAAAAATGTCGCAGAAAAGTGTTTATTGCGTTTTGTTAAGAAAAATACGACAGGTTTTTCTTAAGCGCCGGAGCCACAGAAGCGCGCTTAACGATGGAAAGCGAAACCCAATCAGATGTTTTTCCTGCTGAAGCTCTTTCTTTTTCCTTCTTCTTTTTTTTAATGGCTCTATGGAGTCTCGGACAGAGCAAGCTTCATTAAGGCTGTTAACATCCCAGAGCCGCTGTCTCTCTCTCTCTCTGCCCCCGTCTCGGTTTGGGTGGCCTGAACTGGCCTCTCCCTAAGGATTCATTACAGGTGGTAGGCAGACCGGCCTGGAGCCTGGCCGGTACCACAAGAGCCCTGAGAGAAATGTGCTTCCCTGACCAGAAAAGCACATTCTTTATTCTTAAAAACATTTCAGCCCTGTCTGGGTGTTCCCCTCCATGCATTCCTGTATGTGGGATTATTATTCTAGAGAATTTATAAAGTCATTCATTTCTCCGGGAGTGTACAGACACGGGTTTTGCTTGAACGGTCGAGGCGAGCGTAAAAAACCCAGAGCCATGTGGGCCTATAAAAACACAACAGTAGATAAATCAGCAGGGAGAATTTACACTTCGCTCCTTTCTGATTGTTTTTGCACGGCCACGGCTCAGAAGCCAAGCCCCGGAGTGTAAAATAAATAACCCCGTGGCACGACTTAGTTAGGAACAGGGAGAGCCCCAGATATATTTACAAGCTGTGCTTGCTGAAGTTAAAAAGAAAAGAGGCAGGAAATATAGGGTTGGAGAGGCAGAAAGGCCTTGTTTTCTGGTGGTTCATTTTTTTGTCATACATCAGAATTTTATTACCAGGTTGTCACTGCTGATGACTTGGGCCAGAGTGACAGAAGACCTGTAAATTTCTGAAAGCTCAAGTTCACACCTTCTCCTGCCTCCACAACATCTTTTTGTCACCCGGCTCCTTCCCTGCCTGCTGCATTTTTATTTTTTTGCACTGACCTCCCTGTCACAGCCACGTTCAATAGGGCTATTTTTTTGTCAGGAGATCTGACTGTGACAAACCCAGACCTACTGGGATCTGCCACACAGTTACACTAAGCTGCCACCAACCATTCCCTATAAAAAGTCACACAGACCAGGGATGGATTTTTTAAACAGTAAAAGAATAAGGTTTATTTTAAATACAAACAGGGTAAATAAAACAATCAGGTGAATAAAATAAAGTAACGTGGCTTATTCTCACACACACAAGCATACAGTTTGGTTCACCTAGAACCTTTAACTTAAAGCCCAGACCCTGAACCCATCAGTTCTGGCTAACCAACAGACACCTGAACCTATCAGGTTGGTACTCTGACACACAGTAGTACCCTGTCAGACACCCAGACTCCCACAACAGCTTCTTCTTCCCAGCTGCTGCTTCGTCCCACCCAGTGTCTCACAGTTTGTCTCAGCATCTCCCTTCACCACACAGGCATCACATATTTATACAGTACAGCCCCTCCTCCTGATGTCCCGCCTTCCACTCCCCATAGGATGGAACTTTCCCTCCAAACCCATGACAGACAGGTAACATCAGTGCTGTTATGTAACACCTCCCCTCTTTATAAGTTGTTTTGTAGGGGGAAAGCTAACGTGCTTTTCACCAAAAAACAACCTAGGTAAAATACACAACAACAGTTATACATTCAATACCATAGTATACTTACTTACATTCTAAGTTAAACATTTCAAATAGGCATTTAAACATTTACCATATACATTACACCAATTTACCTTTATTAATACAAACCAATTTAAAACCAGGTACATTTAACTTTTTGTTTTCATTATATACATATAGTCCATGTTCTTTCGCCGTATTCATTCTTCAGGTCTTCTTGATAAGGCGTCAGCAACACAGTTCACTGACCCTCTGACCACCTTCACTTCAAAGTCATAGTCCTGTAAGTTCAAAGCCCACCTCATAAGTTTGCTATTGTGGGTTTTCATCGTCTTTAACCATTGCAATGGTGAATGGTCAGTACACAGAATAAAATGTCTTCCCCAGATGTAAGGCTTGGCCTTCTGGATCGCGTAGACTATGGCCAAACACTCCTTCTCCACGGTTGCCAAATGTCTCTCACCTTTTTGAAGTTTCCTACTCAGGTAGGACACTGGATGCTGGTCACCATTCTCATCCTCCTGGCACAGAACTGCTCCTACCCCGCTGTTAGACGCATCGGTGTAGATGATAAACTCCCGGTCGAAGTCTGGAGCACGCAACACAGGATAGTTGATTAACGCCTCCTTCAACCTCTGGAACGCCTCCTCACAGTCGCTGGTCCACGGGATGCGGTCATCAGCCGTCTTCCTCGTTAGATCGGTCAGCGGAGCCGCAATCTCGCTAAACCTCGGGATGAACTTTCTGTAGTAGCCCACCAACCCAAGAAATGATTTGACCTTTTTCTTGGTGTTGGGTCTAGGCCAATCACGAACAGCTTCTATTTTGGCCTCCAGGGGTTTTATCACTCCTCCCCCTACCATGTGACCCAAGTATTTTAATTCTGGGCTACCCAGCTGACACTTGCTGGCCTTTACTGTTAGCCCTGCTGCACTTAACCTCTGCAGCACTAACTCCAGGTGTATCAGGTGATCTTCCCAGGTATTACTGAAGATCCCTATGTCATCAATGTAGGCCACTGTAAAGTCATTGAGCCCTGCCAAGGTCTGGTCCATCAGCCTTTGGAATGTGGCTGGTGCATTTCTGAGACCAAAGCTCAGGACTCGAAACTCATAGAGACCAAAAGGGCTGCAAAAGGCAGTCTTTTCTTGATCCCTGGGATCAATTCTTAATTGCCAATATCCCTTTACCAGGTCCAATGATGAGATGAACCGACAACCCCCTATGGTTTCTATCAGGTTGTCTAGCCTGGGCATTGGGTAGGCATCAGGAGTGGTTACACGGTTTAATTTCCTGTAATCGACACAAAACCTAATGCTCCCATCAGGCTTGTCCACAAGGACTATTGGAGAGGACCAAGGACTAGAAGAGGGGACGATTATGTTCTCCCTAAGCATCTCGTCCAGCTCCTTCCGCACCTTGTCCCTATAGGGTCCCGTTACTCGGTATGGGGATACTGCCTGCGGGGGTGCATCCCCTGTGTGGATCCGATGCATCACTCCCTTCACTATCCCCGGCTTGTTGGAAAACACCTGGTGATATTTACTAAGCAGCATTTTTAGTTCTTGCTGCTGGTCTTGGGTGAGTGCAGGACTGATCTTTACCTCCTCTGGGTTGTATTTTACTTCCCCTCTACCCTCCCAGAAGGGTAATTCCGCTTCCTCACTCTCAGCTGCTTTTATCGCGAATAAAACCCTCTGTTCCCCTCTGTAGTAGGGTTTTAGGGCATTCACATGAACCACCCTCCTTGCTTGGTTCTCCTCCTGCTCTATTAGGTAGTTCAGGTCTGACATCTTGGAAATGACCCTATATGGTCCTGCCCATTTGAGCTGCAGTTTATTCTCTCTGCAGGGCCTAAGCCAAAGCACTTCCTCCCCTGGGTCAAAGTGCCTCTCTCTAGCTTTGTGGTCATACCATGTTTTCTGTCTGACCTTCTGAGCTTGCAGGTTTTCTGCTGCCAGCTCTAGATTTCTCTTTAGGTCCTTCATCAAGGTGTCTATGTATGTCACAACGTCTTGTGGGTCATCCTGGGTGATCTGCTCCCAAGTTTGTTTGATCAAATCAAGGGGCCCTTTCACCCCTAAGTGTGCAGCAGACATGTCAGAGTGACCCCTTTGTAAGATCATGGGGCGATACTTTTCAGGTACCACCAGCTGACTTTTGATCCCATCTCCCCCTTTTGAGATATTCCTCAGGGTTTCTCTATATAAAATCCCCTTTTTCTCCAGAAATCTCACTGGGGTCTCAGGTGTTAGCTGGGCGTCAGTCACCTGTTCAAAACACTTTTGGAGAGTGGCGTCTGCCTTCTGCTCCTGTCCAAATCTGCTGTCTGTGGTTAAGGTTTCCACCACAGCTTCTGAACTTCCCCCACCTGCTTCCGTCTCTGGCTCATCATTACCCCCCTGAACTGTCCCTGTGGTGGCTTGTGAGCGTGTAATCACTAGCACCCGTTTCACATGTTCAGCCAGGTCATTTCCCACGAGCACAGCTGCTGGCAGAGTCGATGAAATCGCTATCCGCCAATCTCCCCTCCAGCCTTGAAAGTTGACAGGTACCTCTGCTACTGGCAGAGAGATTATCTGCCCCTCAATCCCTGCCACCTTCATGCTCTCATTTGGGATTATAAACTCCCTAGGGATGATATCTGGATGGCACAGGGTTACCTGGGAACACGTGTCCCGCAGTCCCCTATACTGACGGTCAAGTATTCCTACGTCCACCCCTGCTGTCTCAAACAACTGAGAATCTGTTTTTATCAGCAAGCAGCGCTTCACCTCCATAAGAGGACCATTTTCCTCAGCCTGATCAGCATAGGTAGCTGTTCCAGACTGAGTAGTCATGGCAACAGGCTCCCTCTGTGACAATGAGCTTTGCTCTTTCTGGACACAGAACACAGCTTTTGGCTTGGTTCCACTAGAATCATGAGGCACATTTCCTTTTATCTGCTTCCATTTCTCACACCCTGAGATTAGATGGCCCTTTCCCTCACAGAAATAACATTTTCTGCTGTACTTGGAGTCTTTCTCCTCTGGGTTTGGTTTTCCCTCCAAAATCTGGTTCCTGGACTGGCTCTGCCCAGAAGGTTTATCAACAAAATGGCCGCCCATTTTTGGCAGGCTCTGAACTAACCCTTTGGAGTACTTAGGGTCCCATGTTTCCCTCATGTTTTGTTCAGAATAATTCAGGTTTTGAGGTTGTGCCTTAACCTGTGTGCCTTCTTTTGGTTTCTTTTCCAGCTCCTTTTGCTTAGCCTCAAACTCAGCCCTGATCTGTAAAATTTCTTCCTCAGCCCTAGCTTTTATCTCTTTTACTTTTTCTTCAGTCTTATCTCTGATTTCTTTTAATTTAATGTCTTTTTGCTGATTATATTTTTCAAGATCTTGCTCACTTTGTCTGGCCTGAGCCTCATACTTTTCTCTTTCCGCAATTTCTTCAACTGATAAATTGTTGTTTCTCTTATTGAGGAATGTTAATTCTAATTGTGCCATTCTAATTCTGTGTTTCAGTTCCATCTCTTCTATCCTCATGGCCATTTCCCTTTTCCTGGCATCTGCCTCTACCTGACTGATTTCAGCTCTTTCTCTGGCCTCACTTTCCATTCTCTCTATTTCAAATTGCCTCATCCTCAGTTCATGCTGTTGGGCTATGATCATTTTCCTAAGTTCTGGGTTTTGTTCTCCTGTGCTGTCACCCTGCACTGAGCCAAATTCATCCTCAGAACCTTGGTCAATCTGGGGGTCTTTCACTTCACTCATGTCTGCTATCTGGCTTCGAGTCAAGGGCATAATCCCCCCTCAGAACAGGCTGCTTTAAAAAGTCAAGCCCCAGAATAAAACGACCACTTTTTTCCTTTTTTTTCCTCAGAACCAGCTCTCCCCAGAGATTGCTGCTGTTCTTCAGCACTTAAATTGCAACAGTATCGAGTCAGAGCCTACCCCCCTCTGCTGGGCCTCTCAGCTGGCAAGCTAGCTCACTGTTGCTACGCAGATTTGCCTCAGCTTTTTCCCGCCAAAACTAGGCTGCCTCAGAGCACCTTAATCTAAGTCTCCCCAGTTGGCACGTTCTTCTACTAGCGCACCTCCCCGTGAGGTACACCTAGAAGATTACCTACGCGCCTCAGACTGTCCCTGACTAGACCCCCCTTGCTCTGGGCACACTTGCCAAGGCTTTGCTGGACCGCTGGACAACTGGACCAGTCGTATCCCACACGCTGGACACCAATCAATGTGACAAACCCAGACCTACTGGGATCTGCCACACAGTTACACTAAGCTGCCACCAACCATTCCCTATAAAAAGTCACACAGACCAGGGATGGATTTTTTAAACAGTAAAAGAATAAGGTTTATTTTAAATACAAACAGGGTAAATAAAACAATCAGGTGAATAAAATAAAGTAACGTGGCTTATTCTCACACACACAAGCATACAGTTTGGTTCACCTAGAACCTTTAACTTAAAGCCCAGACCCTGAACCCATCAGTTCTGGCTAACCAACAGACACCTGAACCTATCAGGTTGGTACTCTGACACACAGTAGTACCCTGTCAGACACCCAGACTCCCACAACAGCTTCTTCTTCCCAGCTGCTGCTTCGTCCCACCCAGTGTCTCACAGTTTGTCTCAGCATCTCCCTTCACCACACAGGCATCACATATTTATACAGTACAGCCCCTCCTCCTGATGTCCCGCCTTCCACTCCCCATAGGATGGAACTTTCCCTCCAAACCCATGACAGACAGGTAACATCAGTGCTGTTATGTAACACTGACTTGCCATATTGAGCATGGCCTAGGATGGAGCTGAAGAAGGCTGGTGACAGATCACATGGCTGAAAAGCTGCGATTCCCATCATTCCCAACTAGAGATGGGCACGAACCACCAGTTTGTGCTGGTTCATTTGTTGGCCAACCAGGTGTTCAGTGCTTCCCAGCCCTGCCTCCTCCAGCAGGTGCCCACTCAGAGGCAACGTCCTGGCTTCCCTGCCCTGCCTCCTCCAACAGGTGCCCACTCAGAGGCAACATCCTGGCTTCCCTGCCCTGCCTCCTCCAGCAGGTGCCCACTCAGAGGCAACGTCCTGGCTTCCCTGCCCTGCCTCCTCCAGCAGGTGCCCACTCAGAGGCAACGTCCTGGCTTCCCTGCCCTGCCTCCTCCAGCAGGTGCCCACTCAGAGGCAACATCCTGGCTTCCCTGCCCTGCCTCCTCCAACAGGTGCCCACTCAGAGGCAACATCCTGGCTTCCCTGCCCTGCCTCCTCCAACAGGTGCCCACTCAGAGGCAATGTCCTGGCTTCCCTGCCCTGCCTCCTCCAGGAACTGCCTCTGAGTGGGTGCTCACCGGAGGAGGCAGGGCCAGGAAGCACTGAACACTTCTTTGGCCAACAAACGAATTGGCATCATCTCTAAGTGGGACCATTCTGGCTGGAGTTGATGGGGGGGGTTGTAGTTGATGTATTACAAAATAACAGGCCACCCAAACCACCGATCTGGGCATGACCAGATGGGGGAGTCTGGTTTGCACTTAAAATGTCTTTATCTTTGGTGAAATCTATTTTATCTCTCACTTTAATGACCCTTCCATTCACACTGACTGATGTTTCTCCTCCCATGAGAAGGGTCCAGACAGAGTTTGAGACTGCTCCAATTTGTTTCCCTTTTGATTGATGACACTCCCCTTCCCACCCCTTTCCTTGCTTTTTCCTGCGGCCATCATTCAGCAGACTTAGCCGACTTTCCTTTTTTAAAAAAAGTGAAGGACATCCAGATTAACAACATGCATGCATGCATGCATGCATACATACATACATACGTACTGGAACGATATTTAACAGATACTTAGGTTTTTAGTTAAAACTTGAATCTGTAATGCCATCCATGTTTTAATAATTTTAATTGACTGTGCCTAGTGTTTTTGAATCATCATCATCATCATCATCATCATCATCATCATCATCATCATCATAAGACACAAGGAACACATTCAGTGCTTTTAAAAGTTCGTGCAACAAGGCAGCAGTTCTTACTGTTTTGAGCAAAACACAGTTTCGCAATTTGAGCAAAAATTGGTCTTGCAAATATTTAAACTGAGAGTGATGGGGAAAAAATGAATGAGGAATTTCTTTCTTTCTTTCTTTCTTTCTTTCTTTCTTTCTTTCTTTCTTTCTTTCTTTCTTTCTTTCTTTCTTTCTTTCTTTCTTTCTTTCTTTCTTTCTTTCTTTCTTCCTTTCTTCCTTCCTTCCTTCCTTCCTTCCTTCCTTCCTTCCTTCCTTCCTTTGATTTCCTGTCTCTCCCATGAGTAAAGCAACAAGTGAAGGTTTGTATCATGCCATCAGAAAAAAAAGTTCTTTCTCTGTGGCACAGAAGGAATGTGGCGGAGGGCTCCGGAAACAAGCCCTTCTAACAAACTTGGGTTTTATTTGAATTGACAAGCTCTTTTGCTGGGCGGGGGGCAGGGGGATGTAGCCAGCCCAAGGCCATCATCTCTAAGGGAGGGAAGTCCATTTTTACTCCATTTTGAAGAACTAATTGTGACGATGTCGTGTTATTAGGCAGATGTCTCTCATCAGTTTTGCTCAGAACCAAGGGGAGTATGCTGATCATCTCCATCATCACCATGGCAGGTTTTTGGATAGCAATTTGTTTATTTAACAAATTTCTTTCCTGGACTAGACCTTGACTTCCACTGGAAAATAACACTACTTTAAAAAAAAAACATGTGTGCAAATTTGGATCATAAGTGGAGAACATAGTCTGCTCAGAATGAATGGTGCGGAATACTTTCTTCTAACTGGTATGCTCTCATTCAGAGTTCCAGTTAGCCACTTCCTTCAAGGAGGGACAGGATGGGTGTAAAGCTGAATGTCACGTGTGTTAAAGATAATTCACAGAATATTTTGCCCAAATTGTTCAGAACCAGTTTCCACTGGGTCCAATGAGTTGCAGACATGGTCAAGGGCATGGATAGCTTAGTTGAGAGTCAGAGGTTAAGAGTTCAGTTCCACACTAAACTACGATCCCTTGTAGAGATAGGCATGAATAGGTTCAGCGGTTCGCACCAATTCATTCATTGGTCCAACAAGCATTCCACCTCCTCTGATAGGCACCTCTTAGTGGCAACCTTCCTGTTGCCTCGGCTTCCCTGCCCTGCCTCCTCCAGGTGGTGCCTCTGAGTGGGTGCCTGACAGAGGAGGCAGGGCTCAGAACTGCAGAACACCGGTTGGACCGATGAACAAACCAGCACAAACGATCAAACCCACATTTCGTGCCCATCTCTAATCCATAGGGTCCTTTCCAGCTGTGCAGTTCTAAGATAATCGTAATCCTCAAATGATTACTTTAATATTTTGCAACCCATCTTAAACTTATTACACTCTCGTTATCATCCATTATAAAAAAAAGGACACCCAAAATTGTAAAATCTGCACTTAAGAAGACCTTCTCACGCTCACGGCCTTGATGAATAAATCTGTTGCATTTGATTTTTTTTCCTACATTCACATTTTAAAATCTCAAGTTATTTTCATTCTGTTTATAACAAAATCTATTTTAAAGTTCATATGGGGGGGGGAATCAAATGAAATTGTCCACCATTGGTGTAAAATATATAGAGACCAATTATGTCACAGTGCTCAGTTGTTGTTGTTTTGTTGCTGTTGTTTTTTTTGTAACTGTCCAGAGAATAAAGATGTTAATTGAAGCCACCTAGCCTTTGGAGACTAAGAAGAAAACTGAGACTTGGAAGGGCAGCAACAAAAGAACAAGGGAAGATCATCAAGTGTAAGAATGTGCCCCTTGGAGACCAAGATTATCCACAATCTTGTATTTCCAACCACCATGTATGGGCGTGAAAACTGGACAGTAAAGGAAACCAAGGAGGAAATTTGTTTGAACGTTAGTGCTGGCAGAGCACTTTATCAAATCAAGCCCGAACTATCTTTGGAGGCCAAAATGACAACACCGAGGCTGTCCTGCTGTGGGCACATCATCAGAAGGCAGGATTCCTTGTGAGACAGGAACAGTGATGTTGCGAAAGGTGGGAGGCAGTAGGGAAAGAGGAAGACCAAATATGGGAGAGAGTGGCTCCTTAAAGGAAGCCACAGGCTTGGATTTGCAAGAGCTGAGCAGGGGCTGTTGAAGACGGGACGTTTTGGAGATGTTTCATTCATCTCCACCGTAAGTCGGAGATGACGTGACAGCACATAACGACAACAATGATCTTTGGAGTGAAGAGAATACGACGGTCTTTACCTAGGAGCAAAATTCCTACCACTGAACACAGATTTATGTAATCATATAAAAACAACAATGGGGAGTGAGGAGCGGTAGCATGTTTCATTTTGAAGCAGGAATGTAATAATTCTGTAGTTGTTCAAGCCATTGTTTTATCTTTATCTGCATGGCAGAATTATAAAACAAATTCCAGCTACTTGGTTTTAAAATGTGATACTCCCCCAGTGGCTGAAGTCCAGAATATTTTGGACTCGGTCCTCTGCCTAAGTAACAAAAATAATACTGTGGGACAGTATGGTAACTTTTAATGATACACCATTTAAAATTTTAGGATCTTGATTTTCTTAATCGTTACTTATGTCTGACTAACATGGACGTCGGGGGGGCCTCAAACCCAACATTTATGTTGCCCATCGGAAAAGCTTGTTGTTTTAAAAGAACCACGAAACAACCTGGGATAAAGAAAGAAAAATAGACAATTTGAGGCCAACAGCTCATAAAAGCTAGTAAATCCATGCTGTTTACAATAATTGTCAGGATTCCCTAAAGGCTAAACCATAATCTTGTACAGAATCAAGAGTGTTTCTTTTGAAAAAAACAAACCAGAACATTTCTCCTACATGATTTAGATGACTAGATTTAAGTCAGTGGGCAGCTGAGTGTTAAGATCACGCTGGAGCGCTGTGTACCTTCGTTTGCCGTCCAGATCCTTGAGTAACAGGGCTATCCTATCCAAATTTACTTATTCAGTTCGGTGAGTGATTAGGTCCAGATGTGGATGTGAAGAAACCTCACCTTTTCCGTACAGTACACGACCTATCCGGAATTGGCCACAACGGCTGGCGTCCATCTAGCATTTCTTGTGACCAATTTGCAGCATTTTTTAAAAAATCCAAAGTGAAGGCCATCCGCCGGGATCTTGCACCCTATTTGAAAACAGTGGATCGAGCTGAGATGTCCATCAAGCACCTTGTCCATTGAAAATTACTCAATTTCAACCTGTAACATCCACAGAGGTGGACAAGGTCCTTGATCACTGTCGAGTCACCACCTCCTCTCTTGACCCTTGCCCGGCCTGGCTAATCAAAGCCGCCAGGCCAGTGATAACTGAATGGGCCACTGAAATAATAAATGGGTCTCTTCTTGAGGGCTAGAGCCTTAAAGAAACGCTCAATAGACCCATTAGAAAGAAACCAAGTTTGGCGACGGACAACACTGGCAATTATAGGCTCGTCACCAATGTTTCTTTTCTCAGAAAGGTAGTTGAGAGGGTGGTGGCCAAGCAGCTTCCGGCTCTCTTGGATGAAAGCGATGCCCTGGATCCATTTCAGTCGGTTATGCCACTATCTCTTTATTTATTTATTAATGATCTGCCTTATTATCAACAGAAAGATCAATAAAATCACGTGGAAAAAAATAAGACAACACCGATACCTTTATATTATATATATAATAGGCAATAGTAACCAGGCTAGGTTATGTTTTGTTGCTTCTAAATCTGTTTTTCCCCCCAGAATCAGAAGACTATCAGAAGTGGACAGTATTTGGGTTCTGAGTAGGATCTTAAAACCAGCTCCTTTGCACCCAACTTGAGAAAGGGAACATCCTCTGAATTGGTGTGAACCATAAACACACTCATTCCTCCATACATTTTTTTTTCCCGGGTGAGAATAAACTAGGAAACCCCTCTTTATCGCCAATGCCCTGTGACAGACTGGGTGTAGCATTTGTCATATGCCTTGTGCCTTGTTCTGAAAAGAAAATATTTTAATACAGATGAACGTCAAGGCAATCCATCTCGGATTTACTCACGATCCTTGAGTCAAAAAATCTTTCCGATTTCAGCTTTCAATTTGCCCTAACTGTGATTGTCTTCTTCATGACCTAGATGACAAGAAGAGAAAAAAAATCTGAGATTCAAGACAAGATGAATTCATGGCCACACAAAGAGCGGGGTTTTTTCTACATTTCTCTACTTCCAAACTCAGGAGGGAGCATAACGTTATTCCAAAGCTGTTCAAGGGGACAAATGAAAATGGTGTGTGTGTGTGTGTGTGTGTGCAAAGGAGGGTATATTCTCGACACACAGCCAAGGAGGCCATGTCTGCCCACTCCCTCCCTCCATCCCTCCCTTCCCAGATCTCTTGACAAGGGATATGACTGCCCGATGGGATTTGTAATGGGATACAATGCCTGTCACCTCTGGATCTCGAGTTCGAATTCCATATCCATCTGAGTTCAGGGGTGACCCAAGGTCAGTGCTGTCCAATGAGGGCTCGGTCGCTTCGCCGAAACAAGTAGGTGGTCGCCCTTGAGTTGCTAGAAACAAAGAAATTACAGAAAATGAGAGAGAGAGTGAGAGAGAGAGAATACTTCTAACACATCTGCCTCTCTTTGTGTGGTTTTTAACACTACAATTGAAAAGCCTGAGAGGATTCAGTGAGAAAGGAGGAGCCAACAGGTTAAGAATCAGAAATACAAATTAAACATCTATGTAAGGTTCAGATAATTAGAGGCAGAATGCTACAGCATTTGTTGGTGAGGAACAAGAGTTAGAAAGACGCTCCGTTCCTAACTTTCCCAGATACCACCCATGTGAGAAAGAGCGGCTGCAGAGATCAGTGGTTTGGAAATCTGGCTGTGGAGCCATGAGGCTGGGAGTTTGATTCCCCACTGGGCCTCCATGACAGGGGCCGGGCTCAATGGTCCTTCTGTATCTGCAGGTCTAAGATTATTATTATTATTATTATAATACAACACCGAAAAGATACATTTTTGGCTAATCAAGCCGGACTCTTATCAAGTTTTGTTCTGTGGATCCAGTTTCCAATACAGTACATTGGTACCTCGCAAGACGAATGCCTCGCAGGAAAAAAAAAACCTTGCAAGACAAATGGTTTTTGGCAATGGGGGTTGATGACTCGCAAGACAAATGTTCCTATGGCCGTGCTTCGCAAGACGAATGTTTCCCGTTTTTTGTTCCTGCCTCATGTTTGCTGATTTTTAAAATGTTTTTCTATGAAGTTTAAAAAGTTAACGTTTTTTGATTGAATTTTTTTAAAATCATCTGCACAATATGTATGGCTTTAAAGAGCACTTAATAAACCCTTTGTAAACCAAATTTGACTTTGTTCTGACTTTTTTTGCCCATAGGAACGCATTAATTAGATTTCAGTGCATTCCTATGGGAAAACACATTTCGCAAGACACACTTTTTTGCAAGACAACATTAACCGCGGAACAAATTACATTCGTCTTGCGAGGCTCCACTCTATTAGGATTTAGCTCTAGAAAACATGGAGAGGCGTTCTTAAAGCATGTGCAGAATCCACCCTTTGCACAGCTGGAGGAGCATTCCACCAGCCGGGGGGGGAATGGACCTCAGAACTTTTGATTGAGAAATGCAGCCAGCCTTGAGTTATGAACAGGATGTTCAATAAATGCATCTTTAGAGTTAGATGAGTCTTAGCAAGCTGTCTGGACCGAAGCCTTGCTTTGATTTTTGTAAGGCCATTCTTCAACAAAACAAAGCAGAAATACAGAAAAGAGGGGAAAGTCTTCACTAAATATATACCGTGGAAGGCTGGTGGCAGGGAAGAGAGGAAAATGGGATTTTGCTCTCGGATAGAAAGGAGTCGCTGAGTCGCCTTCTCCTCAGCTGTCAATATGGCCCAGATCCCAGACACCCCCCCCAAAAAAAAAACCCTGACAGTGACTGTAAGGTACAAAATTTCATTAAATGGGAGGAAAGGTGGTATGCTAAAATGGCTGCCTTCACCCTTGTATGCAAAAGTGCATCTATCCGGAGCAACTGGCAGAACTGTGACCGCTTAAGCATAGTTTTTGCCCATCCCCTTGGGTTGCTCAGAGGGAGCAAGGTCACAGTGGGTCATCCAAAAAAATCAGACTGGCTATTCTTAGCCCCTCTACGAAACAATGGGGGCGGGAGGGGGGGCTTTCAAGGATCCAAATGGCACTCGTGCTGTTCTCCGTGTGATCTAAAGAGGTTCCCAGAAAGGTATCTATTTAAGGACGCACAGGTGGTGGGGGTGGTTGCTGTTGTTTTTATTGTGTTTACCTGATATTTAGGAGTCTGGACAGGATGCCTTATCCAACCCCGCTGAAAGGTACGGGGTATTACCGATACATGTGTCTGACTCTCTTGCATTTATCGGTAGGAATTGCATTTTTTTTTCATTTCTTGGACCACAAACTCCACAATTCTCCATTCTGGAAATTCTACTTGACCGACAATACCTCAGTGTGGCTCACCTGGGAGAAAGGCCTCAGCTGAAAGACTTTGCAGGGCTTAGCTAGGCCTAGCGCCACCCAAGCTTCCTTTTCCTGCCCCAGTGCAAGCTGGGATCATTTTTTTAATTGAACAGGAAGCTAGGCAGAGCAAGGCCTAGCTAAACCTCAAAGCCTTCCTGTTGCCACATTTAAGTGTTTGTTGGTCAGGTAGAACAGGGGTCTCCAACCCTTGGTCTGCGGCCCCGTGCCGGTCCGTGGCCATGGCAGGACGGGGCCACGGAGACAAAATCAAACACCCAACCTCTGGCTCTGCAGCCAGAGACCTAAACCACTGAGCTATCCAGCCAGCTCTCAATCTCTCTCTCTTTCTCTCTCTCTCTTCAAATCCTAGTACTTATTTCTTCTCCCAAACAATACAGTGGTGCCTCGCATAGTGAGGTTAATCCATTCCGGATTAACCCTCGCTATGTGAAAACATCGCTAAACGGAACATAAAAACCCATTGGAACGCATTAAACATCCTTTAATGCGTTCCAATGGGCCCTAAACTTACCGTTCAGCGAAGTTTCCTCCACAGCGGCAGCCATTTTCGCGCCCTCGGTAAGCGAGGGGAGGGCGCGAAAATGCTGCACGCGGCCATTTTGGGCATCCGGCGGCCATTTTAGAACCGCCGAACAGCTGATCTGTGGGCATCGCAAAGCGAAGATCGGTAAGCAAAACGCTTACCGATCGTCGCTATGCAAGTTTTGCCCACTGGAACGATCGGTATGCCTCCGCATTAGCGATCCCAAAAAGGGGATCGCTATGCGGATTTGTCATTGTACGGTGCGCTTGTTAAGCGAGGCACCACTGTATTTGCAATCTAGGATTTGAATATATTGGAGAGTTTCAGGAAAATAGATGGCAACATCTTTTAGTCTTGTTCTCCTCTCTTTCAAATATAATAATCATATGCCGTCAAGTCAGTTCTGGCTTATGGTGATCCTTTTCTGAGCTTTCTAGGAAGAGAATACTCAGAAGTGGTTTATCATTCATTGTCTTCCTCTGGGGGGCCTCTTGGGACTGTGCAGCTTGCCCAAGGCTACACAGGCTGGTTCTTCTCCAATGAGGCCCAGTGGGGGAATCGAACTCCCAACCTCTGGCTCCAGAGTCAGAGACCTTAACCACTGAGCCATCTAGCCAGCTTCTTTCTTTCTTTCTTTGAAAGGCATCAATTTTCTCTTTCAGTTTTTGGGTAACACCACATTCTTCCCCCTTTTTCATGGGGCCCGACCCCTCACGCCTCACGGCAGAGCTGGCAGGAGGTGGCGCCACTTGCCCCCAGATGCCACCAGGGCCGGCAAGCCGCTCTGCCAATATGTCCAGCTTCTGCCCACCAGGATGTGAAACAATGGCGTCTCTTTTATGTGACAGATGCAGGATGGGAATGTGTTCCGTGGGCTAACCTTGGTGGCTCATCTCTGCCCCTAGAGAAGAATCGTTTGTTTAAAACAGGAAAACCTCGGGGCGGGGGGAGAGAACTAGACCCCATCCAAATCCTTTTCCCTGCATGAGGTTTCTCGACCTGTCTTGGTTTCTAGCCAAGTTCACCAGAGAAAACCGTGTTGCCTTCTCCTTCCCTCTCTGCATGCATTGTTTCCAGTGGACTTCCTGGATTATATTTTTCCTCCGCTGCATCGCGTGGAAGAACAGAGAGAAAGGAAAGCAGATTCTCTCTCTTGTTTTTGCTTCCCCCCCTCCTTTCTCAATTTCTCTGCCAACACAAAAAGCCATATTGAAAATCATTTTTTTTCCCTGCTTCCGTTCACACGGACATTTCACAGATGAGGGGAGGGAGGGTTAGGGTCAATGCGATTTGCTCCAAGAGGACAGGGGTCTTGTCTGATCGGACAGGCCTTTAGCAGCACATGAAAGGCAGCGATGAAGAAATCACGGTTTGGAGAATCATAGAGATTATCAGATTAGCTCTCCACAGTTCATGTATGTTATGTTTGCATGCAGTTTTTGTAGAGCATGCTGTGTTTGTCTGTGCTAGCCTATCAGGCCAAAACCAAAATTAAAAAATATTCAGTACTGTTTAGGGGTCCTCTGGAGTCCTGCGTCCAGTTCTAGACAGCTCACGTTAAGAAGGATGCTGACAAAGTGGAGTAAGTTCAGAGGAGGGCAACAAGGATGATTAGGGAGACTGGAAACCAAGCCCTAGGAAGAAGGACGGAAAGAACTGGGCATGTTTAGCCTTGAGAAAATAAAACCGGGGGAAGATAGGATGGCACTTTTCAAAGACTTGAAATCATTATTCTATGATTCTATGGAAAAAAGACAAAAATGTTGTGACCTCTTAAATACTAACTGCTCTGTTTTAAAGTGAACTTTCATGAATGAAGTCCACTTCCTCAAACGTAAGAGTGGGACTCTTTGTTGACCGCCATTATTCTGAGTAAATAAATTCTTACAACCTGGCAACAAATCTGCTTTTCAAGTACTTCTTATCTTTCATTCATGATATCTGTGGAGTCCATGACTCCACATTGCACAGGAGAACTAATACAGAGAACCTGAAAGCCAATTAAAATGTTCATTTCATATTGCATTCTTTATATAACAAGTTTTCTTGGGTCTTCCCTATTTGGACTTTTATTGCATGACTACATATGCAGGTATTCATTTAACCAAATTCTGACCTTTAATCAAATTCCGTCAACCTGCTTCCAGTCTTGGGTTTTTATAAGTGCATTTCTTGGAATGATTGAGGTTTTTTAAAAAAATTGTTAATAATAATTCTTCATTATCATAATCAACTTATCACTGCAGAACTGGAAGGGACCCTATGGATCATGGGAATCAAGCTTCTGCCATGGAGGCCCAGTGGAGAATTGAATTCTTAACCTCTGGACCTGAACCACTGAGCTATCCATATGAACGTGGTTTTCTTGACACCCCTGGGATTCTCTGAGGATCTCTTATCCATATATCAACCAGCCCCAACCCTGCTTAACTTCTAAAATCAAACCTAACCAGATGTGTCCAGGATAGTGTCATGGATCCTTCTAACCTCCGTTCTTGTTTTGGAATGAACGGAGGCCTCTCTAGAGCCCTGTATGTATCATTCTCAAGATTCACCACATCAAATAGTAAGTGAATTTAGTAAAACGAAGTCACTTGGACTCCATTTTGTTGATGGCCAGCTTCCATTTTCTACTCCTTTAGACAGGAGGCTTTCTCCTCCTCCTCCTTTCCAGCTCTAAAGCTGGAGGTAACCTAAAGCCAGCATTAAGGGAAAATACTTTTCAAATTATCGTTTAGTTCCAAAAGCTTAGGGTCCTCACGCACACCGAGTATGGTGTTTCAGTTCTCAGTCTAGAGCTGTGCCCTCGCCCCCCGAACAAGAACGCAACCCCTCTCCTCTGTTTTCGTGACTTCTCTTGACATCAGATCCATACCAGCCACTCGCCAGCTGTTGACAAGAAAAGCCAACCATGGGCCGCCTCCTCTCCCAAAAGACGGCCACGCACGAGGGGTGTTGTTGGGGCAGGACTGTGCTTTTTCCTTCGGCCGGGCCCTCTCGGCTTGTGCCAGGGTCAAAATAGGCAAGGCGGATGGAATGTCCCTTAATCTGCTTGAGCCCCCTTGGCATGTCCCGGGATTGTAAGGGCACCTGCTTTGGGTTTAAGTTGTCATGTTGAAGAAGAGGACTTCTCCGCCCCTGCAAAGGGAGCTCCACGCTAACCCTCGGGCACCTGTGCTTCCAGTTCATGTAGAATCATAATGGGAAACACTTTTTAAAAAGCAGAGACTACCAGGAGCAACAACAACAACAAAGAATTGCAATCAGTCCCGCCACTACGATGTAATTTGCACTTTTGGGGGAGGAAAACTGAAAATGCAAACTCCTTCAGATGGCTTGTCATCTCAATTTTACAACACTATTATTTGCTCAAAGGTTGTGTGTGTGTTTGTGATGTGCCATCAAATCAAAACTATCTTAGAGAAGCCCTAACAGGGCTTTCAAGGTAAATGAGATCTTCAAGGGGTGATTTTAACAATGCCACATTTCCCGCTCACCCGCCCTGTCAAGTTTCCATGGCCAAGTGAGATTCAAACCCGGATCTGCTGAGTCCTCTTTCCGCTCTACCGCAGCAGATTGTCTATGCAACTCTCTGTGTTAGAGAAAGCTTCTAACAAACCTGGAACGATGTGTGCACAAATGTTAAAGAAAATTAGAAAATAGTGTGACGTTTGATCAAAGGATACCCCGCGAAAAGTGATGTTTTTCACATTTTAAAAAACTGCATAAAAACTGGTCGAAAAAAGGCAAAATTGACACAGGCTGAAAACAGATTATCTTGCCCGTTCAAGAGGCAACAAAGAGCTTTCAACCCACCTTAAACATGTTTAATGTTTGGTCAAAATAAAAGCAATGCGCACAGCTGTGACTGAAGACAACAAAGTCAGCTGACTTCTGCTTGGTGTCAGACTAGTGAGTCCATATCAAGGCCAGTTCATATTCTCGTGTGTCCAATCATGTGTTTGTTCCACTCTTCATGTCTATTTGGCAGTTAAAACAACATTAAAAATTTACTTGCTCTTGTACATCGTTCCCCCAATAGGCATATCATCATCATCATCATCATGTACCATCAAGCCAGTTCTGACTTATGGGGACCCTTTTTTAGGGTTGTCTAGGTAGAGAGTACTTAGAAGTGGTTTCCCATTCCCTTCTTCTGGGGGTGTCCTAGGATTGTGCAGCTTGCCCAAGGCCACCCAGGCTGGCTCTACTCATAGTAACCACCGTGGGGAATCGAACTTCCAACCTCTGGCTCTGCAGCCAAATACCTAAACCACAGAGCTATCCAGCAAGCTCAATAATTATGTGCCATCAAGTCAACTCTGACTCATAGTGATGCTTTTCAGGGTTTCCAGGTAGAGAGGACTCAGAAGGGGTTTCCCATTCCCTCCCTCTAGGGGGCATCTTGGAACTGTGCAGCTTGCCCAAGGCCACCCAGGCTGGCTCTACTTGCAGGATGCCCAGAAGTGAATTTAGCTCCTAACCTCTGGCTCGGCAGCTAGAAAACTAACTGAGCTATCCTGCCAGGTAATAAGTACAGTGGTGCCTCGCTTAGTGATGTTAAACTGTGCAGAAAAAATCACTGATAAGCGATAACATCACTAAGCAAAAATAAAAAGCCCATAGAAACACAGCGGGCGGCCATTTTTTTACCCAGCGGCCATTTTGAAACCGCCGATCAGCTGGCCGAAAATGGGTGCTTTGCAACGATCACTTCCCTGCAATCATCACAAAGCGAAATTTCCCCATAGGGACCATCGCAAAGCGATCACTTTTGCAATGGCAAAAAGTCCATCGCAAAGCTCCTCACAGTCATGCTTGCTTGCACATTTTGAACTGAGAACTTGCATCACAAAAGGTACAGATCCGCATTTCATCTGGGACATTTAGCTAAATTCACTTTAAATCCAGATCAGTTTAAATTCTCCCCACCGACTTAGTTCTATGGCTGTTTCATGTTGATATATGGTAGCTGTGCTCATGTTAACTGGTCGGCCAAACATTGCTCTGTTGAGGCCAGAGAGAGAGAGAGAGAGAGAGAGAAGAAAAAGACGGAAAGGAAATGCCAAGAAGGAATCAGCTGTGGATTCTTCC
Source organism: Pogona vitticeps (assembly GCF_051106095.1). Lineage (NCBI taxonomy): Eukaryota > Metazoa > Chordata > Lepidosauria > Squamata > Agamidae > Pogona > Pogona vitticeps. The sequence goes on from NC_135796.1 coordinate 11,919,964, forward strand.
CTGCAAAATAATGATATTTTCTGATGGTCTGTTGCAAGGAGGTGTCAACTAAGGGTTCCAGGAACAGAATACGAAAGAAATCTGGCTTCAAAAGGGGAAATACCTTAATTAATTTGGGAGATTGCTAACCCCCGCTGCTATGTCATCAGTTCTTTCAGCTTGGAATTCAAGTTATTTGTTCAGGAGCCAATCAGCAGAGACCCGTTGGCCCAGGTGATGAAATCTCTGAATGGACTGAGAAGAGAGAAGTCATTGAGAAACCAAGGGAAAAAGCAAGGAGTGAGGTCTAGAAAGGGAGGAGGAGGCTCAGCCCCGTGTTTCAGGGACGCTTTGAAATCTCTTGCCTTCAACAAGGACGGTTTTAATGGGTATAATGGCATAGAGAAGGTATTGGATGCATAAAAGACATGACAGGACGAACAAGGGAAGACAGAAGTGTTTGTGCCAGAAAAGTTCACATCCATGCCTTCGTGCCTTACGGTCAATCTCACGCTGCTTCGGTTACCTCTAGGGAATCTTAAAAACTCCGTCTCCCTTGATGAGCCTGCTTCGGTGTTAAGATCATCATTAGAGAACTTCCCCCCCCCCAATTCCCACCATCCTCACAGGTGCATTCGGTGGGAACGCGGAAGAAAGCCTTTTCTGCAGCTGCTCCCAGACTGTGGAACTCCTTCCCACTGGAGGCCAGGCTGGCACCGTCTTGGCGATCCTTCTGCAAGTAGGCAACGACTTTTCAGCCAGGCTTTTCCTTTGTGAATGACTATCTAGGAGACAAGAAATGGGAGGGGTTATATTTTGCTATTTCTAAATCTGTTTTTTTTAAGGCTCTTCCCCTAACATTTTAAAGAGAGCCTCATGGTGCAGCTGTTAAACCGCTGTCCTGCAGCCAAAACTGTGCTCATGACCTGGGGTTCAATCCCAGGTAGCCGGAATTGAGGTTGACTCAGCCTTCCATCCTTCCAAGGTCAGTAAAATGAGTACCCAGCTCGCTGGGGGGGGGGGCAATGTGTAGCCTGCATAATTAATTTGTAAACCACCCAGAGAGTGCTTGAAGCACTATGGGGCCATATATAGGCAGCACGCTTTGCTTTGCTTTTGCTTTAAATATAATGTTATTAATTCTTTTAAAATATTTTTTTCCTGCTTTTAGCTTTCAATATTGGGTTTTCAGTGATATAAGCTGCTTTGGGTCCTTTCTTAAGAGAGAGGCAGGGTGAAAATATTTCCAACCAACCAACCAACCAACCAACCAACCAACCAACCAACCAACCAACCAACCAACCAACCAACCAACCAACCAACCAACCAACCAAACAACCAACCAACCAACCAACCAACCAACCAACCAACCAACCAACCAACCAACCAACCAACCAACCAACCAACCAAACAAACAACCAAACAAACAAACAAACAAACAAACAAACAACCAACCAACCAACCAACCAAACAAACAAACAAACAAACAAACAAACAACCAGCCCAGCCAGCCAGCCAGCCAGCCATGATGTATTCATGAAGGCTTTCACGGCTGAGATCTAATGGTTGTTGTTGGTTTTTCGGGCTCTTTGGCCGTGTGCTGAAAGTTGTTCTTCCTAACGTTTCGCCCGTCTCTGTGGCCAGCATCTTCAGAGGACAGCACTCTGGTGTAGTTGGCTTGGGAGTGGAGTAATCACCCATCTACAGAAAAAGACAAAAGCCCATCTCACAGCCATAAATACTCCACTCCCAAGCCAACTACACCAGAGCACAGAGTGCTGTCCTCTGAAGATGCCGCCACAGAGACTGAGGAAGAACAACCTTCAGCACACGGCCAAAGAGCCCGAAAAACCCACAACAACCATAACATCCACGATGTACTGGGAACTGCCTATCAGTTTCATGCAAGATCAGCAACATTCAGGTGATGTTTCTATCATAGTGATACTAACTTCCCTGGCGTTCCTCATGGTGTGTGGGACCTTTTCTGTCACGGAAGTCTTGCTCTTTGTTAACTCCTGGAGTTGTGCGGCTGGAGAGGGTGATGATTCTCTTGTCATGGGGTTGCCTCTCCGGCCCGCCACCCCCCCCACCAGCTTCTCCTGCCAGTCTAGGTTTTCCCCCACTATCACAGGCCCGCCACTTCCTATTGAACAAATAAACAAGGGAGTGTTGACAGCTGTCAAGATCGGGCCTGACAGAAAATGGATGCTTTGACTAAGAAGTGCATGTGTCGGTGGGCCTGTGAGTGTGTGAGGGACACACACGCTGAAGAAACCTTTGTACTACCAGGTAAAAGGATGTTGAGGTGAGCTGGAAGAAGGTAGAATGAGTGGTCACTAAAAAGGCCACAGAATTAGTCCGTAAACTGGGGCTGGGGAGGAAATTTGGCTAGTTCCCAGTTTAATGAGAACCGGCTGCATTTGTGTTACCCAAATCAATAAGGGGGTAAAACACAGTTATCCTGATTTTCAGGGTTCACACTGCTCTGAATTTTGCAATATTTTGTTGTTGTGAATTAATAACAACTTGCTTGTTGTTTAGTTGTTAAGTCATGTCCGATTCTTCGTGACCCCATGGACCGGAGCACACCAGGCCCTCCTGTCTCCCAGAGTTTGGTCAAATTCATGTTGGTAGCTTCGATGACCCTGTCCAACCATCTCATCCTCTGTTGTCCCCTTCTCTTCTTGCCTTCACACTTTCCCAACATCAGGGTCTTTTCCAGGGAGTCTTCTCTCTTCTCATGAGATGGCCAAAGTATTGGAGCCTCAGCTTCAGGATCTGTCCTTCCAGTGAGCACTCAGGGTTGATTTCCTTCAGAATTGATAGGTTTGTTCTCCTTGCAGTCCAGGGGACTCTCAAGAGCCTCCTCCAACACCACAATGCAAAAGCATCAATTCTTCAGCAGTCAGCCTTCTTTATGGTCCAACTCTCACTTCCATACATCGCTACTGGAAAAACCATAGCTTTGACTATGTGGACCTTTGTCAGCAAGGTGATGTCTCTGCTTTTTAAGATGCTGTCAAGGTTTGTCATTGCTTTCCTCCCAAGAAACAGGCGTCTTTTAATTTCGGGGCTGCTGTCACCATCTGCAGTGATCATGGGGCCCAAGAAAGTAAAATCTGTCACTGCCTCCATATCAATATTTACCCTATTTTAAAAACAGAAAGGATATGGAAACAACATAGACTAGTGAGGAGCCTCACAAAAACACACACATCTGCAACAGATGCCAGTCCTTCCCTTCATCATCTAAAGCTTCTCCAACCATGCAGGTAGCATGAATTTTGGCCTCCTCTTACTTCCACTCCAAACCTGCTAGTCCAACCTTACTTCTTTCCAATTCTTGCCCTCTGGATCAAAGACTGATGCTGACGTTTTAAACCGAACCTTGGGACAAACTCACAACCCACTGAGTTTGTGGATGATACCAATGCAAACCGCAGCTCAAATCTCAGCAGCTTTTATTTCAAATCAGGTGAAATTTGCAGAAGGATGTCCTCAGGAAAGTATTTCATGACACGTTCTGCATTATGCCACTGAGATTCCAGAGCCGTTAGCATTTTTCCCCCTTCTTGGTACAAATTCCGACGCTTTGGAAGCTGGAGATTTCGTTCATTGACTGGACACTCCATCCAACTCAGTCTACAGCAAAAGACACGAAAAAGTCTTTAGCGCACATGTGATTGTTCTTGCATCGAACATCTGGGTTTCATTTTTCCTCCTCGTTCCTTTATCCGCCTCCCTTCATTGCTTGAACAGATGCACCCCTGCAGTGAGTCATGTCCATTGAAAAATGGAAGCACATCAGAAAACATCACGCAAAGTCCAAAGGGTGAGATTTTCTGTGGTTAGAACTTAGGCAAAGGTCAAGCTTGTTTGCTTTAAACATTGGGGGGCCATTTTGGATAGGTAGGTGGCCTAGAGGACGCCTCACAAATTATGCCCTTTTTTTCCCCAATGTTCCATGCTGCCTTGCTGCGAGAATATTGTTCCACGTTATTTTTTGAAAGAGATTTGCCAACATTTTCTAATTTTCTTCATATTTAAGATGGAAAGAACTTGTGATCTTGAAGCTGTCAGTTTTTCTAAGTAGGAGACATCAAAACTGATTGGCACGTAGGAATCTGAATTCGAATTTAGTCATATTAAGTGCTGTGTTTGGGTTGCCACCTTTCTCCCCCCCCCCCCCAGAAAGGGTGCTCTTCTGTAAGAAATATATGGTAGGCAGGTGCAACGTGGTCTTCAATGTGAAAATAGCTGTATCTCTTGAGCTGGGCCTCTGCCAGTGAAGGGGGGAAATTTATTCAATTCATTCTCCAAAAAAAAAAAAAAAAAAAAAATTAGCCCAAATTTGAAATTTCTTCCTATTTGAGGTGAAAGGAACTTGGGTTTGGAATGAATTAATGCAGAACAAAGCTAAATGTTCCCTATTCACTGGTAAGTGTTGCCAGAGAAAAGTGCTAGATGAAGGATCATTATTTTATCAGCACAACGCGGCAAACTTCGCTGTTAACCTGGATCTACTAGAAAGTGGATAAACGTCAATGTTTTTTTTAAAAAAATTACATGTTAGCGGAATTTATTTATTTTTATTGTAACAATTGCATATGCCAAATCTATCTGAAGTAAATCATCCACTATTATATCATCTGAATCACAAAATGTTCTCTCTACAGTTCTTTTCCATGCTCCATGAATTGCTACTGGAAAATATGTGACACTAAAACAGGTTTCCTCCATGTGAAGAAATGACCCATTTGATCATTTCTCAGATCTTACTACTATTGCCAATCTTCCGCTTGAATGCTGGATTTTTCATTTTCAGCAGATGAGAAAAGAAAACTCTGCTGTAGCGTCAAGGGAGGAAAGAGAGTCTTCAAGATCACTGGACGATTATGAGCAAATTAGAAGAGATATCTGAGTTCCAATTGTATAATGCTACGAGCCACAAAATTAATTCTCTGTGCTATAAATTGCACAGCTGAAAGGAAGAACAAGAAAGGGATAAAAATTATTAGTGAGATCATGCTCCCAATAGTAAAATGAAGAAGTACATTTTAAGCTGCAGGAAAAGTGTAGTGTATTCAAAAGAGAAGCTGCTCCTGTATATCAGAGTCCCAATGGACACATCATATTTTATAAATCTCCGTGAACCATGTCCCCTGGAGAATGGATTGTTTTTCTCTAGTGAAGCTGACGTAATTCACAGAGACAGTTTCTGTGTAAAGCAGCCAGAATGGTTTAAAGGCTCCCTTAAACTTGTTGCCAATGAACAGAGAAATCAGAACTGGTAGGGTTTTCCCCTCCCAATGAATGGAGGAAGGGTAGACGGACGGACGGACGGACGGACGGACGGACGGACGGACGGACCGACCGACCGACCGACAGACCGACAGACCGACAGACAGAGAGATAGATAGATAGATAGATAGATAGATAGATAGATAGATAGATAGATAGATAGATAGATAGATAGATAGATAGATAGATAGATAGATAGATAGATAGATTTTCTTATTATCACTATAACGTGAAGAAATTCATATTGATAAAATCATGGTCCCATTGGGCTATCACATCATTTATTATTTTTAGATGGGTAAAAATGTCTGTATTTGTAAAGTCCGAAAAGGAAGGAAGGAAGGAAGGAAGGAAGGAAGGAAGGAAGGAAGGAAGGAAGGAAGGAAGGAAGGAAGGAAGGAAGGGAGAGAGAGAGAAAGAAAGAAAGAAAGAAAGAAAGAAAGAAAGAAAGAAAGAAAGAAAGAAAGAAAGAAAGGGGGTTTAGTTTAGTTTTTATCCAGAGGGAAAGGATCTTGTGATGAATTTATGTGACATAACTATAGAAGAATCCAGCAAATGCTACCAAACGCTGCCTATAAATAAGAGAAATACACATGTGTATTTGTGAGTGATTAAATGAGTGCATAAATTTATGATCGAAACGAAGGACGCAGCAAAACTATCTTCAAACAGATGCATAACGGTAAGGACAAGTTAGAATTTATTCTCCTTGAGCTGCAGATTTCTAAGCGCTTCCTCTTACATTTTCAAACCCGATGGCTGTTAACTGCCTTTCGGCCATCTCATTTGAGCACTTCTATCTGGGTTATTTTTGTGGGATCCATCTGGAAGGGTGGAATAATATTTCTCTCAAACAGATTGCTTCTGTGTTTACTGGTGACGTGCCAATAATAAATACATAAATAAATGCTATAGTGTTTCCATAAGCTAACTAGTTCTCAAAGATTTTAGGCATGCTTACAATTAGAAACATGAAATTTTGCATACGTTTCTCAGCTTAGATACCTCATTTGGTTGCCCCTCAAATTCAATTCCCTCTACAGCTCCAAATGGGCCAGCAGAATATTGGCTGTTTAAGGATTATTTGTCTTATTCATAGGCAGCATTTGGTAGCATTTGCTGGATTCTTCTGTGTACTTATGTCATATAAACTTCAGCACAAGATCCTTTCCCTCTAGCTAAAAACTAAGCTTTCTTACAGATATTTTTGGAAGGGAATCTTTTTTCTTTCTTTGTCCTCTGAACTGCAAAGGCTAGAAGCGCAAAACTTCGAAAACTTTTCCTATCTTAAATACCACAAATGGCTATATTCAGTCTCCGACTGGGCACATGGATAACAAGTTTTCAGTAGCACCTGATATATTTTTAAGTGTTAAGTATAGAGACTGCAACTATACAATATTTTCCTTTTGTCCAAGAACTAAGTAGTCGTCCCTTTTTGGCTGTGCTCCTCTCTGCTGTTTTTCTTTTCTTTTAGCAACGCAGAAATGTGTATGATAATCAATATTTCAAGTTACAGTATTGGCTTGTCTGATGATGCAAAGACTAAGTTACATTGACACACCGAATAACTCCAATTCCTCTTTGCTGCAAATTGATTCACAGCCTGTATTACACTGAATTCACAGTCAGTGATCATGGAGGGGCTGCAGACTGATTCGGAAGTTCAGTGTTCACCCTCAGTGTGATACGATTCACTTTTCAGCCCACGGCTCCCCCTTTTTTCTTTCCTTCCTCTAGTCCCGCCACTGGTGATCATTTTATGGTTCACTGTTCAGCTGCTTGGTTTTTATAGGATTGTGCAGTGTTCCAGAAGAGGTGGCAGCTTTCCAAAGTTATTCATAATGTGTACAGAAACACCACATTACACAGGAACAACTTTCATTTCATCAGGATTGTTTCTGTTTTGTTTATAATTTTTTAAAAAACAAATTTTCACATCCAAGTATGATCTATCGCTAAAATACCCTGTTTCCCCTAAAATAAGACCTAACCTGAAAATAAACCCTAGTATGATTTTTCAGGATGCTCGTAATATAAGTCCTACCCCCAAAATAAGCCCTGGTTAAGTGAAACTCCTCCCTCCACCATTGAGCAGCAACCAGAAGATGATGATCTGACTGCATTTCAATAAATATAGATGGTTGTACATGACAAAAATAAAACATCCCTTGAAAATAAGCCCTAATGTGTTTTTGGAGCAAAAATTAATATAAGACCCTGTCTTATTTTGGGGGGAATGGGGTAGTATATCAATGCAAGTGATAAAGTGATATAGCGCTAATCTCATATATGTTTTGAAAATAATAATAATGGTGGACAATCAGGGGGAAAGAAGACAGGGGCAGATGTTCCTGCAATTCAAAACATCACACCCCTAGTGCTTACATCACCAAAATATCACACGCAGACATGCCCCCATCTTTACAAGAATGAACCAATTGATCACGGGGGGGGGAAGCCAGTTTGAATCATTCCAGCTTGAAAAATGTAGAAATCCCCCCGCAACAGAGAAAAGAAGTTGTGTTGGGAGGAAAAAGAGGAATGATTTGAATTTGCCTTTGCATCATGTGATCAGGAAGAAAAAAATACCACAGTAAATCACGCTGTATTGGATTGTGTATTCACAATCTCTGATGCAAACAGATCTTATGCCTAATGAAGGATAAAGCTGCTGCCCTTTTAATTGCGAGGTTTTTTGGATGAGCCTAACTTGGACATTAACTTCACTGCATGATGGAGGAAATGTATCCTGGCCTCAGCAAGTTGTGGGAAAGTTGTGCCACAAATAAGTAATTAAATAAGTAGTTGCTTTTTTTTTATGCGGAGGTTGGATTTCAAGTCTCTTTATTTATTTAATTTCCTGTATTGCCATCCGTCGACTTTAAAAGCGAATACTCCCCGATTTAAATTGTTTTTTTCTGGTTTCTGGCGTCATGCAACCCAATAGCAGAAGAAACGGTCCTAAGTACTTTTAAGCACCACGTCGGACATCTGTCCAAGTCATCAACACCAGTAAAATACAATCAGCGAAAAGTAAGAGATTCTTTTCTGCTCTCACTGCCGTATTTATTTCTCGTCCTTCAGACATCAGATCTGTTCCCCCGTTCAGCTGCCTTGTGTTTTTCTTTCCATTAGCTAAACTTCCTTGTAGAGTCTGTTATCACCCGAGATTTATTCCTGTTATTATGGCTTTAATATTTCCCAGGTTGTGTTGGATTTACAGAGAGACATAATCCTCTCCCTCCTATCACAAGGCATTGTAGTCAAACAGAAGTCTGAAGTCAAAATATCGCCTGGATTTGTTTTACTCAGCTAGTTTGGTGGGTTTTTCCCCCCCTTCAATTACAGGACTTGCTTTGGTTTGAAATAATAGGTTTTTCTTGATGTAGCGCAGTCAGCTGGTTTGAGGATAAGGTCAGTGAGCCAGCCTAGGGTTTCAGTCTCATACGAAGTATGTAGAAACAGAACGGCTTGCGCTATAAAGAAATCCCTTTGCACTTAGATTTCAGATCAAAGAATTTGTGGTTTATGGTACGAAAGAATTCTGGAACCTTCTCCGCTGCAAGGAAAATCCAGATCCCGCAATCCCATCAACTTCCACATTTAATGTAGCAAAATCGGTGCGCTTATTTTTCCTTTAAGTATATAGGGCATATTAATTGAGTTTTGGAATTCTTGATGAAAATAACAGTTTTGTACCTCTCGGTTGTGAAACGAATCACACCTTGCTTCCCAAATCGACACTTTTCGTGAGGTTTCTCTGTGTTTTGGGAAAATAGTATATATATATATATATATATTTAAAAATATGAATACTTAAAATGGGCATAAATAAAAGTAATGACATGCTGTCAAGCCAGTTCTGATTTATGGTGACCTTTTTCCAGTGTTTTCTAGTTACAGAGTACTCAGAAGTGATTTATCATCCTTTTCTTCTAGGGACACGCTGTGATCATGCAGTTTGCCGAAGGGTACATAGGCTGGCTTTTTGCCTAGGACACATTGGAGAACTGAAATGGTAAAGTCATCTTGCTGGTGGTCATTTTCAGTAATTAAAGACTTCCTTCTCCTGTCCTGCAGCTCCTAGGGATTCCCAACAATTAAAGGGGTTACGCAATAGCCATGGATGCCTCAGGACAGGAATAGGAAATGTTTGATTTCCAAAAAAATAAAAAAAGCCCCAGATGATGATGCCATCAGCCTTACACCACAGAATTGATACAATCGGGATTTCAGCCATATGGTGTTCCTTGTGTTTCTGAAAAATTCCCAAATGCTATGTTGAAATAAATCAATTAGTATTAAGTTGCCACCTTTGTTTTTATTTCTGTTATACGTGCTGAAACAAACTAACATTGCTTCTTCTTTGATATCATTCCCTTAAATAATTTTTTACAGGCTCTCTGTGCTAATTTGACATCCCACTTTTCTTTGCATTGTATGTTCTCCATTAGGCTCCCTGTTTATGAAGCCACCGAACTCAAGGAAATCTCATACATTCTTTCCGTGAAGAGGAATTCCTTGAGCTTTGTATATTGTGTGTTGTTCCACACAGAGAAGGTAGGTTGGAGTGCCTTGCAGAACTCTAAGACACCTTTTCCACATGCGAAGGTCCTTTCTTGAGGCTCTGCTCTTCATTCCCACTATCAGCAGCAGCTTGAAATACAGTGGTGCCTCGCTAGACGATGATAATCCGTTCCGCTGAAATTGCTGTCTAGCGAAATCATTGTCTAGCGAAAAGCAAATCGTCGTCTAGCGAAAATCAGTTTGCGAAGCAGGGACCAAACATTGTCCAGCGAAATCCCCCCATAGGAATCACTGTTTTGCGAATCGCTATAGCGGTCGCAAAAAGTCAATGTCAAGAAAAAAAAACTGTCGTGCGGGGTAACTGTCTGAGTGAAAAGGGGGAGCAGAAACCTGAACTTCTTCTATCTCCTTTTTCCCCCCCCATTTCTTTCTTTTTTTGAGGTTCCAAGTAGGAATATGGGGAAGGTGGCAACAGCCACAGAACACCGAGGTGTGGGAGACCTGTAGAAATCTCTTTCTCGTGACAGCCTTCTGGTCTCTGAAGGAGAAGCTTAAAAGAAATGCCATATCGTCTTATATAGGTTGGAACAAAGGAATTTAGCCCGCAAAAGGAATAGCTTTGTGCGATACCTCTGGATGCCCTGAAAACTAATACAAGAGGCCTTCCATCCACTTAGAAACCCCATCCTGAATCACATCCAGGCCCTTCCAATTTATTCCTTTCATCTGGCAAAGTTGTGGTGGCACGGTGTGGAAGCCGAGGTTTCCAAGCGCTTCCCCTCCTCGCCTAATAATATCCATCAAAGTGTTTCCAGTTTTAAAAAAGCAAGGACACAGATCAGAAGGCGGGGCTCAGCAGGAAACGGTCCCTGGAATGGCAAAGCCGGTCTGTTCCATGCTGAACGAAAACCACGAGATCCCAATGGGCCTTTCGCTCGGCCCTTCCCCGAGCGCGCTTTCCGTCTCTCCAGAAGGAATTTATTTATTGATGGCGGCAGCGTGGGGAAGAGAAAGGGAAAAATCTGATTTCAACCATTACATCCACAATCACCCTGTTCACAGGATTTGTTTTGTGATGCTGGTTCATCCAATGGGAGGCGCCTTGCTGGCTATTGTTATAGAGAGTGATGGGCTATGTAATACCAGCAGGCAGGAATTGCTTTAATTCCCTTAGTTACACAACGGAAACCCTAGCCATTTTAGAAGGAAAACCTGAGTAGCAAGTTCACACACACACACACACACACACACACACACACACACACACACACACACTGTTGTGTATTAACCAGCTTAAGTCATTACTCATTATTTTTTTAGGGACACAAAAAGTTGCTTAACACACAGCTGGACCATTAATCCACCTTGACCACCCTTGTTTCTTCTCTCTGGCAGGGTCTCTCCAGGAACATCTTACCTGACCCTTTCAGGTGGAGCTACTGAGAAGGTACCTGGCACCTCTTGTATAGAAAGCATACACTCTGAGCTACAGCGATGCCTCGCTAGACAGTTACCCCGCATGACCGTTTTTTCGCTAGACATTGACTTTTTGCGATTGCTATAGCGATTCGCAAAACAGTGATTCCTATGGGGGAATTTCGCTGGACAATGTTTGGTCCCTGCTTCGCAAACCGATTTTCGCTAGATGACGATTTTGACAGCTCCCTCCGCGCTCGCAAAACGGGTGTTTTCAGGACCTAAGCTTCGCAAGGCAGCTATTTAAACAGCTGATTGGCAGTTCGTAAAGCGGCTTTCCTATGGCCGGTCTTCGCTTGACAACGGCGATTCTTCCCCACTGGAACGCATTAAACAGGTTTCAATGCATTCCAATGGGGAGATGCTTTTCGCTAGACGATGATTTCGCTAAACAGCTATTTCAGTGGAACGGATTAACATCGTCTAGCGAGGCACCACTGTATTGCCCTTGAGCAGCTGGAAGAGTCAGAGAGTGTTGATGGGTACTTCTGAATACCATCTGCATGGCATCCTGTTAAGTTATGGCCGTTCCTCTTCCCAGTCATCACTTTCCCCCTTTCCAAATCACACCGACAATGGTTTTACAGTCAGCCATGGAACAGAGCAGTTCGCTCTGCCTTCTTTTTCAAATGGAGACAGACCGTGGGCTTGTGGGCTGTGCAGACAACCAGCAGAGGCTGCTTGTCCAGAAAACTAATGACTCACCACCTGTCTCTGTTTGTGGCTACTGCCCCATTTGGTGTCATCACCAGAGGGGGGGGGGGAAACAGCCATGTTGGCAAGTTTTGTCACAGGGTCTATCAGAGGCAGTCATCACCTTGGCAAACGAGCAACTTGAAGAGCTTCACTTCCAACATGGGGAAGGGGGGGAGCCAATTCTACAGCCCTACTTGTGTTTTGCTGCCTGGGAAGCTCCCCAACTAGAGCCAATGACATCTAAAGGAGGGAGGGAAGGAAAGCAGGGAGAGAGGGAAGAACCGACAAACACTAAGCTCTCCTGTCATTCATTATACACCATCTGTTCCTTAATTTCTTTCCTATGTTACAGCGCTAAATCCCAAAGATGCTGCTTAGAGCAATTCCCCTGGGTGTAAATGGAGAAGCAGATCTCTTCGGGCGGCTGATCTATATGTTCAGTAAAACCATGCCATAATCTCGTTTCTGACTTTGTACTGTCACCAGATACATTTCACGACATGAGAGGGTATCCTGGTTGGATGGTCTCTCAAGATCTGCTCTACCGTTGTTTCTAAAGGGGTATAAATAGTTTTCGGGATAGGCATGTCAGAGGGAAAGCTAGATTAGAGTTTTTCTCCTTGGTGTGTTTTCTGTTTTTGTTCTGCAGGAAAGACAGACTCTAATACATTGGTTGGTTGGTTGGTTGGTTGGTTGGTTGGTTGGTTGGTTGGTTGGTTGGTTGGTTGGTTGGTTGGTTGGTTGGTTGGTTGGTTGGTTGGTTGGTTGGTTGGTTGGTTGGTTGGTTGGTTGGTTGGTTGGTTGGTTGGTTGGTTGGTTGGTTGGTTGGTTGGTTGGTTGGTTGGTTGGTTGGTTGGTTGGTTGGTTGGTTGGTTGGTTGGTTGGTTGGTTGGTTGGTCGGTCTTTCTAGATTCTATGACACTGAATGTGTTGTTAAACTCTAAGAGTAGGGTTTGATGTCTAATCATGTCAAGATCAATTTTGCTTGCTTTAATGTTTTAATGTTTCTACGTCAGCATCACCAGTAGTGTTTTTGAGCTCTGATTAGGACCATGAGAAAATTAATAACAATGTATGTTAAGAAATGTACTATACACCACTGTTTTCACCATGCAGCCTTCCCAATCTGGACCCCTACAGATCTTTCAGATCAGCTAGCAATGATGATGGGCATGGTAGTCAAAACATCTCAAGTGAATCATTCTGCAGAGGGATGGTATATTATCTGTTTGGACTGGACACAGCTTTTCAAGATTACTGAGTCCTCTTGTTGCCATGTCTTGGTTCAACCAGAGGTGCCCAAGATCTCTGTTTCGAATGAGATCAGAGAACAGTAAGGAGGGTATATCTGATTTTCAGGAGAGAAACCTGGTCATCTTCATGACCCTCGTAAAGATGCATTCATGGACAACCACATCCAACAACATCCTGAGCCATCATGTATGAAGAGCCACAGGCTCTTCTAGAAGAGTTGCTGTTTGGAACCCATAACTCATTTTCAGATCATTCTCAGATAAAGTCCTGGCTGTTCCGTCTTCAACATGTCGGTGGTAGTGGTAAGGAAACCATGTTTTCTTTTCCCAGCCCAAGAAACCATCTTGTTCTGAGCATTATCTGGTAATTAATTCACACAGACTTGGGGGTCCAGACAATCTCTAGAGCCAAGCAATGCCAAGAAAAACATGGCCTATGGCACTGTCAACAAATCAGAGAGCTAATCCATTGCCCCTATTCCTGGACAGCTTTGGAACCTCTGACATTCTTTTTTTTCGTTGCTGGTTTGTCCCACACACCTCTGCTTGTGTTCATTCTGTCTCTCTTCTATTTCCTTTGAGCTCCCTTGGGCTGTCACTCAGTGTGTGTTCTGCCACAGAGGAAGTAACGGATGGAACACTCAGACCTTCAGAGTTCATGCCAACTGGCTGGAGATAACAAACAAAGCAAGTTTGTCTACAGCTCCTTGAGAGTTGAAAGGTTTTCTAATTTTTACCTACCACCCACCCACACAAATTTCCTCTTGCTCTTTTAAAAAAGAAAGAGATCGGTCTTATACAACGTGTGCAACTTACAGATTACCACCCATTTCTTTTGAATAGAATTTGACAACCTTTGTTACCAAAGAGTTCACTAATTACAATTGCCTATACTTATTGAGATTGCTCAATACTTATTATAATACTTATTCTCTTACAGATCTTCTTAACATCCCCAAAAAGTCTTTGTTCTCCTTCAAGTACAGTGGACCCTTGACTTACAGACGGCTTGACTTACAGACTTTTTGAGTTACAGACTTCTCTGGCCGCAAATTTTAGGTTTGACTTGCAGACTGAGATTTGACTTACAGACCAGAAAAAACCCAAAATGGAACAAAAACGGCCTGTTACGGGATTAATCGGTTTCCCGTGCACTGTAGGTCAATGGAGACTTGACCTACAGACTTTTTGACTTGAGAACCGCCTTCCAATACGGATTAAGTTCTCAAGTCAAGACCCCACTGTAGTAGATTTTGCACTGATATTATAGGGCACCCATACAGCATTCATCTTATCTCACTTTGTTCCCTGCATCCCCCACCCGGTGGCTTTCCACTCTTTTTAGTTCCTCCTGAAACCCTGGTTTATTTTTTATATTGGTTTGTCCCAGGGGAATTTAGTGCTCTAGCACTTTGCCTTAAGAAGAGAGTCTCTTGTCAAAGAGCTAGCCATGTTAGTCTGTGCTAGCCTATCAGGCAAAAACAAAATAAATTTGAAAAACTAAAGAAGACAAAAAACGTTGTGGTACCGTAAAGACTAATTGCTATATTTTAATGTGAGCTTTCCACTAAAGCTCACGTTAAAATGTAACAGTTAGTCTTTAAGGTGCCACAATGTCTTTGTCTTCTTTATTTTTCAGAGAGTCTCTGGAGGGGACGATCAATGACAGGGAAGAAAAAGGAAGAAAGGGAAAATTTTCAGAGGAAAATAGAGTTGAATATCTTTTTGTAGGCGTGGAAAAAGCCAGCCAAGAATGCCTTCAGCTATACTTTGCCGGCAAGCAGGTTTTCTTTCTTATTTTCTATGTAGACAAACTTAGTGATTCCACTTGCAGAATCACCAGTTGATTGTGGTTCAGCAGAATGTTGTTCTGCGCCCGGTGGTCAGTCTCCGAGTAATTTACAATAGCAGTGTGACAAGAATACCTGGATCTTCATTGCTCCAACATGGCAGCAAAGCAATAATTTACTTCATTTGTTCCTCTTTTTTTTGGTCTGGTAGGGCTCCCAAAGTTAGGCACAGTACAATAAAATATTCTTTAAAGCACAGTTTTCAAACATGCCTTAGAATCCCAATCCACAGCATGTTTTGAACAAAAGCGTCAAGAAACAATACAATCCTGGGTTTCTGCTGGAAGTTCAAGAGGGAGGGAATTCCATAGTCAAAATGGTACACAAAATGTTACATAGGACAGAGGTCCCCAACCTTGGGCCTCCAGATGTTCTTGGACTTCAACTCCCAGAAATCCTGGCCAACAGAGGTGGTAGTGAAGGCTTCTGGGAGCTGCAGTCCAAGAACATCTGGAGGCCCAAGGTTGGGGGCCACTGACATAGGAAGTTCTGTCTGGGATACTTCCCAGTCTTCCCATGCTGACTGGTGATTCTGGGAACCATCGTTTGACAAGTAAAGTTTCTAAGCTCAGGGATTAACAAGTGGAACAAAACTGACACCATATCCTTCCTTGGTTATCTCCTTTATATAAGGCTATATTCTTCTCCTGACTTAATTTTATTTTTTCCCCGTCATCTCCCTTATATCTGTTTTCAGAAAGGAAGCTCTTAGGGTCTGATAACTGTGCACTCATTCTTCATAAATTATATGCATAAGAAGCCACCACAGTCAATGATAAAGAAGGGACTGAAATGGAAGGAAGGAACGAATGAATGAACAAATGAACGAGCTGATGATGGAGAAAAGGAAGGAACGAATGAACAGACAAACAAATAAAGAAATGAACTAGCTGAGGAAGGAAGGAAGGAAGGAAGGAAGGAAGGAAGGAAGGAAGGAAGGAAGGAAGGAAGGAAGGAAGGAAGGAAGGAAGGAAGGAAGGAAGGAAGGAAGGAAGGAAGGAAGGAAGGAAGGAAGGAAGGAAGGAAGGAAGGAAGGAAGGAAGGAAGGAAGGAAAGGACTTCTCAGTTTCTGTTTTGGATGGATAAGAGTTTCTTTGTCTGAATGAACTTAGTATTCTTAGCTGTAACTCTAAAAATCTCAGAAGTTCCCAAAAAGACTACAGATATAGCCATGTTGTCCTCTGCACAATTCAAATGTAGAGGAAGTGATACTTTTCTCTAGATCACTAGAAATCAAACATTCAGCACAAGCTTTCATGAATAAAATTCACTTCCTCAGGCACAGGTAGAGATGGGAAGACCTGGGGGGGAAAAAACGGAAAATTTTTCCACTTAGCCTCCAGGATAAGAGTTAGTCCCTGCAGGAACCGCCTTCCCCGACCCTCCATAGTCCATGTCTTGGAAATCTTGTCCATGAAAGCTCACATTAAAATGGAACAGTTAGTCTTTAAAGTGCCACTACAATTTTTTGTCTTTTTTTAAAAAAATTGTTCTTTAATTTTTTATTCTTTTTCTTTGTATCTCTAATAATTGGAAATCCAGTTTCCTTCCTGGGGGAGGGGAAGAAAGGCCACCCAGAGATTCAGCCATCCTGTTATTGCCATCGTAAAAATAGCATTTGCCCGTTGTGAGGGACAGACGAGTATTTTTAAAGCTCTTTAAATAGGCACAAAAATTACAACCTTTAGGGGGAAAGCTGTGTCTAGCCCAGACACAGAAACAAGAAAAGCTGTGTTGGCCCAAGAGGCTTTCCAAGGTGGGAACAAACATGGTTCCACCTAAGAAAGGTGACAGAAAGAAGAGAGAGGAAGGCAGCAGGAAGGAGCATCGTCACAATCTGAAATACAGGCCATAATTTGCAGTTTTATGTTCTTCTGGGAAGTGAGGTTCAATGGGCCATGGCAATCAGAGCAGCGGGATGCAGCCAAACTGAACCCTGTATGTTCACAATACTGAAGATGCCTGCACCTCTGGCCACCCAACCGCGGGTCTCCAGATGTTCTTGGACTACAACTCCCAGAAATCCTGGCCAGTAAAGCTAGTGCTGAAGGCTTCTGGGAGTTTTAGTCCCAGAACATGTTGTTGTAAGCCGCCCTTTGGGTAGAGCGGGTGGCATATAAGTTAAATAAATAAATAAATAAATAAATAAATAAATAAATAAATAAATAAATAAATAAATAAATAAATGGATGGATGAATGAATGAATGAATGAATGAATGAATGAATGAATGAATGAATAAATAAATAAATAAATAAATAAATAAATAAATAAATAAATAAATAAATAAATAAATAAATAAATAAATAAATAAATAAATAAAACATCTGGAGACTCAAGGCTGGGAACCACTGTTCTAGAATGATTACAGTCCTCTGCCTGGCTTTGCTTTCTTTTCTCCTCGAACCAGCATCTTGCAGTGGAGGCCAGCAACTTTCAAGAACTCACAATAAGCTTGTCTCGTCTGAAACGACCCATCTTGTGGAGGTTTGTATCCACAGCGTTCAGAATCTAGGAGCTAAGGCATGGGTAGGCAACTAAATATGGTTGGACTGCAGTTCAGGGATAGGGGCGGGCTACTTGGGTGTGTCTGTGGGCCAATTTTCCATCCTCTGCAACAGAGTCACACAGAAAAACCCAAAATACCAAAACATGCTGGAGTTTGTTTTTCCCAGCCTCGCATGCTGCCTTTAGTGAGTTAGGCTGGATGGGTCCTTCTAGCCTGGGGTGACTGTCCATCAATCCAGCAGTAACCAATTGTTCCTTCCCTATCTCTGAATTCAAAGAGAACCCCGCCTCTCTGCTCTGGGTCTCTTTACTTTTCTTTTGCCTGTTGGAAGCAATGAGTCTGTTGAAGTCTGTGGCTGAAAGCAGTCATGTTTGTCCGTTTGCTGTTTGATCTGTTCAACTGTAAGTAATGAAACCTTTAATTCTTTCCATTACAGTGAGCTATTGAGACTGCTAAATGCAAGTTGATGAGAAAAACTGGCGGATTAATCTGGAATTATTCTGCTCTGTGAATCCCTTCCCTTCAGCTGAGCAGCTAGAGGAATTTAACCAACAATTCAAAACTCTGCAACATACATTGGGTGGCAGAAGGAAACAGGAAGTGACTAGCTAACTTCCAGTTTTGAAAAAAAAGTGCTAAGCGGTCTTAAACAGTACAGGAGGCTGCATGAACCTGTGAAAATGATGGGAGCTGACAGCACCCTTTTTGACACCGAAAGAGGGGGCTAGAAAAAATTGTGAGCCGTGAAAACAGCCTTAGAGGACTGTATGCAGTCGTAGGACTCCAATTTGTCCATTCCTTCTCTGGGATACAAATGTGCCTGCTGAAGTGTTTCATAGCTGGATGATAATAAATGGCTTAAACCTCCTTCTGCATACTTCTGTGTCAGCTTCAAAAGTGGAGGTGCTCCAGATTAGGCTGATGACAGAGTGACATGCCAGTTAATTGTTTGCTTTCCCCTGTTGTTTAGAGAACGGGGGGGGGGGGGGGCATTGTCAGTCAAATTTGATGGAGTCTCAGCTTTGACTTTTATGTGCTAATGAGCACTAATTGGGGGGAAAGCCCCCACAATGAGTGTAATTCCACTTTTCTAGACTCCAGATAATCACCCTTTTTCAACAGAGCAAGGAGTTGGATTTTCCAATCCTACTAATTCTTCTTTCGCCCAAGGGGTGTTTCTTTTATTAAATTTACGAAGGTTCTAATGTCTGTGACCAGGATAATCTGTGCTTTAGGAATTGGAAGGAGGGACTGCACTGCCCCAAAATTGTGGAGTAATTTAGAAAATTAAAATGTGTTTTTTTGGAGGGCAATTAAAGTCCCATGACTCTCAACAGAATTTGCCTCTAGGAGCCAAAGGTTGGGTGTTCAATTCCCTGCTCTGCCTCCTTGATAAGGACTGGATGTGGTCATCGATAGGGTCCCTTCCAGCTTTGCAGTTTGATGATGGTGAGGATGATTATAGATAGATAGGCCAAAATCCTATTACTTAGCACAGTAAGTTGCAACTAACTAAAGTAGGCTGGTTGAATCAAAGGGGATTTTTCAACTCTTTCGTAAGTTCCATTGATTCACTGGGGTTGCTCGAAGTGCAACTTAGCATAGTAAGTCGCTGTTAGAGTAAGCCCATTTGACACAGCAGAACTTGTAGAAGAGTTGAATCCACCAATCCAGACTTATTCAGTGTACCTATATAGTGGGATTTACAGATAAGTAAAGTAAAGGTAAAGGTAAAGGTTCCCCTTGACAATTTTTGTCCAGTCGTGTCCAACTCTAGGGGGCGGTGCTCATCCCCGTTTCCAAGCCATAGAGCCAGCGTTTTGTCCAAAGACAATCTTCTGTGGTCACATGGCCAGTGCAACTTAGACACGGAACGCTGTTACCTTCCCACCGAGGTGGTCCCTATTAATCTACTCACATTTGCATGCTTTCGAACCATTAGGTTGGCAGGAGCTGGGACAAGCGACAGGAGCTCACTCCGTCACATGGATTCGATCTTACGACTGCTGGTCTTCTGACCCTGCAGCACAGGCTTCTGCAGTTTAGCCCTGTGGGACTTATCTACAGATAAGTAGATAAGGCTAAATTTGGCATGGAGAAGCACAATCTCGAATCAAAGTGTTTGGCACAGAAATCTCCTTATTGATCATCCTAATCACATGCGTCAAATAAAAGCAGGCCTTCTTCCCTCTCCCCTGTGCCCCCCCCCCAAGAATCCCTGATTTTCCACCTGGCATTGAATGAACTGATTTTCCCAACTCCCTCAACTTGGCTTTCAAAGCAAATATTTAGACAGGCTCAGATTTAATCTTACTAGCATCTACAGCCCCGGAGTTCTCCCTGGTGCATGAGGTGAGTCACGCCTAAGCAACCTGTCATTCGCTAGTGACTTGTGGGCTGCCCAGCTGTCTGGTCTCAGCATGATTTATGAAGTGTGAAATGGTCTTCCAAAACCATTAATTAATAAGGCAACCTCCCAGCGGCTTTTGTAGCAGGATCCAGTAGTTGAGACATGCAGGGCTGTGATCCAGGTCCCGCTCACCCATTCCGGCTGCTGCCTATCATCTTCTGCTATCATAAGACTTCTCAGGTTGTGATTATTTATGGGTAGGTTGCTAAAAAGAGAGAGGGACACACACACAAAGTAGAAGCTGGCAATCTCTTTAATCAAGACAAGTGCTTTACTATTGAGCCGGCTTTTCCAGTAAGACGTTACATTGGCCAGTTGACTAGCTAGTAGACCCATGGAATGACTTTCTCAAGGATAAGTCAACACTTATGGAAAGCCTGTTGAGACAACAGATCTACTCCAGCTTAGTGGTCCCAATTATGCATCCATCGAGACCAGTGGTTCCTAGCCTTGGGTCCTCAGATGTTCTTACACTACAACTCCCAGAACACCTAGCCAACACAACTAGTGACGGAAGCTTCTGGGAGTTTTAGTCCAAAAACATCTGGGGACCCAAGGTTGGGAACCACTCGTCTAGACCGTAAAGGCCTATGTCCAGAGTGAGAAACATTTGGTCTTCTAGATATTTTGGATTTCGGGCCTGAGAAATCAAAGTCAACCTGGTTGACTCAAGGTTCTTGAGTCAAGGGAAGGGGTTGTGGGAATTATGCTCCAGAACCTCAGAGGGAGATGAAGGTTCTCAGCAGTCATTCTCCATGACCTTCGTGAAAGGTCCCATCTTGCTAGATGACGGTCTGAATTGGAGATGCTATGGGCAGACCTTTTACATCCAGAGAGGGTGGTCTTGCTAGATGACGGTCTGAATTGGAGATGCTATGGGCAGACCTTTTACATCCAGAGAGGGTGGTCTTGCTAGATGACGGTCTGAATTGGAGATGCTATGGGCAGACCTTTTACATCCAGAGAGGGTGGTCTTGCTAGATGACGGTCTGAATTGGAGATGCTATGGGCAGATCTTTTACACCCAGAGAGGGTTGTCTACCAAGAAGAATGTGACACTATGTTAGACCAAAGGCTTACCAAGTCTTGAATTCTGTTCATACAGAGGACAAAGGATTGTCCATAGGAAGCCTCTACGCATGATGTGATTGACGCTGCACATTCTATCTTATGTTCCCTGGAGTCATACTGTGTCTAATGCTAAAGGTGATATATAACCATATAGTGAGTAGCTACCTCCTATCCTTTGGAGCAACCACCAAAGGAAGTACTTCTCCACACACTACATAGTTAAACTGTGGAACTCACTGCCACAGGGTTGCAAACTTGGGACAGCTTTAAAAAGAGGATTGGGTAACTCCATGCAGATTTACCCAATCCTCTTTTTTAAAGCACTGTGTGACGTAGTTCTTCCTTTTGTAGTAGCTGAAAGGGATAAGAGAGCAGCAGGAAAAGAGGGAGACCAAATACAAGATGGACAGACTCCTTAAAGGAAGACACAGCCTTGAGTCAGCTAAAGATGAGAGACTGTTGAGGACAGAACATTTTGGAGACTGCTTAATCATTGACGACCCATGACGAAAATGACAACCCAAAAATGAGAACATTTAAAATTTTAATTGTATGTTACATTAAGAACAAAACCACATGGTACCGAAACACATCCTTTTGTCTCTTATTCTTTGCTACTTAATACCAGGCATAACACCCTCTTTTTCACAGACTTGTTCCATGCACTCAGCTTCAGCTCCAGAAACAGACTCTGTACATGCACAGGAGTCAATGCACTGTAGAACAATAGAATGTGCCTCCCATCACCTTCAGGTGTGAAAGAGCTACCTGTATGCTAACACGCACCTTCTCGCTGGTGAGTAGGGATTTCAAAGTTATATTGACCTTAGTTGAATTGGGAATTCTAACTACAGTAGTGGGACATGGTGGCGTGGGTTAAAGCACAGAAGCCTCTGTGCGGCCAGGTCAGAAGACCAGCCGTTGTAAGATCGAATCCACGCGACGGAGTGAGTCTCTGTCGCTTGTCCCAGCTCCTGCCAACCTAGCAGTTTCAAAGCATGTCAACATGCGAGTAGATAAATAGGGACCACCATGTTGGGAAGGTAATGGTGTCTAGTCATGCTGGCCACGTGACCACAGAAACTGTCTACAGACAAATGCTGGCTCTATGGGTTGGGAACGGGGATGAGCACCGCGCCCTAGAGTCGGACATGACTAACTACAGTACAGTGGGGTCTCTACTTAAGAACTTAATCCGTATTGGAAGGTGGTTCTCAAGTTGAAAAGTTCTTATGTTGAATCTGCATTTCCCATAGGAATGCATTGAAAACCATTTAATCCGTATCTGCTCTTTTCCGTCCATAGAAACTACAGTGGAACCTCTACTTAAGAACTTAATCCGTTTTGGAATGGTGTTCTTAAGTTGAAACATTCTTAAGTTGAAGCAAAATTTCCCATAGGAATGGACTGAAAACCAATTAATCCGTTCTGGCTGTTTTTTTGTTATGTAGAGGTGCGTTCGTACATTGAAGCATTAGTTCCCATAGGAAGGAATGCAAAGCTGGTTAATACGTACTCTACCACTAGGGGGAGAATTTTTTTTAACCTAAGATGACCTAAGGTTAAAAAAAGAGCAGGAAAGGTTTTTTTTCCTGTTCTTATCTTGGATTTCTGTTCTCAAGTAGAAACAAAATTTAGCAAATGGAGCTGTTCTTAAGTTGGATTGTTCTTAAGTAGAGACGTTCTTAAGTAGAGACCCCACTGTAGGTCTACTGAAACAATGAATGAACGAGGAGTCAACGCTGCTGTCAGTCCCATTGACTGAATGAGCCTACTTTAGCAGTGATACCAATTGGATTTCTCTCCATTCAAAAATAAAAATAAATTTTAAAAAAAACTGAAAGAGCTATGTGATAAAACAGCTATTGGTCTGTTGATTTCTTCCATGTAAGTCCACAAACTGTTACACACTGGTTTACCTAGGAAGACGTGGCTGGATCGTTTGCAAAACCTTTAACAACCCAACTTCTCTGTCAAGATCAACCTTTTGCAAAGCCATTATTGATTTGAGAGATTATATTCCTCTGGAGTAACCGGGTTGTAAATAGGAATGTCCTGCTTGAAGGCTTAAGGGGAAAGATGGTTCTCCTGGATCATTTCCCCGCCAGTCCTATCTCGCCATTCTTCGTGCTTCATTCTCTTCCTTTTTAAGTCAAGGGAATCTATATTTAAACCCACAACTCTAAATATAGAGTAACCCGAGGTGCTCATAAAAGCACTTTTTACTCTTGTACACACCCTGTAACCTTCATCTTTGGGGAATCCATTATCCAGGCGTAAATGAGGCCCTCCTCTCTCTGGGGTATATTCGTTAGCTCTGTCCAAGGCATGGAAGAGGGTAATTCGTTAATTGTCAGGTAGTGAGTGGGCCATAACATTGCAATCTAAATTGATAAACTGGTCTCAATCCCTTTCAGTTTTCATGGCTCTGTGAAGTGTTCGCCCACTAGAAAATGACTCAAGTCTGTCTGTCTGTCTGTCTGTCTGTCTGTCTGTCTGTCTGTCTGTCTGTCTGTCCAGATCCCCTCCACCTCATGGACAGAACAGCATCCTCAGTGAATGGAATCAGCATATATATGCTCTGATACATACAAGATGCTTCCAAATTTTTTTGGTAGTACTTTCAATAAATTATGTTGGTAGCCTCTCTGAAACCCCCCCTTACTGATACTGAAGACATACTATCTAAATTGTGTTTATCTGGTTATAATAATTAGAACGGCAGAGCTGGAAGGGACCTCTATGGATCATCAGGTCCAGCCCCTGCCAAGGAGGCCCAGTCGGGGATTCGAACCCCCAACCTCTCGCTCCACAATCAGAGACCTAAACCCACTAAGTTATCCAGCAGCTCTTTTCAAGAACATTTCCACAGCTTTTGGGTTATTTTAAAAATAGGGGGGGGGGAAATAAGAAAAAATTAAAATATAATAATAATAATAATAATAATAATAATAATAATAATAATAATAATAATAATAATAATAATAATAATAATAATAATAATAATAATAATAATAATAATAATAATAATAATAATAATAATAATAATAATAATAATGGCACACCCAGACACATAATTGCATGGGTGGAGAAAGAAAAAAGGGAAAATTTGAATGGATCGGGGCCCAAATGTTCTGAAAAGCCAGTGTTTTGGTGCCCAGAGAAATCCAAGGTATGGCTGGGTTCGCTTGCTCGCTGGCTGGCCTAGGTGATTTCTGCTGGAACAAGAACAGATCTGTTAATGGGATGCATGAAGGGTGCAATATTCACATTGGGACCTGCCCCTAGCGCGTTCTGAAGTGTTACAGAGGAAAGGGGTGTCTCAGCACAGACACGCGTGTTGTCGCATTCGCAACAAGCCTAACCAGCGCAGTTGGCGAGTGCGTCTCAAGGGCACCACATTCTGTCTCCTGAGGATCGCGTCGGCTTTCCTGATGAACCCCGTTGCCTCTTGTCCTCTTGGTCTTTTGACCCGCGCTTTCGTGTGCGGGCTTGTGACCGTGTGAACGCGTCGGCTCCCTCGATTCCGTAGATGCAGGTCCCAGCGAAGGCACCAAAGGGGGGGGCGCTGTGAAGGTTTCCCCTCCCCAGTTCTTTAAAGCCCAAACCAAACGGGTTCAGAGGAGAATAAAGCAGTATTTGTACGGATACTGGGTTTCAGCTGGAAACCCGGATCCTCTGCTTTGTCGTGAGAGCGCAAGCAAGCCTGTATGTAAGTATATCAACACCTCTTGCGCGCAACGAGGGATCCTGAGGCCCCGCAGGCCTGGTCTGGGAAGAAGATGCTCCCTATCATTGGCGAGGCTCAAGTCCCATTGAAAGCAATCGAAGGAAGGGGGCGCTTATAGACAGACCCGCGGGCTCTCCTAGGGTAAGGGGCGAGGCTCCTCCGAGGAGGTCCCATCGAGTTCAATGGGAACTGGTGCGTAGGCTGAGAGGGCGTGAGCTGGCAGCTCGACCTGTTGAACCAGGCCAGGTCTATGAGTTTTTCCTTCTCCGCCTTTGGGTGGCACCCAAAACTTACCTTAGGTGCGGTTTTACAGAAGGGGGAAAAAAGTTCAGGGCGCTACAGCCATCCGATGGATGTGAGTTTGGCTGCATTTTGTAGGTTGCGTTGTAGTTTAACTTGTGTGCCTTTGGGGGCGATTTCCTTTTATTGTTGTACACCGCCCAAAGTGACCACCAGGTCGGATGGGCGGTCTAGAAGTCAAATAAATACATAAGTAAGAAAAGGAAAATTATTAACTGTTTAAT
The DNA here is from genome assembly GCF_051106095.1 of Pogona vitticeps. Taxonomy (NCBI): domain Eukaryota; kingdom Metazoa; phylum Chordata; class Lepidosauria; order Squamata; family Agamidae; genus Pogona; species Pogona vitticeps. The sequence continues at coordinate 11,945,295 of NC_135796.1, forward strand.
CCAGAAAACTCTTCTGATAGGCTAAAAGAACACAAGTTTTAACGTCTTCCTTCTCGTTTCTCAAAGCAGAACCAAAGGAACGGAAAGACAATCAGAAATGGGGTTAGGAATGTGAATAGAACAAATCCTGTTTTAATTCGCTGCAATTTTTACCCTTCTCTCTCTCTCTCTCTCTCTCTCTCTCACACACACACACACACACACACACACACACACACACACACACACACAGAGAGAGAGAGAGAGAGAGAGCATTTTGGGTTTTATTCGGGAAATATGTCCCTAAACTTTTCTTTGCATTCCGGGGGAGAAAAAAGATCGGGGCATCAAATGCGCTTTATTTTATTGCTGTCCTGCTAATAGCCCTTATTACGCTTAGTTTCATCGTCCTTCTTTGGTTGGTTTTTGTTACGTCACCTGGAGCTTTGGAGGCAGCATCATATAATTGTGGGGGTGGGGAAAAGGGAGATGACCCGGGTCTCTGATCCCATTCCTTCCTAATCTGGTCCAGACGGTGGACTACTCCTTGATTTGGAGCGAAACTGGGACAGGTCGTGTGCATTAAAGTGCGATTATAAAACACTGCACAGAATCCCCCAGTCAGAACGGCCCACTTGCCAAACTGTGCTGAAAAAGTAACTTTGGCAAACTGAGGAAGGAAGGAAGGAAGGAAGGAAGGAAGGAAGGAAGGAAGGAAGGAAGGAAGGAAGGAAGGAAGGGTGTTTTAATTGCCAGTAATTAAGGGAAGGAACCCAGGCTTCCCTCCTAAATAACGTATTATTCGTGAGAACTCACTTTCGTTATTGTTGCTTGTTGAAGAATTAAGCAGTGCAACTATTTAAAAAATTGGGGGGGGAGGCAAATTTAGGACTCCCCTCTCGGCTCAATGTGGATGATGGAAACTGTAGTCGAGCCCAACACAAGGTGCCCCCCGGGGAGGGGGAAATGGACGGGAAGTGCGAATCCTAAGAGGCCCTCAAGTCCACCCTCGGATCTGAAAAGTGACCCCCAAGAGCCCCCTACCATGTGGGGGTCCCGCTTTCAGACCGAGCCGCAGGAGGACGGAAGTATGAGGGGGGATGAATCCCGGGGGGGGGGGAGACCGAAAGGAAAAGAAGCATCAATGTACAAATATTAGGATTTAGAGACGGATGTTCAGTTTTTCATCTCCTATAACGCTTTCTTTCTTTCTTTCTTTCTTTCTTTCTTTCTTTCTTTCTTTCTTTCTTTCTTTCTTTCTTTCTTTCTTTCTTTCTTTCTTTCTTTCTTTCTTTTCCTTCCTTCCTTCCTTCCTTCCTTCCTTCCGGAGCTGTTATTCAATCAAACGGAAAATAAAGCTTTTTCCCCTCCCCGCCTCTTTGCTCTTAGTCTCCCATCAGCTCTTTCTCACAATGGTCATTTATTGGCCAGATAACCCGGTGAAAGACGTGGGCATGGAACGAACGGGTCTCCCTCGTGCGCTCTCTCCCATTTCTTTTTTCGTCCTTCTTTTCCCCCTTAAAGCCAGCGATGGACTTTTAAAAAATCGACTGCCCTTGGAACCTTTTACGGATGCCCCTTTAAATGGCTTTTCATTCAATTGTATTCCCCTTTTGAAACCTTCGGTGGTGTTCTTGGTGGCTGCGACTGTTCCGCTTTCTATTGCTGCCTCGCTAGCTCTTCGGCTCGATCCGGTTTCAGTCGGGAGTCGAAGCGACCCATTGAATTCAATGGGGATGTCGGTAAAGCCGCAACTAGCAACTCCCGTTCATTCCAATGGATCTGCGTGTGTGTGTGTGTTTTACATAAAGTTTAGCGCCTCCGGGTTTTTAATCTGCGCTTTAAAAAAACAAAATTCTTCTTGTAAACCGCCTTGAGTCTCAATTTGGAGAAAGGCGGGATAGGAATGGAATTTAAAAAAAAAAAAGAGAGAAAAAGTCTTTATTTTATTTATTGCGTTCCCTCTTTCCATTGCTGCATGCGTGACTCTGTACCTGTTGTTTTCTCGGATGGGCTGTTCGTTCGTTTTTTAAGGTTTGTTTTTTTAATCCCCAGTAAAAAGGGGATTGCAGGATCCTAATTCGAAGGAAATGCACAGAGACGGGTGTCGTTCCTCCAAATTTCTCGGCTTTGCCTTGATTCGATGCTTTCGGCCGCCTCCACAAGCGTCTGCTTCGCGTGTTTACTTGCCTGCGAGCATTCTCACGTGCGGCGCATCCTTTTCTATCTTCGCGAGCGTTTTGCCTTCACGCCCGGGGAATTCAGCAAGGACCACCCAGCATCGCAGCTCCATTAACTTCGACGAAACTTAACCCCCCCCCCCCCGATCCCCGAAGTGCTATATAGACACCCCTCGGGAGAATCTCCTAGGTTTAGAAACACAACCGCATCGCAGTTCTTCCAAGAGACCTCAAATGGCTGTCGGAAGCCAAGAAAGCTATTCAACGCAGGATCTTCCCACTTGGCTTTGTTTTCCCCATTTTCAGCGCTGTGCCCCCCCCCAGGCATCAATCAAACCTTGTAATTAGGCCGCATTGTTATTACAAGCATTACCTTTCCAAAGAGACTCATTTTTAAGGGTTAGGCATCTAGCCGGGTTATAAAAACCCGCATCAAATTTACTTCTGAAACAGAACAGGTAGAATCGCGTTGGAAATCGCGTTAATATAGATCGGAATAAAACAGACCCCGGAGCTAAATCCAGCGTAATTTATTAGTTCTTTGCGGTCAAGCCGCAATCGATTTATAGCGATCCTAATAGGGCTTTCAAGGTAAGAGAGATATTTAAGGAGCGTTTTTACCAGTTGCACTCTGCCCTCAGCAAATTTCCAAGGTTGAGGGGGATAGGTTGAGTCCTAGTCCCCCTCACTCTGCCCACTACACCACACTGCCTACCCAAAATGTAAAAAATATTAGCCTCCCCCCCAAATAATGGGAGTTGCCACTTAAGTAAACCTGATAGATTTCAATAGGTTTATTCTATTAATATTGGATTCCTATCGATCGAGTGTCATTAGCGAGGAAATGTACGGATTGCCATGGTATCGCCTCCCGAAGACTGACCCTGATACTAATAATGCTGATAACAGCGTCCCCCTATTATGTGACAAGTCTTATTTCTTAGACTTTCTTCCCACCTCTCTCAACAGGAATTATTTCCCAAGTTTAAATGAAACTGTAGGTTACTGGGGGGAAATATAAATCTTTTTTCCCTCCATCAGTTCTTCTTTTTCTTTCTGTCCTGTTTAATGTGAAAAATAAAAACCAGCAATGCCAAACCAAAATGCCGTTGTGTCGCTGCTATTATTATTATTATTATTATTATTATTATTATTATTATTATTATTATTATTATTATTATTATTATTATTATTATTATTATTATTATTATTATTATTATTATTATTATTATTATTATTATTATTATTATTAATTATTCCACACCGGCCTATTCCTGCTTTCAAACTTAAGAAATTGGTAAGCTGTATTCCGTGTGGTAGGGGAATCACTGCTGCATGAAATCTAGGGTTGACAGAGGTTTTATTTTTTAAAAAATAATCTTCCTAATACATTCACTTTTGTACAGAAAGTCTGATTGATCTGATCTTGATCTTCAAAAACCCAGAGCGAGGCGATGAGAGGGAGATCAAGCGAGAAGCCAGACCAGGCTGTTGAACTCGGCGGAGAGAGGGGCGGAAGCTGGGAGCCGCGTTGAAACGGTGGCGGCGGCTGCCCCCCCCCCAGCCCCCCACCTTGACAAGGGGTTTGCAAGGTATGAAGGCGGCAAGGGTCATAAATCAGAAAATCGGGAGGTAGGGAGGGGGGGCAGAAAACCTTTGGTTATGATGATCAAACGGCCATATCCGGAGCTAAACGGAGTTTAGTTCTTTGCTGATGGCTGGCGCCCGTTTTGGGTTAATCCAGTTCTTTACATGGCCTCCTAGGGGCACCTGGGATGAAGAGAGAGACTGGGGTTACACACACACACACACACACACACACACACACACACACACACACACACACACACAGAGAGAGAGAGAGAGAGAGAGAGAGAGAGGATCCTAGCGAAGTGCTGATCCTAAAGTTACTTTTTATTTCAGTAAACTGCATAGATCCAAAGAGGTTTTACTTTTAAAATTTATCCTCACCCGGGGCAACCCACCCGTCTTTGTAAGGTCCCAAGCTGCTGTTTTTTAAGGCCCGGGTTCAAATCCGGGTTTGAATTCACACCGGGAGGCCACTACGCCTCTCCTCATCCTGCTTTGCCACCGTTTTACGAATTTCCCAGAAAGGAGAGCAGAGTTAAAAAAAAAACAAACAAACAAGAAAGGATGCTGCTCTGTAGTGTTAAAAGAGTAACGAGGCCAAATGGTGGGGCTAAAAGTAACGGTGCTACTTTGTACAAACAACATCACTTCGTGGAATTAAAAGAGTTCTAGTACTGCTTTGCAATAAGGACAAGACTTTGTAATACTGAAGTAGCGTTACTTTGCTTCTAGAGCGAAATGATAATTTTTTTTCCAGTGGCCTGTAAAGGTATCACTTATTGGATGTGTGTTTTGCATTTTATTTTGATGTTAGGGTAACGTTTCAGAGGGCCTTCGTAAGAGCGCTGTTTCAAGATGGCCAGCTCTGCAGGGTCTTCGTGGGGAAAAAGAGGGGTTCATCATTCCCCACCCCCCGAACCCCTTTCCTGTCCCTCCTTCACCCACCTTCTTGCCGGGCTGGTTTACTACTCGGTGATCGAACATCATGGGTTGTATCCGGACTGGTTCCGGCTCAGAGCATTGAAGGACTTAAGGCAGGCAGGACTGCGGGGGGGGCGTCCCACTGATTCCAGTGAATCTGCTCAGTGGGGACGCCTGGGTCCGGATCCAACCCATGGCTGAATTTATTTAATTACTTAAAATATTTCTACCCCGCCTTGAACGGACCCACGGGGGCTCCTCATGTCACACCGGCCCCCAAGCTCCCCTCCACACATATATTCTTCCTTGCTGGTCCCTCCCCGTGTTCAATTTTTCTTTCCTCCTCTCCTCTTCCTCTCTTTCTTGTCTCAGCACCAAATCTCTCCTCCCCACCACCACCACCACCATCATCATCTTGCGGGGGAGGGAAGTAATGGGTATCCTTAAAAGTAAACGCGAAGGAAAGGAGGCCGGCTTCCAGCGACTGCTCTCCCCACGGGGAAAATGGAGCGGCGAGATAAAGGAGGGGGGGCAATCGTGTGTGGGGTCCCCACCGTCCGCCCCATCGAGGAGGCTGGCCTGGAATAGAGGATAGATTCCAAGGCAATCTCCTGGATCCAAGCGGCGGCGGACCCGATTGGAGGACACCCGTGGGACCAAGGGTTGATCTACCAGTCGGGAGAACCAAGGGGATTCAGGCCCATGCCTTCCACAAATTGCTACAGCAGGAGCACCTCTCCCATGTTCGGGACAAGTGGAGAGAAGACAAGGGGAGAAAGCAGCTGCTGTTGGAATCTTCTGAATAAAATTATGCTGCACCCCACATTGAAATCGCAAGACCTAAGCCGTTTATACATGTCTGATTAGTGATAATTAATAATTAATTATTATGAACCAGTCTTCTTTGGCGACGTCAGCTGAAGGCAACTGTTCCTCCAAGGCTGTAGCATCTTTCAATCGCTCAGAATTTACTCGCTGGGAATTCCTTTTTTTTTTTTTTAAGCTTGTTTATAGGTAGGTTTATTTAGCTTTGTGTTGCCTTTAAATCAGTTTCATACCTTTTGTGCTGTACACCACCTGCGCGCTGTTACAGCTGAAAGGCGACTATGAATAAGTTGTGCCATATGCCAGAACCGACTTAGGTGACCTTAATATGGCTTTCAAGATCAGTAAGAGGTGTAAGGGGTGGTTTTTACAAGTTTCACTCCTGTAATGAGCTTCCATGACTGATTCGGGATTCGAACCCACGCCTACCTGAGTCCTATACTGTCCAGTACGCCTGGAGGCGGGGGTATCTCTCCTATGAATAAGACCAGTACTAAATATAGAACTGGAGACCAAGGGAGAAAATGGGGAATAGAAGCTTCCCAGCAGAACTTAGCAAAGTCTTTGCCAATACACACCTTGAATTTTGAGTTTCTAACCCTAAATCCCTAAAGGATCCGACCTCAGACGTTTCTGCTTCTAAGGGCAGACGCCAACGAGGCTTACTCGGAAAGAAATCCTACAGCCTTAAGGAAAGCGTGAAGAAAATGTTTAAGATTGCAGACCGTGCGTTGAGATCTGTATTCCCAGAGGGCTTGATAGATTCTAAGACTGAAACCCTAAAACGCATTTACTAGAAAATAAATCCATCCAGGATCACCTTGAGATCTGGATCCTAAACGCATCTGTTTGCATTTGTGATTTTTATTTGAAATAGTTTCACCCCGCGTTTTTCCTTTAAAAGGACCCAGGGCGGCTTGCATAATTTAAAATTGAAAGCTAGAAACAGTAAGTACACAAATACTTTAAAAAAAGGGCATACAGATAAAATACAATTTCTGTTTTGGAAAGAATGTCATGGAATTTGTGACGCTGGTATGCTCCAGGAAGGAGATTTCAGATCAGTTTTAGAAAGAGTAACAAGGCAATTTTGAACGTGTCTACTCAAAAGTGGGTCCCAGTGAATGACATGAGACTTTCTCCTAAGTAAATTTGTACAGTACGTTAGACATCTAGGTGGTGAAAACCACTCCGTAATTTTTTGAGGTTTCAGCAACGTTTTCCCGACTTTCTGCCTCCCCTTTTTTCCTTCTTTCTAAAGTAATCCAAAAACACAGTAAATGATTCAGGCAGGAACTCGCTCAGCAGAAAATTATGCCTGAATCTGACTACACAGCATAATCACATTGGAGAAGAACGGCAGATTTATTAACCTGGTTTCTCTTTAAAGGTAAGGGAGAAAGCGTGTGTGTGGTTTTTTTCCCAAAGGAAAAATGTGCTGTATTCCAAAGATATTATTATGCACTGGTTCTTTTTCTGTTCATTTTTTAAATGCTGTCTTTCAAAACTTGTGGTGCATCACATAGCATGGCAGCAAAATAATTTTGTAATACTATGTATTTTGTGGCATTACATAGCAGCTAGCTAGTAGCTGTGATATAAAGAAAGTTATTGGTAAATCAATGTAACTCATAGTCTGCTCTAGACTGCTTTTCCCAAATTAGTTCTGTAGCCAAAATCTAAACAGAAGGCCATTATGTTTAAGATCAAGTGTCTTGTTATTTCCTTGGTTTGAAGGAAGAACTGAGTCTTTTCAGATACAAAAAGGAGAGATCGACTTCCCTCCTAGATCTTCAGATCAAGCGCGAATTTCTGACCCCAATTATTTTAGTCATGACAAATATTTTGCAGCAAAAAAGACAGAAACCTTGAGAGTAGATTTTGGTGCAGAAAGACATGCGTGCCATTCTGGTATTCACATAAATTCCGAGCTCAGAATTGTGTACATCTTTCTGCGTGAGACAGTAGCTGACATATCTCACTCGACAAATCTCACTGGAAATAGACACCCAGACATACACACACACACACAATCCTCGAGCTTGTTCTATAAAGGTACCCACAAATCACACTTACCTGGGAGTAAATCCTGCAAAGTCAGTTTGCATTTGGGTTTACCACTCTCTGCATTACACACAGTATTATGTGCATTATATATACCATATGTTATAACATACTTTGTGTACATGTATATGTACTATAACAGTCAGAGTGTTGTACTGAGTAGAGAGTGAGACTATAGCAGTCTGGGTTCAAATTCATGTTCAGCCATGGAAATTCATTGGGGTCGGGTGGAGGGTGAAAATGGAAAAAGGAGACCTTAAATGAAATTTCAGGTCACTTATTTTGTTCCTTTCTCTTGATTTTATGTCATTTATATGCCACTTTTCTAATGATCACACACACACACATAATCAGTCTCTCTGTCTATCTACACATACACACATTGTGTGTGTGTGTATTTATTTTGTGTGAAAAGATACACACGTTGGGCATCTCATGAGACCTGGAAAATGCATTGAGCCTGGGAAAAGAGGGAAGGCAGTAGGGAATGAGGAAGGTGGAACATGAGATGAATTGATTCAGTAAAGGAAGCCAGGGCTTTTAGTTTGGAAGATCTGAGCAAGGCTGTTAATTAAGAAGACCTTCTGGAAGCCATTTAGTCATAAGGTCACCTCAAGTCAAAAGTGATTTGAGGGCGCATAATAGCAACAAACACATCTGTGGGATTGTCTGGTAGATAACCAGGCAAATTGTCCAGAGGCAAAATTATTACTTCTGCATCTTACCTTTTCTGGCAGACTTCCCCCCCACCCCACCCTTCTCCAGATAGATATGTGTGGTTGCTCTGACTTTTTGTCCTGTCTAAAGTCAGGAGATAAAAAAGGCTAACATAAGAACAGTGATATAAAAATGGTTGAAAACCACTAGCGGGTACTCCATCTTCTACAAACTTTTTTCTTTTAAATGGAAAGTATTGTTACTAGGTTTTCTGTGATTAATCTTCCACACATGTCTTTGGAAGTTGTTTCTGTGGGGCTTAATATTCTGAAAGTAACCTAGGTGCAGACTCCTTGCCAGAGTCTGGGGAATGTTCTGTTAAAATTCCAGGATCCTGAGCATCTCATCAGAAAGAGGTCCCATTCATTTCAATGGGTTCTGGTTCCCCCTAAGTGGGAAGCTTTTCTGTGCTCACTAGCTAGTTAAGTCTCCTGCCTTAAAGGGGTAAGACTCCCTAATTTGTTCTCTCTTATTCTGTGTCGTGCGTAGATAGGACATGCATCTTCATACACATGGGCACCTGTCCCCATGTTGAACCTGAACGGTCGCACGGTCTACCTGTGTGCAGGTGTCTTCTAACTAGGAAACCGAAGAGCCGCTAAAATAAAATAAAAAGCCAAGAACCAACCAAACCAATCCTCCCCCCGAAACATCTGTTTCTAGGAGATGAATTTCACAGATACTCAGCAGCAGCAGAATAAAGGTTTGCCAAAAACTTTAAAATACCCTCTTTCGAAATAGGTCGTAACAGGCGTGGGACCATTTTACCAACCAACCTGCGCTTAAGGAGTAGCCAGAACTCCGGGGAAAATGGGTGTGTAGCTGTGTAGACAAAAATCAAAGAGGTGTGATTAAGGATCAAGTTCACGCTGGTGGAAGCTGTGTGGTGTGTATACACTTCTAGGTGCCTTTTTTTGGGGAAAAAAGCACGCTCCAACATTTATTATCTTTTCCCTTGAATCTTTTTATAATAAACCGGAGTATTAGGATTTCCACCGTTTCTCACTCCAAATTTTTAATTCCTGGTCGTGATCAAAACAGGACTCGGTTGATGCGACAAGAGATTTCGGTATAACGAGAAGATGGTCTTCTTCCTCCTCCCAGCCAGAAGTTCTGTTTCTAATCAAGGTGGAGAATCCGGTCGCCGGTAGGAAACCCCACTGGATTTCATGGCAGATTTAAATCATCATCATCATCATTGAGAATTAGGAAAAGGCCGTGTGGTTCAGAATTAGCACAAATGCAAGAGTAGGGTGTGCCTTTTACTGAACCACTAAAAAATAACACAGAAATTTCTGTGGTTTTTAAAGCAGTCCAATAAAGGCATCACCTACTCTTCCAATAACAATCATATGCTGTCAAATCAATTCTGATTTACTCCAACTCTTTTCGGGGGTTTTCCGGTAGACAGCACTCCGAAGTGGTTTCTCATTTCCTTCCACTGGGGGCGCCCTGGGACTGTACAGCTTGCCCAAGGCCACATAGGGTGGCTTTAATCCCAGGAGCCATAGAAGGGAATCGAACTCCCAACCTCTAACTCGATAGCCGGATATCTAAACTAGCGAGCTATCCAGCCAGAACAGCAGCTAAAATGGATCTGTTGTGTACAATTTTACTTTGTAATCATATGCCATGGGACTAGATGGCATTCGAGCTGGAGAAAGCATGGATCACATGGTCTGCCATGAGCCCGGTGCACTTGAAATAAATCGGGTTTTGCTGGGTGTTCTGGGCTTTGCATATAGGCTGCAATCCGATGCTCATTTATCTGGGAATATGTTCCAATCCTAACCATCGATCCAGAAGTTATTTACTTCGGAGTCAATGGTTAGGATTCGCTTGTAAGGGAATAAACCTCATTGATTTTGGGTAGAAATAAACATGTTTAGGATCCCACTCAAAACCTACTGAAATCTGTCGTCTAAACCAAAAAGGTTTTCTTAAGGAGATTTCCCCCGCCCCATGAACAAAAAAAAACGTGATCCCAACGCACTCCCCAGCTGGGAACTTAACAAACATTCAAATCAATTGGACTTATTTCCAAATAAGGGCTTAAATGCCAAGAGCTAAATATGATTCTGGTCACAGTGTCGTCAACATGTTTAGATATTGAAATGTGACCCAAGAGTGAAAACAATCGGAAGGAGTTTATTTTTCTACACCAAAATTCTCCTTCCTGAATACCAACCCCCCACACAAAAAAGTATCATTCCATATTAAACATGAATAGCATTTGTTTAAAAGAATATCTCTTTTTTCCCCCCTACCAGCTCTGTAAACTAAGCCAGATGACTCAGGGCGATTGACACCTGTATCTACTTTCTCTGCATCCTTAGTGCCAGCCCCTATTCTCTGTGATTCCAAATCCAGACATGACCAGATAGGTCTCTGCACTCCTAAGTTTACATGCACAGTGATTCCCAACCTTGGGTCTCCAGATGTTCTTGGACTGCAACTCTCAGAAATCCTGGCTGGCGCCATTAGTGGTGAAGGCTTTAGGGAGTTGTAGTCCAAGAACATCTGGAGACCCCAGGTTGGCAAGCCCTGCTCTAGGAGATTGGGGTTAGGTGGCAGGGAGAGGATGGGATTGACTATGAGGGACAGGGGCACCACAGAATCATAGAATCATGAAGTTGGAAGGGACCTATAAGGCCATCAAGTCCAACCCCCTCTCAGTGCAGGACTTCAAACCAAAGGTTATCTGCCAGGTGGTTGTCTAAGCTGGCAGAGGACAAATATCACTCCGTGTTACCTTGACTTCTTCTCCTGCTAAACATCTTTAAGAGTAGATGAGAGAACAATTCCCGAGTTTAGTTAAGACTCTAGCTTTGACAGAAGGTTCGTCTTCTTGGATATTACCAGGAGACACCCCCCCCCCTCATCTGTGTTTAAAAAATACAGGTAGCAGATGTCTCCCTTCACAGCCGATACTACTCTCATGAACATCATTCCTGGCTTTAAAGCTTGAGAGATGACATTGATACAAAAATACCAAAGGAGAAAGCAAGCTTATTGATATTAATCGGTGCCTGGGGATCTTCTTGAAGGAGGTCAGACTTTTTTCCCTGCCAGGATTTAGAACAGAATATATAGGTAGCTCAAAACGTATTGGTTTTTTTTTAAAATAGATATAGATACATTCTGTAGCAAAGAGGCTGGGGACAACGTTAGTTAGTTAGTTAGTTAGTTAGTTAGTTAGTTAGTTAGTTAGTTAGTTAGTTAGTTAGTTAGTTAGTTAGTTAGTTAGTTAGTTAGTTAGTTAGTTAGTTAGTTAGTTAGTTATTTTTGCCCTGAAGGAATACGTATATACAGTGTCGTGTGAATGTACATGTGAGAGAGGCACAGTACGTTTGTGGGTTCTGGGGTCTTTCCAGAACATGGAATGGTACCAGTAGGGACATGCTGGGTGCTGTAGTCCCCCCAAAAGTTACTTTTTCAAGCTGTAGCCAAGGCCCATTGCTGGTACGTACATGCAAGACTGAAGGATGTATTGCACTTGTCAGGGCCAAATTCAATGTTAAGAGAAATTCATAGGGGCCAGATCGAAAGGCACAAAGGGTGGGATATTGTGAGTTCGTGGTTACAAGCAGATTTGATGATTCCCCTCCTTCAGAAACTGGAGCTCACGATCTAGCCACCTTTTCCAAGAGGACACCTTTGAGATGTGTCCGACCGCAAGCCCCATCATCCCCCCCTCCAAGACCCTGCTGGCAGGGATGTAGTGGGAGTTGTCGTTCGACACATCTAGACCTTTACCAGTTTGTATTACATCGTTACTGGTTTCCTCGCCCGGATTTAAACGAAGGCCTCGGACAGAAGATTTCCGGGGAGGGGAGGCTTAGAAGTCAGAACGGCCACTTGGGGTCGCCCAATCCCATAGCCCGGCTAGCTGGGGATTCTGGGATTTGGAGTCCCAGAGTTTCCAAGCTCTGAGTGAGTGAGGAGAGAGAGGCTGTCAGAATGGGTTTGCGAGTAGAAAAAAAAAACGCGCACGCGTGTCGAAGGTCCTGTGGTCCCTGAAGGCGTATCTTTCAGAACCGTGAGTTCCCCCCCCCCGAACTAAAGCAGCCGATGGTTGATGTTTCTCCATACAGTTGGTTTACTTTGAAGATGTAGGCGTTGGCTTTTTCTGTCGTCTGTATTTTGGAAAGGAGGTGGGTCAAGGTGGAGGACAAAGAGAAGGGGTTTATATATATATCAGCCCCTGATTTATTTTATTTTATTTTATTTTACGCGCATTGGAAGTGGACGGAATCCATTCTTGAAAAGGCTCAGACCACAAAGCAGTTTTGTCCATTTATCTCAGTTTTCTCTGCAGGGCACGGCCTGGCAGCCCCTACGTCCAGAAATTGAAGATGGAGTCTCTAAGGCCCTCCGGGGTTGCACCTTCCGCCCTTTGCGCGCCAAACACGTGTTCTGCCCCCGAGATGCGCGGTCTTTCTGTCCCACTAGGGACTCGGTCACTTCGCTGGGCTTCTTCCCGACACCGATGAGCCCTGACTGAATGGCCACAGGACTCCATTCCCATGGAAACCCATTAACGTTTCCTTTTCCGTGTGTGCCCGCGGTCGTGTGAACAGGCCATTCTTCCCTGGTCTCCCGAATGCGCTGGAGTATCATTCCCATTGCCCTTGGGGAAACACGACGGGACTCTGACCGCATCCCAGGACCTGGGTTTAAGTATACCGGTGACACAAGTCTTTTAAGGCGCTGGGAGATTTTCTTCCTTGTTTTCCCGGTGTGCCCATACAGACGTTCACAATCCGTTTTCTGCGGATTTACCCTAAATATGTGGGTTAGGAAGAAGGCGGAATCACAGAGAAACAGATCCGTTCGTGTCGCTCGGATCCGCACGCAGGTCCTATGGGAGGAATGCGGGGCTTGAACACCCAGCCTTGCTGAATTCACATAACTTGAGAAACCCTCTTTTTCCAGCAGAAAAGGACGGCCGCGTCCAGTCGCCCTCTCAGGCAACCATTCCGACGCCGTAATTACCCGAAATTTCCCGCCTTCAAGATTTCGCATCCCCTTCTTTGAGGATTCAGGCCTCGCCTTGATCAGGTCTCCCAATCCCCTCTACACTGACTTTGCTTTTTAGTGGTGGTGTTGTTGTTTCGGCTTATATACCGTCCCCACAGTGTTCCAGCATTCTCTGGGCGGTCTACCACATTTTTCCTACCCGAGTTCTCCCAGCCAGTTTTTAAAGGGGGCGAGGAAGAAGATATATTCGGTTTGTCTTTATCTCCTCCCTCCAGCGATTGCGGCGGCGGGGGGGGGGAGAGCGGAGGGGATTCCAAGCCTAAAGACACCCTCCCCGCTCGCCCCCCGCTTTCCAGGCTGGCTGCTATCTTCTGGAAGTTGTCCTCTGCCCCAGCCTTTCCTCCCCCCCCCGATCGCTGCTTGCCCCCACCCCCGCCAAAAATAGGCCGCCAGTTGCGCGGGGAGGGGAGAGGCGAGGACGGAAGCCAGCCAGCGCTGCCCTGGGGCAGGTAGTTCCTGCAGCTGCTGCGCGATTGGCAGAGCGGAGCTGGCAGGACAGGGCTGGCTGGGAGAGGAGATCAAGGCGAGCGGGGGAGGATTCCCAGTCCCCTTTCAGGAGCAGAAGCCGGAGCCGGGACGAGAGAGCAGAGGCGGCTGAGCCCCGGCGAGGAGGAAGACAAGGGGAGCGGAGGGGGGAAAGGCTGGGAAAACTGAGCCGGTCTCCTAGGGGCGGTCCTAGGTAGCCAGGACCCGTGGGGGAGAGGCGCTGCCCTTCTTGGGCCAAAAAGCAGCAGCCAAGCCAGGCCTCGAGAGCCGAGAGAGAGGCGGACGGTCTTCTCGGGAATCCTCGCCCTCCCGTGGATGCTGGCAAGGGACCTCCTCGTGCAGTAAACCCATCTTTGATGGTGGCTGGTAGGGTGACCTTCCCAGCCACGTCTCTCCCCGTCCTGTAAGTCTCTGCGTATCACTCTTTTGAGGATCTCTGCCTTTAAAGGGGGAGGGAAGGAGGGGAGAGTAATTTTTTAAAGACACCGTTAACCCTTCCTCCGCCGATGAGGACCGATCGAGCAGACCTTGTCTTCTGTGCGGTGCTTTTCTCTTACTGGGTTTTAAGTGTTTGTGCGGTGATGATGATTCGGGTAGGGCATCACGGTGGCGTTTTCCTCGGTCTCCTTGCGTCTCTCTCATTTTTTACCCCCCGTTTTCTTCTTGTTGTTCTAAGGATCGGTTGCAACCACGAAGCGTCTTGTGTCACCCCCAAGCCTTGCGAGCTTGATCAGGCGTCAGCTTTCGTAGACTGTCACCCGCTCCTTTCCGAGGCACTGCCCAGAAGCGGGCGGCAAGCCATGAACACTCACGCCCAAGAGAAGCTGTAAGGCTTTTAAGGTGCCGCAAAAAGCTTTTATTTCTCTCTCTCTTCTTTTGCTGCATCAGATTAGCAGAGCGACTCTCCAGAAGCGCAGATCTGTGTTGCCCCCTTTCCCCCTTCTGTTTCCGCCGATCTAGTTGTATAGTGCAACCTACAGCAAATATAGATGCATAGATTTTTTTTTAATTTAGGGGAAGTTCAGACTGCTCTGCGCTTCCTCGTGGGGAGAGGGGGGGCAGGCAGGATTCGTGACCCACCGCTCCTTTTCAAAAGATTTAAATCTTGTGCCTAATTACCTTGGAGTAAGCACCACTGGACTCAATGGGACCTACTTCCCAACAGACAAACGTGTGGATCTCCTAGGACCCGATCTATAAACGCTGCGTCGGACAGCGAATCCAGAGAGGTTTACTCCCAAGTAAGAGCGAGCGCGGGGGACGGGGAGGGAAGGGAAATCCGAATTCTACCTGGAGGCGCTGAGCTTAAATTGGGCTCGCCTTCCAGCTAAGATTGTGGAGACCAATTTGTTTACAGGCATTACGCGTTGGTTTCTCTTTTGCTTGGTTTTGAGGGTGTGGGGGTGTGTTTTGTTATTATTTGCTAAGGTGGTTGTGTGTCGCTTTGTGGATCTCCCGCGCCGCCGCCGCGCCGCCCAACACAAAACTTATCTTGAGTTTTTCCAATGCAAATTATCCTTCTGAGAGAAGGATCCATTAAAAAAAACTATTTAGGCTTAATAAATGTGAGGGATGGAGAAGATGGAAAGTAACTCGGTTGCTTGCTTTATTTCGGGATGAGGGTGTGAGTGGAATAGTTAGGGGGAACTAAAGCAGAGGGGCGCATCGGGTGAGACCTTCCCTTGAATAAGCCACACGTTTCTAGCCTTTCTGAGAAGCCGTTTTCCGCATTAAATGTGGGGCGGGAAGGGACGCTGGGGTGTAATACGATTCCATTGAACTCACTGGGACCTCAGGCTGAGATTCAGTGGCAATCCCAGCCCGCCCCCCCCCAAAAAAGTACAGCGATCGTTTTGAAAAACTGCAGAAAGAGGGAAAATCCGCCGCGATCCTCCCTATACCCCGAGAGTCGGATCCAGACACGGGGATATGTGTCTGTTTCATCTAGCGTAGACCTGCGGAGCAGTGGCCTTGTTGAACGACACTTGGGTAAAACTTGTGTTACCTCCCATTGATTGAGTCAGTGGGGGAGAATGGATTCTAGCTGGGATTAATAACAGAACTACTGAAATCCGTAGGATTTTGGTCTAGATCCAGCCCATTGAGTTCAATGGGGCTTACTTCCGAGTCGCCGAGCGTCCTATTCGCCTTGCTGGTGGTTGCGACGCAGCTCATGGTCGGGGTGCGGATCAGCCCCTCTTTTGCTCGTGCACTCTCCGTCTTTCCAGGGAGGGGAGAGGAAAAAAAAGACAGCAGGAAAAACAGATTTCTAGCCTCACTTTCAAAGCCTGAGTGGAGACGGCTGTCTGGATCTTTAGTCTCCCAAAAGCGGCTTCTTTACCCCCAGATCCGGCGGTGTAAAATAGAGGGGAGACCATTAATTGCCGTAATACGCTCAATTAGACAGAGAAATGGCAAGAGAATAAGATTAGCTGGGAGGCGAGGAAAACCTGTAAAGGGCGCCTGGCGGAGAAGGCAGCTCACTGGAAGGCGCATTCAATCTATCAACTACGCCTCTTCCCAATTATACCAGTCAACCAGACAAGAAAAACAAATATTGTCTCCTCTCTCTCTCTCTCTCTCTCTCTCTCTCTCACACACACACACACACACACACACACACACACACAGACACAGACACAGACACAGACACAGACAGACAGACAGACAGACACACACACACACACACACACACACAGAGTCCGATAGGTCGGACTCCCGCTGGGCCAAAGGCAGAGCGCCAGCTTAAAAGCGCGTCTACTCATGAGTAAGCCCTCCTCCTGTTTCCTGGGGCTTGCTCTCGGGTTAAGCGTGTTCACCGTAGACACTCAACTTTGTGTGTGCGCGTCTGTGTGCGCGCTCTGTGGGTGAGAACGAACCCTTCCCTCTTGGCGGCGCTGGTCAGCTCTCAAGCAGATTCGGAGTGGAACTAAGATTCGGAGTGGGTCTGCCTATTCCCACCGGAGTCGCCCTGACAGGAGAAGTGATGGATCCGTCCTTCGCTCCGAGCTTCCCTCCTTGCCTTGGCAAACAAGTCTTGTTAAGCGCGTTGATCCGGGGATTAGACGCAGGGCCGGCGAAGCCATTAACAAGGCCTGGTCTCCCGTGAGAACACCGATCTGGTTTGAAAAAAAGGAGGTCTACAATTTCAGGCAGATTAAAGAGCCCTCAGTGCTCCACCGCAGTTACATCTGGGGAGTGATGTGTACCTCCTTTTGGCTTGAGGGATGTCTTGGAAGGAAAAGCCGGGAAGAAACGGATGCAAGTGTTGTAAAATGCTCCGCCTTTCAGGCCAAGCTGGGAACTCCAGGCGGTGAGCGATAAAAGATCTTAAAAGCTGCAGAAGTTAAACGAGCTTGCAAAATATTGAGTGGAAGGCAGGCCCCCACGAGCGCTGAGCCCAAAGGAAGCAAGCCCATTCTTATTAAGTATTATTTTATTTGAGTAGCGAAACGTTTCAACCTAACAAGGAAGGAGTCCGGTGGCCATGACTCAACTCACAGATATTTTATTTTTATTACTAAAATTTGAACCCACGCCCCTCAATCCAAACAGACTTTAGAAGAAGGTGGGATCTGAACATCAAAGTCACATCACTCCAGTTCTGAACTTGGGGAATCTGTTCTACAGGTGAACAAGAGCGAGCTTTTCAAAGGTCTACTTATCATTTACAAAGGACATAAAATCTAGCAGTTTCTGGGCAGCCACCAAAATATATGCAGCGTTTCCAATGAATTTAAATGCCATGTGTTAAGTAGGGGCTCTGTAAATTTTAAGGAGTTCTAGACCTCTGTAGCAACTGGTACTAGTGAAGGATTAATTGAAAATATTAATCTCAGTTGATTGGGGTTATTAAAACAAAATTAGAAATCATGATATACTAAATAGTTATAGTTACATTTAAAAAACGACTGTTACTACTGCTCAAGATACTAATTCTTAAAGTATGTAGATTTGTATCAATTTTATACGCACAGGATTCTGCTAATCTTCCTTTGCTTGAACTCCAGGGAGACCACAGAACAAGTTCAAAAACTTGGCAAAGTAGTCATATTTTAGGAGAAAAGGCGCCCCTTCTTGCTAATATTTGCAGATTACAAATAATCATTCCAACTCAATAATGAAGGCTATCCCTGGTACAGAACATGTTCCAAAACAGAATGTTAATCTGTATCCCATTGAAACCACAGCATGTTCCCACCTCCACCCCATTTTGTTAAGGTATACAGCGCAAAATCAACACCAACCCACATACAAGGATGATCGTAATTAGAAAAACACCGAACCCCACCTAAATTAGTTCAGATGAGGTTGTACCAAGGCCATCTCCCAAAAGGAGCATCCTGAAATCAAACGAGAGGAAAAAAGTCACCCTACAAGCATGTAATGAGTTCATCCCTGAGGTTGGTATGTTTTCTCCCAATAATTTAATATTTTTCCGAATAATTAGCACCGATGGCAACTCGATTTTAGAAAAGAAACGCCATGAAAGAAATCTCCTTTTGTTATATGAGCAGGAGATTTTTACTAGCTGTGTGACACACATCTAGACGTAGGTAGAAAATAAAGGGAGTGTGCATTATTCTTTAGGACTTTTGTGGGTTCACACCCCACAGCCCAATAGGATGGGTCCATCCTCAGCTAGGCGGTTATCAATACTCCTCCGATTAAGACGTGTATGACTGGGTCAGCCCCTGCCCCGTAAAGAATCTTCTCTCTCTCCCCCTTCGAAGGTCATATCAGTGCCCGGCGTTCTCAAATTTCACATGGATTTTTCGTTGCCCTTTCGGTGAAACAAACCCCTTGATTCCAACAGCATTAAAGGAGGTTTAGGAAAATGGAGACGGGTGCAAATATTTTTAAAAAACTGCCCTGTTCAGGTCTTGTCCTAAGTCAGAGCAACACTAGGGCAGAGACAGTCAACATTCCCTTTGATTTTATTCCTGCTTTCAGTTTGTTAAACAAAGTGCCTTATTACACATAGATAGAGAGAGCAGACTTGAATTTTCACAGAGAGCTAGGAAACGCTCCCATAATTTCTGGGGCAATTTTTTCCCATTTCTTTTTTTTTAACTTCTATTTATTTTGACTTTGGTCAAAGGGGCATGGATAGGACCCCCTTCCCCACTCACTACCAGAGGGATTAATGCAGCACCTTAGGTGGGTTCTCAGCCTGTTATTTCTAGAAATTAAGTTTTAAACCCCTTTGACTACTTGCAAAGTAAAACAAGGGTCTATATATCCGGCTCACTGTCTTCTGTCTTCCATTGCAACCAAGAATGGCAGAGAAAACATGGCAGATCACAAAACTTAAATTTTTTAAAAAACGAACCTTTAAAAAATTAATTGAATGATATTAACAAACCAATCCTACACATATCTATCTGGGGTAAAATCCACTCATTTCTCTGGCTCTTACTCATGCAAGATCATGATCCAAAGTGACGGGGCTGCATCTATTAGCAATACTCTACATGTTTACTCAGAATAAACCTCACGGATTATTGACTTGCTAAGTGTGTATGCAGGAGTGGCAGCTCCCCGGGTTCTCGATTGCATTGAATAAGTTTACACACGTAATTACACACATGTACGCACATTAACCCCCTATCATTAACAAGTCTACCGAGAGAAGCCAGCCAAGCCAACATTTCCTTGCTTGCTTTGAAATTTGTGAATACAGTGGTGCCTCGCTAGACAGTTACCCCGCATGACAGTTTTTTCGCTAGACATTGACTTTTTGCAATCGCTATAGCGATTCGCAAAACAGTGATTCCTATGGGGTAATTTCACTGGACAATGTTTGGTCCCTGCTTCGCAAATCGATTTTCGCTAGACGACAATTTGCTTTTTGCTAGACGATGATTTTGCTAGACAGCGATTTCAGTGGAACGGATTATCATCGTCTAGCGAGGCACCTCTGTATAAGGAAAGACTCAAACACAAATCGCTTGGGGATGAAAACTCTACTCTTTGGGTTGATCTTGAGAAAGGATGAGCAAAAGGCTTGGGGAGGTGTAGCAAAGAGTCAGAGACAGTCAGAAAGAAAGAAAGAAAAGATTAGAAACTGCCTCCCCCAGTCTGGCACTCAACCTAATGATGAAGATTGTGGTCAAAACTATCTGGAGGGTGCAGATATGTTTGGAGTATAGTTCCCACTCGTTTATCCTGGTATCTGCCCTAAATAAACAGGTGTGTGTGTTCACATGGGGGCAGAATAAAGGAGAGCATCTTTTCACATTAACTTTTTATCTTGGAACACCGGAATAATATAAAATGAGAAATAAGGACGGTGCAGAGATCTGCCCTTCTTGTTCTTCACCCTTCCTTCCTTCCTGGTTTACAGGTCCCCCCCCCTTTTTTTTTTTTGGATAAATCAGGAAAGCTGGACATAATTTGCAGATGGATGGTCTTGTTGAAAGAAAGTCAGCAATTGTGTTCTTCCCTAAATTCAGAAGAACAGCTGACGAGATGAAGCAACGATGGGGGGAAGCCTTTGGTGCATGCTAGGTTTTGTCATGTGGGTCGAACAAAGTGTGGGGGGTGGTTGATCAGAGACAGGATCTCATCATGATGTCTGATAGAGAAAAGAGCATCCCACACATCCCATCCCTCACAGGCCTGGCTGAAATTATGGTCTGGCTCCTGTCTGTGTAAATAGGGCAAAGCTGGACAGAAGATAGATCAACACTGCTCGAAAGCTCAGTGGTTTAGGTGGAGCCAGAGGTTGGGAGTTCGATTCCCCACGGGGGCCTCTTTGACTTGATGATCTATAGGGTCCCTTCTAGCTCTGCAGTTCTAAAATAAGATTATTATTCCTATTAGAGCTTTGGGTGTCTGCAACACAGAAGCAAAGGCTTCTTTTGAATTCCCAGTCGTTCAAGAGTAGGTGCAACCACCGGCTTCCCCTCCCCTTAGCTTATCTTGCTGACATGGAGAGAATATGGAGGATAACAAGGAATATATTTGTGTTGGGAAAGTTCAGAGTTTGGGAAAGTTTCTTTTCGGATTACAAATCCCAGCATTCTGTGCATAGTAGGTGCAAAAAATACAGCCAGCAGCTTTTCCAAGATCTTGAAGCTGAGGATGAACTGAGGACAGTCCGAAATAGATGTCTAACTAAAAATGGGTGGTTAGATTGCAAAATGTTTTTTTCCCCAAGCACCTGGCTGTAATTGATTGATCCTCAGGTTCTGTTCAAAAGAAGAGAAAGGGGAGTTATGGACCTCCCACCCATTAAAAATATCTCTCTCCTTCCATTCTTAGTGTCCTTCGGAGCTGAGGAGCGTGGACTGTCTCTAAATTTGCACAGACAATTGTGTTTCACATGTAGGTGATCTTGAAAGTACTTCCAAATTATAGGGTTCATTAAGGTACATTTAGACCCATGGAGAGCATTGAGAAGACCACAATGTTTCCAAAAGTGTTTGCTTTGGGTAGGGGAGCTACAGAGGTTCCTGGAGAATCGAGCCTAGATGTAAGCTGCACCCATTAAACCAGAGTCTGATTTCCAGTTTTTGAAGAAGCAGGCAAGAAAATATCAGCCTTGTTGCTTTTCTGGATTTGGTTCTGTCTCATCAGGTTGCCCCTGACTTAATTATGTCCCTATAAATGAGGGGCCTCCAGAAGATTTGGTGATTAACAGCCCTGCTCAGTGTTTACAAATTCAAGACTTCAATTCTTTTATGGAGTTAAACCAACCCATATTTGGTTTTCTACTTTTCCTGTTGCCTTCAACTTTTCCTAGCATTATTGTCTTTCCCAGAGATACTCGTTTTCTCATGGTGTGCCTAAAGTATGATAACTTCAGTTTCATCATCTTTTGCTTCCAGAGAGTGTTCAGGCTTAATTTGATCTAGGACCCATTTGATTGTCCTTCTGGCAGTCCAGGGTATCCACAAAGCTCTCTTCCAGCAATAATATGTATCACATGCTGTCAAGTTCATTCCAATTTGTGATAACCATTCTTAGAGCCATCTAGGTATAGCATACTCAACCTGCAGCTTGCTCAAGGCCACACAGGCTGGTTCTTCTTCTGAGGATTAAATCCCTGACACCCATCACAGGCTGCTTCAGCTCACTGAGCTATCCAGCCAGCTTGATGTCGGTTAGAGACCGGCTTCCTCCTTAGGGCTTCAAAGGCGTCAGGTTCAGATTTTAGGGGGATGGGGCGGGGAGAAGCAGAATAAAACTCTGGAGAAGAGTCTTCAGTTCAAGAGGGGGATCTGTGCAAAACAATAAAGACCATCTGTCTTGAAACACTCAACAGTCCATGAAGACCATACTGCGCTTGATGGAGCAATAGTTTGATTTGCTTGGTATAGCCTCTTAGGTTCCTATCTTCAGAGAAAATCCATCAATTCAGTGGCAGAAAACCTGCTTGACATAATGAGGTTATCAGATCCAGTCCCTTGTATTTCTTAAAATGACTGGGAAAGACACTTATCTAAAACTCTGGAAAGATACTGGCCATCTCTGTGTGTCTACCAAGAGGTGGTCAAAGAGGCTGGGTGCGTGTTTGTTTTAGACTACAATATCTTATTAGCCCTGTCCAGCATAGCTGGGGGCAAGATAATGGACTTTGTAGTCCCTAAATATCTAGAGAGCCACATCTGGTGGAACAATGGTCTGATATAACATAAACTAGTTTCTTGTGTTCCTGCTGGAGATGGGTGTGTATGTGTTTTCTGGACTGTAACTCCCAGATCATGGATAAAAACTCTCAGTGACCAGATTTCCTGAAGAATTCTGGAAACTGTAGTCCAAACCTCACCTATGATGAGTTCAAGACTTCCCATGAACCCAGGAGAGGCACAATACGAATAGTATGAACTTTGCATATGCTTTGAGAAACTTTTTTTTTTGCATCTGCTTAGAGAAAACTCTCCCCCCCCCTCCCCAGGTATAGAAAACTGTTTGGGAGGCCAAGCCTTGATTTGACAAGATTTATATTTGATTCTTTCACGCACTGCTCGCTCGTCTTTCAAGACAGGAGTCCTTTCAAGGCGCTGAAAATCTCAGTCGGGCAACCCAATGTCAATATAACACGTTCATAAATCCATTTTAAAACAAGTTAAAATGAGTCGGTAACAAAAGCTAAGTAAGTAAGCCTGTTTCGCTTGTTTGCCCGTGGAGCAGGCTTTTAATAGGGCTGAAGGGTGGGTGACTGCAAGACTCTGAATTTTTTTTTATTTTTATTTTTTTGACTGAGACTGGCACCTTCGGCGGCATAAACTAGGCGGGCCAGGGTGGATGTGCATTGTAGTTGAACTAAATCTAGGCAGCCAGTGTTTGTTTCTCAGTCTGAATCATGGAAGAATCCTGTGCACATTTATTTACCTGGGGAAAAGTTTAATGGATCATAGTGGGATTTGTTTGAAGGAAGATTTGCATGAGTTGAGAAAGTTTTGCTCACAGACTGTGCTAGAGATTAGACACATTTATTTAAATGATACCATGAAATAGAAGGATATGCTGAATTATGCTAGAACGGACAAACATCCCCTTTTCAGGGTTGTTGTTTATTTCAGACTGATGAGGAGTGCTGTGAAACACAAAAGCTTTCACGTGTCCTTGTTCATCCAAAGGGAGAAAATATATCAAAATTTCAAGGGTAGTTTTTTTAAAAATAGCCTTTGAGATTTGGCTACAGACATAAAATAGGCAATTGACACCTTTTCAATGGAGTAAGGACTGATGTATTTCAGCATAACAAAAATGTGCAAGAAGTTTTCCAACACGTGAAGATGAGCAGAATTGTTTTCGCATGAGTTCCCCCCCCCCAATGAAAGGCAGGATAAAAAACATTTTAAATCAAATTGAATTAAATAATTTTGAGGGGGGGGGGAAGAGGGGACTGCCATTTGCAAAAGTGTTGCGATTGAGAAATCTGCCGGAATGGATCTTCAGCCCGCCACTCTCCCTTCTGTCCAGCTGTGCACTGGACACAACTGTACAAAGGGTCCAGTCCATAGGCTCTCCCACAAGTCTATCTGGTAGCCTTCAAGGGATCTGTTTTATTCATTTGTTTGTTTTTTAGGTGTCTGAGGGAGAGCAGACAGTTCTCCTCTGCCTCACAACCTGGCTGTTGTGTGCCGGCTCAGACATGTTGAGAAGTTGGTGGCTGTGAGATGAATGAGCCAGGACAGACCTATCATCTCCTCAATAGCAGTCTCTAGTCTGTCATAGGTCACCTCGAAAGCAACATCTTCTAGCTGAGCTGCTTCACACCTTCATTTGGGTGTAAGTCATCCAGTCATGGACGTGCATCTTTAAGGCCAACAGAAAGATCCAGTAATATCCGTGCTGTTTTGCTTTGCTTTGCTTTGCTGGCCAGAATCCTGTTGACTGGCTATGCCTGCATACTTAGAATCTCAAAAACTTTGCTTGTTTGTTTACAAACAGTATTTTTACCCTGCCTTTCTCCTTTAAAAGGACCCAAGGCAGCTTCCAATCATTAAAAAGACAATATTTAAAAGCAAAAACAGTAAGTATACAAATACTTTTTTTTTCCAAAATTAGACAAATATTATATTTAAAATGTTGAACTGTGACGGTGAAATGGCACTAGTGAACAAATTGTAACTTGCATCCACCACCATCCACCAATTCATGTGACTGACGCACAACTAGGGGATAAAACTGGCAATTTGTTAACTGCCAGCAATTCTCCCTGCAATTTACATCGCTGCAATTCTGCCAGCGTAAGTAACCAATATGATGCTAGTGTTTTGCATTGTAGCAGAATTATATCACACACTTTCAATCAAGAATGTCCAAGTACTATTGAAACCCAGGTGTATATAAATTTAACAAGTCCCAAAATGAGACCTATATCTAATACAATCCTATATACACTTAGTTAGGATTTTGTTGAGTAGATCTACTTACATCCACTGGGACTTACACCCAGGTATGGCTATGTATTGATAGCCAATATGTGTGGTGGATATAATGCTGGACTAGGACTCTGGAGACTTGAATTCAAATCTCTGCTCAGCCAGAAAAAAATTTGACCATGGAATCTCTGCTCAACCCAGAGGAGTGCAGCTAGCACGAAACACACCTAAAATATCTCACACACTTTGAACCCCCTATTAGGGTTGCTATACGTCATGTACGATTCGATGGGACATAACATACATGTTTACATAGCCCTCCAAATTTGGGGGACTAAAACTCCCGCCAGCTTCAGCTAACCACTGATGGAAAGATCATGAGATGTGCAAGCCAAAATATTTGGAGTGCTTGAGAGATTAATTGAAAGCCATGTTGAACTTTCCACAAAACAGCAGAATATGGGTGGGTGGGTGTGCATATGCATGTACATGCGCGCACATGCGCATGTGCTCGTGCGCACACACCCTACTCAGGCCTTGTATTTTCTCCATATCTGTCAATAACATCCATTTTTTTTTAACGATATGCCTTTTCTCACTTTCCTATCCATCAATACATCTTTAGCTTTCCTTGATACCCTCTTTACTGTTATGGCGAATATGTGGACAGCTGCATTCCGTTTATAAATGTGATTTTTTAAAAATAAAAATAAAAATCCACATTGAACATAAGTTAGCCTGCTAAAACATCATTGGATTATTGGAGGTACTAAAAAGCAAATGGGAAAACACATTTTTTGAGATAAATTAAGGCCCTTGTGAATAAGATTGGTGGGATCAAGGAGGTGTGTGTGTAGGGGGGCGGTAAGGTAAGGGGCTCCATGGGGTGGCCCTCCAGGGGGTCCACCCTCGGGGGGGGTATTTTTGGAGCGGGTGGGGCGAGGGGCGTGGCGTGGCGGGGCTCCCTCCGGCCTTCACCCCACGCCACCCGGTCCTGTCCCCCGAGAGCCTTGCGCGCTGGCCGGACTCCCGCAAGCGGAGCGTCTCGGGTTGCAGGCGCGCGAGGTCTGGGGCCGGGGCAGCTCCGATTTCCCTTCCTTTCCCCCCGGGCTGGCCTTCTAGGGTTGCAGCGGCGGGCAGGCCGCGGCCGGAGCCTCCAAAAGCTGGCCTCTAGGGCCGGCCGGCTTCCCCTTCCTTCGACAGAGAGGCCCGGGAGCAGCCTCAAGTCTCCAAGGGACGGGCCAGGTTGCCCGGAGGAAAGAAAGGGGTGTCCAGACTTGGCCAGTTGCTAAGTCGATTCTGGAGGGGGCCCACGAAGCTTCCAGAATCATCATCCTCCAGGGTACCAACCACCCTTTTCTTAGGAACCATACCTAGAAAATCGGCTCAGAGGAGCGATTGTAGAACAGATCTGTTGTCCGCCGACAATATCCAAGTTATTTCTTTTGCATTTCTCTCTAGAGAGGAAAGGATCCAAAGTTATGGGACTTCCCATGAGATTCCTTCTTTCCTTCTTTTTTAAGTCCTAGCGTTTTCCTCCTCCTCCTTGATCAACGCCCCTCTTCCGTGCTCTGTCCAGGTTTCACAAAACCTCAATGATTCGCGTGTACACTGTTTGTACGTTCATAGCAAAACGTAAAAACACGGCCCCCGACTCATGCCGATCATACAACTTAGCAAGAATTGTTATGATTAACTTTTTCAGGCTGTGATGAACTTGACCGATGGTCCTACCGGAAATTGATTTAGCCTTCTTTAAACTAAGGACCTCATTCTTCAATTGCTGTATGATCAAAATTCATTTTCAATACGGAATCGGAATCAGAATAGCCCACCATTTTCGTGGGGGGGGGGAGGGGTCGATTCGGATTCGGTCATCATTTCAGCTCTGGGACAATTTTGCTTTAAGATGTATTTCAACGAGATGTATTTAAATAGACCCTGTCCGCCTAGATAAGTGTTTTTTTAAAAAATTCTGTTATCACAAATAAGCAGTTTAGTTGAAGTTCTTGGCGGCTTACAAGAGGCGTGGGGGGATTCTAAGAATGGCAGTCCACGACAGTAACTTTCTTGAAGGTAGCTCGGAATGAAAATCCAGACAGTCGCTGGCGAGTCGAAAATCTTTTGCGTCCCAGGATTTAAGTTCGCGGCGGTCTAGAGAGTTCAGGTCTGCAAGTTCGATTCCCCCACTGTGCCTTCTGGGAGGAGAGCCAGCCTGGGTAGCCTTGGGCAAGCTGCACAGTCCCAGGATCTCGCCCCCCCCCTCGGAAGAAGCCGATGGAAAACCACTTTACCTGGAAAAGCTTGAAAAGGGTTGCTATAAATTAGAATTGACTTGACTGCACGTGATCAGATTATTTAAATTCACCTCCCTATTAATTTTGACAGGTGATATTTGGATGGAGGGTGGGGCGGGATTTAAGGCGATTACGCTGAGACCTATATCGCCTCCCCCGTCTGGTGTCAGGTTTATGGGGTGGATGATGACTTCTCTAAGAGAGATGGGGAATCCACCAGGCTTCTCGTTAAGACTATAATGACGGCTTTATGTAAGCTTCGATCCCCTTGAAGGCCGTGGAGGAGGGGTGAGAGGAGGAACGAAGAACTTGAATTCACCAGGAATTCGCTTCTGCGTAACGAGCTATAGGACTGGAAGTAACGGGTGGGAATGGGGGGGTGATACCCAGATGATGAGGAGGACTGGTCAAAAACCAAGACACCGGCCTCGTGGTGAGGCAGAATGAGGCTGTGGCCTCAGGAGAGAGAGATTCTGGATTTTATCTAGTGGCACCGAGTGGTTCACTACAAAACGACAAATGTTTAGTTAATCGTTAATTCTTCTCCCCCCCCCTTTGTTTTTTCTTTTTTGCTGGTGCTTTTTAAAGATGGAACTATTCTCTATAGCTTCCAGGATCCAATTAGATAGAGGGACTAATTTTGCTCTTATTATGAATTTTAATATTATCTCTTTAATGCTTTTAAAATATTGCAACAACGCATTATTTAGATTTCAGCTTTGTTTCCTTTCATACTGTAAGCCGCCTCAGATGGATAGATAGATAGATAGATAGATAGATAGATAGATAGATAGATAGATAGATAGATAGATAGATAGATAGATAGATAGATAGATAGATAGATAGATAGATAGATAGATAGATAGATGGGAAGTGGGAAAGTTTTCGAGGCTGTTTCCCCCTAAATAGAGCGGGAGGGAGGGATCTGACCGACTTGAGGCCAAAGACCCTTTTTCTATCGAATAATTCTGTTCTATTGGCCTCGGTTCGATTCCAGCTACCAACTCAAGTGGGATCTGCAGAAGCCTCGACTCCCCTTCCAGCAACCGAGTCAGACTCTGCGCCTAGAAAGCTGGCCGAAAGATCGTCTCGGGCAAGCTCTCCCTCCACCCCATGCCTG
This sequence comes from Pogona vitticeps, assembly GCF_051106095.1. Taxonomy (NCBI): domain Eukaryota; kingdom Metazoa; phylum Chordata; class Lepidosauria; order Squamata; family Agamidae; genus Pogona; species Pogona vitticeps. The sequence continues at coordinate 11,973,352 of NC_135796.1, forward strand.
CATCTCTCCTTTCTTGGGGGGGGGGGGCTGGCTCATCGTCTCTCTCGTTTGTCTACCCCACCCCCATTGAGAGACTTATTTCGCTGCGATGCCGCAACTGCTTGATTTATAGCAAAAGGGGGAAGAGTGGAAAAGGGTGTGAGGCCGCGTTTACTCCCATGGACGCCGCAACCTTATGATATCATAACCTTTGGGGGGGGAAGGGGGGGAGGAGAGTTTTTTTTCAAAGAACGGGGGGAAAAGGGGGTTGGAGAAGGAGTTGGGGGGGGGACACACAATGGCGTTTAATGGCATAAATTATGATCCCAGGCATAGGGAAGTTGGGAGCATCTCCTTGGAGAAGGAAAGAGAAGGAGAAAGGGAAAGTCGGAGGGGAAAAGAAGGAAATGAGCAGCTAATGCAAGCTGTACCTTAGAAGAGAGAGAGTGTGTGTGTTTGCAGAGCAACAGGAGGCAAAAAGAGGCGGAGGAGTGTTTTGAGTGGGTGAAGGTTCCGCTCGCTCCGGCTCCCAGCCCCTGCCTCTTGCTCCGGCGGGTGAGTCCCGCGGCAGGCCTGGAGGGGCCGGGAGAGGGGGGGGCGCGATCCAGCAAAGGAGACGAAGGGGGGGGGGAGAGAGGTGGCGGGGCCGGGCAAGAGAGCGCACGGGGCGATTTCCCGCCAGCCGGGGAGGAGGGGAGGGCGATGGGCTGCGGAAAGGGGGGGGGTCGGGGCAGGGACGGGCCTGGGCGAGGAGGAGAAGTCGGGGCCCCGATCGCCGGGAAAAAGCTCTTCCCTTCGGGCTGGCCGCGCCGCCTCGGGAGCCGTCCGCCGTCGGGGGCAGGGCTCGGCTGGGCTGGGCTCCCTCGGGGCTCCGGCTCGCCTCTCTCTCTATGGACGACGCCAGTCCCTTGTCGCCCAAGGCCAGCGCGTTCAGGATCGCCTCTCTGCTTTCAGCCGCCGAGCAAGCCGGGAAGGAGGAGGAAGAGGAGGAGGAGGAGGACGACGACGACGCCGCTGCCCTGGACGCCGAGCCGAGCGGCTCCGCTGCCGGTGGGGGTCCCCGCAGGTCCTACAGCCCCCCCCCCCTCCGCCGCCGCCGCCCGGAGGAGGATGCATTTCAGCGCCGTCCCCCGGGACATGGAAGGTAAGTGGTGGCAGCGGTGGGATCTTTTGGGGGACAGAGGGTGGCGTGGAAGGCTGGCCGCGGGGCATGGGGGGGGTTAGTCGGTGCGAGAAAGTGGGGTTCCCCCCCTGACCCGAGGGCCACGCTCAGGGGATCCAGTGCAAGAGGGATCGCTTTGAAGGAATCGATCTCGGATCTCTCCCACCCAGCCACCCACCCACCCACGCCCAAGTCCTATAGGCTTTTGATGACAGAGCCGGTGTAGTTGCTTTTCCGCGCGTGTGAGAAGATCTCCCAGCTGCTGCCTCGGAGGAGGACTCTGCCAGCCTTGGCTTGTATAAAGCATCGCCGAGGGTCCCTGTCCCCCCCCCCCCACCGGAGCCGCACAGGCACCGGCTTTGCCCCCTCGGACGTGGCCTGGTGCATTTGACAGTCTCCGCACGCCGACCCGGGCTTGGGGTGGATCCACCTCCCGGGAGACCCTCCTATGGATCTCTTTCTCTCCTGCCTGCGCCCCGTGGCCGAAACGGGCGATTTCTCCTTGTTTTAAAAGAAGCCAAGACGAAATAAAAGATCGCGCTTCTAAATGGAACCTGTTTTGAGAAGCGTAGATTCAGGAAGGCTGCCTTATGCAGAGCCGGCGCTTTGAACTATTAGGATCCTGTTTGATCTATTTGACAGTCGGGTGTCTGTCGCCTGCGCACGCCGGGAATCGAACCGGGGATCTTTTAGATCCGTGTTCTGTGGCCGGACCAGGCCGTTCCCCAAACATAGCTTGCTTAATGGGAATCCACGGGCCTAAAACGAAGGCATGCCCATTTTTTAAATTCCAAACGGACCTATATTATTCTTATTTTTCGTCCTGGTTTCGGAGTTAAGTTCCTTTTAATTCGGCGGGGGCGAAGGGGGTGTGCAAAGGCTGGAGTCTTTTCTCAAGGAATTCAGCCTCAAGGTAGCCCTTAACCCTTTTCTAGTTAGTGGGCGAATAAACTCCGACTCACTCCCGGGCGCCACACCTTTTTTTACCTGGCACTATCAGCCCCCGTCCTGCACAAGGGAACTGATTTCAGAGTAAGCTTACACGGGGGTTGGGCCGCCTATAAATATTAGTCGTTGAAGCCAACGCCCACCGGGGAGGGAAAAAAAAAAGAATAAACACACACACAAACAAACCACAGACTCTCCAATCGGTAGTAAATCTAGGACAACCTCTATCCTTGTAATAATGCGCAGCTTTCCTGTCAATTAGCAAGTTCGCCTGAAGGTATGCAGTCATTAGCTGCAATTACAGCACCCTAAGGAAGAGACCACGTGTATGGGGGGGGGGGGAGAGAACTAGTTGTATGTAAGAACAACAGGTATAAAGAACACCCAGTTTCCTTCCGTATGAAGACAACAATAAGACGGACGAACCACGATTTCAAGTCCACTTAATTAGAGTGGGAGAGTTCAAAGCCCAATTAACCCGTTTTAAAAATCCACTTAATTAGAATGTGGGGGGTTTAAATATTTCTCGCTTTTGAAAAAAATAAATAAACCGAACCAGCTTTACTTTCACTGAATGGTTTCCACCGGCTGTATTTATATATAAGCAATTTGCGTTTGCTTTATGTTAAGTTCCGGCCAAACTCCACATTTTTAGTTCCGAGTAAAAGGGCTAAGCCCGAGGAAGAAAGTTGACTTGGAAGTAAGTTTTATTTAAGTTTCTTTTCTTGACACCTCAGTGTTAATAACAGGGCATCGACCCCAAATGAGCTCCATCGTCTCGTTATAGTATAGTTTCGATACTATCCAATTGAATCGATCTGTTCTCCTGAGTTAATTGATGAAGCTACAGGGCCCGGAAGGAATTAAATATTTAAGAGACAGAGAAAAACGATGTATTAATATTGTAGAATATTAACCATATAAAAATACTGTATTACAAGCCTAATAACGTGTTTTTGCATAGTTTCCACCCTTACTCACTGAGAAGGCAGGGAACATGTGTAAATTATATTTTACGCTTGTTTGGAGAAAAGGCAAAGTATAATGAAAAATTATTAATAAACTAATGAGTAAACAGATGGTTTTAAAAATGAATAAACGCATTAAACAAATGCTTCCACACAAACACATTAAAACCAATCACACGGGCTTAATTCCCAGGCAGTGCCAACTAGAGTAGAGTAATCCTATTCAAATCTATTGGATTTACATAATAGGTTGGCTAATGAAAACGCCTCCATTTCAGTGGGTCTGCAACTAGATTTAACCTAGTAAGAGACTGCGCGCGATGGCTTAGACGTTCTCGGTTCTAAACGTTGCCGTTCTGGAGAAAGCTGAAACCTCATACCAAAGAAAAGGAGAGGAAAGAAATGACACACGAATTATCTGTACACTGTAAAGGACACCCAGATCAATTACAAAGACTAGATAAACGATACGCGCTATAGAACCATTATTTCCAGGGTGGCTCTTGAAGATCGAAGGCAGGGGATGGGTCGCTCGCGTCCCTCCAGCTATTTATTGCCAAGGGCACAACACTCCTTGTCCTCAGCCCTCGGCTACGCTAGCTGGCGTTGAAGAGGGATGCGATCCAAAAACACATCTGGAGGATCCTAAATTGTCCGTCCAGACACACAGGGTAGAAAGGCGGGATAAAACATCTCTGTTAGACAAGCAACCAAACTACGCTACAAATTTTCCAGGTGAAGGGCCGTTGAGATGAATGAGAAACGTATCTCTCCAAAATCTTCCATCACTTCTTCAGTTTTAGAGTTTTGGTTTGAGACTTGTATTATATTCCTGCGGATAATTGAAAATACAAAGGCTTCCACGCTCTTCCGTAAGTTTTAAAGTAAGCCACCGTCATTTTTGAAAAGGGATTGTTTTAAAACAGACCCTAAATATTCGAATAGTTTTATTTTAAACAAGAAAATGTATGGGATATTTAACTGAATCGAGGAATGCTGTCCCAATCAGAAAGCCGTCATGATTTCCCCTATATCTCAAGCCAGATAAGTTTTTTTTTTCCCTAGAAGTAAACTAGGCAAAGGCCTCCAGATAATTCCCCAGGGTGAAAAAAAGCCCAGGAAGCGATGATTCCACTGATTTGATTTAACACCCTTCCCTCCCCACGTTCACACACAGAATTGGGTTTCAGTGGATCCTTCCTCTCCTAGGAAAACATCGATACTGTATTTCTGTTCTGCTTTGTCGCGCTTTTAATAGAGAAAGCCGAATGAGCATGCTTAACCGACCCATGAGATCGTTTCTGATTGTCTCTTTGAGGGGGGGGGGCTTTTTAATGAAACCTGGCATACAGAAAAGTGACTTACAGTTCCAAGCTGGCAGTGCGATCGAGGAAATAAATAAATAAATAAATAAATAAATAAATAAATAAATAAATAAATAAATAAATAAATAAATAAATAAATAGGATTTTTTTTTATTCCAGGGATTCTCAGTCCTGATTCCCCCCCACCCCATCCCCGAAGCGTATTCTTTGTTTCCCGAAGCCTTCACTCACCTAATATTCTCCTTTCTGATACCATTTCCAGCCTCCGCCCCGACCTACCAAAGGCGCCCTTTCGCTCGCGGGCCCGAGTCCGTCCCCAGTTAAGGGGGGGGGGGAAATAGGGAGCCTGCCCAAATGCACCCCATGAGAACCGAGTCGGGGACCAGGGTGAGGGGAGTAAGGCATCCATTTATTCCCAAATCCAGCGGTGCTTAAACCGGGAGCGGGTTTCGCTTCCAAGGCGCTGCTTTTAAAGGGGCGCGCGGAGGGGGGGGAGGTCCCGATCCTTCCCGTGGACTAAGAAGGGGCGCCCAAGATGAAACGGAGGGACGGAAACCAGACCAGCGGGGGCTGCTTGCAAATGATTTCCTCTGCAAAATAATCGGGAGACCGGGGAGGAGGAGAGGGGGGGTTATTTTTGCGCGCGGTGTGTGCGCGTGGGGGGGAGAGGCGAGTTTTGGAGTCCTGGGTCCTCTCCGGGGGGAGGGAAAAAGGACGGCGCCCTTTTACCTTGCAGGGACTCTTTCCCCCCCCCTCTCTTGTGCGCTCTCAGCCGGAGGAGAAGGAGCCCAGAACCGGTTTGGTGGCAGCCCCGAAGGGGGCGGGCGTGAGAGTGAGAGAGAGACGAGGGGGGGGAAAGGCCCTCTGCCGAGCGATAAGCGCACCGCCTCGCCCGGAGGAAAAAAACGGGGGGGGGGGAGCGAGCGGGGCTCCTGGCGCTGGAGAAGCCCAGGCTGGCCTCCGAAGGGGCGAGCTTTTGGGCCGCCTCGCCTCCCTCCCTTCCCGGGGAGACGCGGGGAAGGGCTGCGAGGGAGAGAGGTAGACAGGAGAGCCTGGCCAGAGCCCTTGCTTGCGCTCTCGCGCCCGCCAGCGGGGGAAACCCAAGAGGCGAAGGAGCCCTGGCTGGGGGGGGGGGGCGGCGGGCGGGTGCGCACGCGCGTTTGGCGGCTGTGCCCGGTGGGGGGGAGGGGGCTTGTGAGAGCGGCTCTCCCGCTCACCCCCCCACACAGACCTTCCCTCGCTCTCTGTGTGTGTGTGTTGAGGGAGAGAGGGAAGTTTTCCTTCTTTAAAAAAGGCGCGCGCGCTCTGCCTGGCAGGCTGCCTTTTGGCTTGGGCCAGCCTGTGGTTCGGGGTGGGGTTTTTTTTGGGTGATTTAAAAAAAACAAAACACCTCCTTTTTTCCCTCACTCGCGCGCCTTTGCCTCTCTGAGGGCGAGAGTCTGCCTGCCTGCCAGGGGCGCGAGCGAGCGAGGAGCCGTGAACGCGCAGAAGAGGGAAGGGAGAGGAGAGGAGAGGGGGAAACACCTCTCAGAAAGCCAGGAGAGGAAGGGAGAGAGTGTGAGGGGATTTGTGTGCGCGCGGGCGCGCTCCCGCGCGCTCTGTGCCCCCGCAGTCTCCCCGAGCGCGCGGCGAGGAACTGGACGGGCAAGGAGGCCGAAACGACCTGAGGGGGAGACGGTGCCCTTCTCCTGCTCTGGCTCTCGGAGGCGCGCGTGAGCGTGTGCGCGAGCGTGCCCTGGCTGGCTGGCTGGCTGGCTGGCGGAGAGCGGCGAGGGGCGCTAGATAGACCGAACGCTAGATAGACCGACCGACCGGCTCGCGGAGGGCGGGCTCCGACGGGGCGGCCCCGGGGAGCGCCGCCTCAGCGAAAGCGAGCCTGAGGAGAGAGATAGAGAGAGGGAGGGAGGGGAAAAAAGGGGGCGGCCCTCGCCGCCAAAAGCCCCATAAAGCGGGGTGGGGGGGGAGGGAGAAGGAAAGGCGGCGCGAGCGGTCGAGGCCACCCGCTGTTCCCCTTGTTTATTCGGCGTGAGGTGCAGAGAGAGTGAGAGGGAGATATATATATATATTTTCCAAGTTCCTCCCCTTTCTGGTCTCATCTCTGCCCCTCGTTTTCTCTCCTTTCTTCCTGCCCCCCCCCTCTCCATCTCGCTCCCTCTCTGGCTGTCCCCGGGAGGATGATTTCAGCCATCTCCAGCCCTTGGCTGACGCAGCTGTCCCACTTCTGCGACGTCGCCGCCTTCACGGCCAACAGCCTCAGCAGCCTCAACGTCTCCTCAGCCGCGGCGGCGGCGGCGGCGGCGGCCGGGGGCTACCACCACCTCTCCCCCTCGCCGGGGGACCCTTACGGCCAGCATGAGGCGCCCCACTACGAGCCCTGCTCGGCTCAGCAGCAGCAGCAGCAACAGCAGCACCCGCCGCCCCCCTCAGCAGCAGCAGCAGCAGCAACAGCAGCAGCCTCACCACCATGGAGGGCCACCGCCGCCGCCTCAGCAGCACAGCTATCCTTACACAGGCGGGAGCGGGGCCAACCCTCCGCCGCCGCCACCGCCTCCCCCGGCTGGCTCGGAGACCCCCGAAAGTGGTGGCGGTGGAGGAGGAGGAGGGGGTGGAGGGGGTGGTGGTGGAGGAGGAACGGGCCCCGGATCGGCTCCGGCTTCGTCCAAGGCGCCGGTCAAGAAGAACCCCAAGGTGGCCAACGTCAGCGTCCAGCTGGAGATGAAGGCCCTCTGGGATGAGTTCAACCAGCTGGGCACCGAGATGATCGTCACCAAGGCTGGCAGGTCAGAAAGCGCCCCCCCCCCCTTTTTTTTTTTTTAATGCTTTGCCCCCTTTCCTCTCCCCGCCTTGCTACCCCCGCCATCACCTTAAGCTTGGAGGGGCAGGGAAGGAGTCTGGAGCTCCCAGCACTTCTGGCATCGGGGCTCCTAAACCCCGCTGGGAAAATCCGAGAGCTCCAATGCGATGATCCTGATGATCATATGGCTAAGCTCTTTCTCTGTCTCCCCGCTTCCTGGACGCTTTTAGCGAGCAGGTTTCCTCGGGAGTAAAATCCCGGGAATCGCAAGGTGCTAAATTGCGCTCCGAACTTGAGTCAAAAGTTTTTGGAGTTGTTTGTCTGTTTGTTGTTGTTGTTTTCCCCGTTTTTATTCATCCTCCCTTCCGAAGTGGCGGGGAAAGGGAGACCAGGCAGATCTTTTCGATGCATTTCCAAATGCTTTCCAAGCAAGTTTTTTTTTTAAAGCAAAAAAAAAGGTTATTTTAAGGCACGATTCTGGGGCACAGCTTAAAAAACGAAACAAATCAAATGCAGATCCCCGTTGATTTGAGCAGGGAAATCGGAAGAAATCCATGGCACCTCGGAGTACTTACCTGCTTTTCTTTAAAACCCTTTCAAACGCAATGAGGCTTACTCCTGAGCAGAGGGACCCAATCCCTTGCGACCGCTTGCATGTGCGCCCTTTTTGCAGGCCCTAAGACCGTTCCTTGGTTATCTGACAGTTCCCAAAACATGCCTACTCGGAGGTAAATTCTATTGGGTTGGATGGAGGTATACTCGCAGGTAAGCGTGTATAGAATGGCAGCAGGCAGACTATAAAGAAAATAGGATCCAAGCGCACATATTCACGTACATATATTATATGTTTTTGGTCTAGCGTCCGCTCCTTTCTTCATTCAAATTTTTATTAACGCAGGAGATTCACAAACTAGAACACAATGTCAAATCCTTACTATTTTCTCCGACACTCCTTCATTCAGGAATATTTATTTTTTAAGAGAGATGACGTGGCCAAACCGTGATCTTTTTAAAACCAGCTCGGGATGTTTTGACTTGGAACTTACTCATGGCCATAAGCCATGATTTCGTTATATTTATTTAGGTTTTGGGTATTATTATTTTTTTTAAAAAAAGCTCATTTTGGTTAATCACTCAATTTAACAATCTCCAATATGCGTTGGGTTCATGGTCTAATACAAAGCGTCAAGGGGTTGATCGGTAGGTCTCTAAGAAGAGAATGTGTAGGAAGTAGGTGTGGATTAGATCTATTTATTTTTTAAAATTAAGACAGTGACAAATGATTAGTTCATTACCAGCCTTGAGGGGAGCGGGTGAGAGAAAGAAACAACATAAGTGTTCGTTTGCTTTTAAATTGTTTTGAGTCCTACCTCTGCTTCAATGAAGAATGCTCGTTTCGTTATTTTTCATTACTGTTTTTTTTCTTTAAACTCCGGATCAAATCCTAATAGTGACTGTTGCATGAGCGTTACTCCCAAGTAAATGTGCCAAGGATCGTAGCCTGCTTTTCCCTCTAGGGACACTTGTTTGCGATATCAGCGCAACCTGTTTTCAAGGAGCAGCTTGCCAATTACTTTACCAAACGTAATTGAACTTGAGTTGACTCATTTGCTTTCGCTCTAAACACAACGAGGTGTGTATTTCATCGCTGGTGGTTTAACTGGGTGCGTTTGCACCTAAACTGTTACAGAATTTGGGGGGGTGTGGGGGGAGAGAGAGAGACTAAGGCCGATCCTTGAAATCTTTCACTTCCAAACAAAAGTATTCTGGCTTATTTTGTTTGTGGATTGCCCTGGCAGTACCTGCCTCTAATCAGCGCAAGACGTCCTGTATTTGAGGCATTACTAATATACTCCATGCTTTTTTTTCAGTAGAGTCTTGAGATTCGCTTTAAATATGGACTTAAAGCTTATTTTACACACGCTACATTTTGAGTTCGGTTTGTTGCTGGCTAACGCCGTAACTCCATTAAAATGTGGATTCTTTTTCTGCACCATTGAGTTTTAGTTTTGCTTTTTTTAAAAAAAAAATTCCTCCCACAATGTCGTGCAGAAATTTTTGGATTCCTATTATGAATGCCTCTTTAATAGGCTTCTTGTAAAACACGCTAAGAAGGAATGAAGTTCAACTCCCTTCGGGGGGGACAGACAGGCTGGAAACATTTTATAGGCCTGTTCTGGAAGAAAATAATATATTAAAAACTTCACTGTTTCAGGTAATCTGCTTTCAGTCATTTATGTTTTTTTAAAGGGAAGCCCTGTGTTTTGTCCCAGAGTATATTGGGGGGGGGGGGGAGGCGGGGAAGCTCAGCATAGGCTATTTATGCCACTGTGAGAGGCATAAGACTTCTTTTGGAAAGCTCATGTTTAAATTCATTTAAAAAAAAAAACAGAGGAAGAAGAAGTAGAGAATCATGCCAATAGAGAGCCTTTATTGCTGGTTTTTTTTATTGGGGGGGGGAATGGCAGGATTTTAGACAATATTTTTCCATATCTTCACAATCATGTTACTGTGAGAAAATAATGAAAAAAAAATTACATTTCAAATCTTTTTCTCTTTGTGAGAATGAAAGGGCAAATAATTATAGCAGGCCTTTTTAAAAAAATATGCCACAGAATGTTTTTTTTAAAAAATGTTTTAGAGTACAGAATATAATCAAAGATAAGGATCCTTCCTTCAGTGAGGTGTGCTTCAACCTTTCTGGAAGAAAGGCTAATGTTTGCTTTCCGATGGCTCTTAAGAGCAATAATAATAAACTGAAATGTAGAACGCTATCAAGCTGCTAATTAACTTATTGTAGCATCCACGTCCTCTGTTTCCATCAGGCACTTTAAAAAACAGCAGCAAGCACGCACAATGTTCAGTTTACTATCCACATAAGCTGAAGCCTAGATAAACGAGAATTATTGTTAGAACTCTGATTATAAAACAGCCTCCTTTAAGTAATGAGGTGTATGCAAGTCGGGAGCCCTTAACTTCCACGGAAGGTTCTTTTAATGTCAACCCAAACTTTCATTCTGCGGAAGAATCTGAAAGCTGAACCTGGAGAAAGGAGACAGAACTGCAGGAATAGAAAGAGGCCAGGCTAAACCCAACAGGGCAAATTCCTGATGTCCTCAAAAGTTAGTTTTCCTTTAAAAAAAAGAAGCCTCATGCCGCTTGTGGGGCTTAAGAATTTGCTTCGCTCCTATAGCTTTTTAAAAGGAAAAGATGTTCCCCGTTTTGGTTTCTGGAGGAAAGCCAGATGGGGAGAAAGGGCTACCGAGGGCATATAGTGGGAAAGTATCAGATCCTTTGGGGTAATCAGTTTGGAAGCTTGCTTGCTTGCTTGCTTGCTTTCCTGAATTACTTGATCTGCATGCTTTCAGAATAAGAAATGCAGAAATCTATGTGCCTGAGTCCACCAACACATTTAGGCAGCTCTCCAAGAGGTTGAAACAGGAATTATTAGCTGTCTTCATTTTCAATATTGCCCCCACTCCAAGTCCTCCTTTTCTGTTTCCCCCTTCTCTCCAAAATATAGCAGGAAGGATATATCATGAAACACCTGCTGGCAGTCAATGGGCCCAATCCAAACCATTATCTGGGTTTAAACAACTTCCAGGGCTGCAGTCTTATGCACGGTGAAAACGGTGGCACTTACTTGGATGTAAGAAATGTAAGATATAACATATGCATAGGGGTTCGCTTTGAACTGCAGTGGCTTTTCCTTCTCTGCAGTCATATTAAAGACTGCAATCCTTTGCAAGACTGGCTTCTAAATCAGCCGCATGGAAGTCAATAGATTTTTTTCAGAGTGGTCAAATGATCACCCTGTAAAATTCTTTCAGGGAACTCAGACTTAACTTTTGCATCTCTCCTGTTTGGAAGACCCATTCCTTCTTTCCTTGGAAAACAAGGAAATTGGCTTAAAAATTCTATGATTAGACGAGGGGGGGGATTTTCTTGCACGAGCAAAAGAAAAGTAGATTGATTTGACACGTGTTGCTGGTCGTATTTAGATTCCTGTTGGTAATAAATAATCAAGAAGCCTCGTGGCAAAAATGGAAAGTTGTTTTACCTCTTTTCTACTAGACGTGTTGTTTTACTCTAAAGTAAGTTCAAATGTATTGCTACAGGCCCTTCTGCTGCTGCCCAAAATAAGCACAATCCTTTATCTGAGTACAGGATTTTGCACTTTAAAGAGTAGATGCACAGAGCTAGCAAAATAATACATATTTGTTTTTAATATATATATATATTTGTAGTCCCTTTAGATCTAAATGAATAAAGTAGAGTTTCAGAGCGCAGGGTGGGGGTGTATGCAGTGACAGTGAAGCTTCAAACGGCCCTTAAAGTATTTAGGGGAGCCCCTGACCAGATTTAAACCTTCCAAAAAAGGAAGATAGAGATGTTTCTTCCTCCTCAAATTCACAAAATTTTATGGCTTGCACTACTCCTCAGTTGGTTTCCCTTGTTTTTATTATTATTATTATTATTATTATTATTATTATTATTATTATTATTATTATTATTATTATTATTATTATTATTATTATTATTATTATTATTATCATCATCATCATCATCATCATCATCATCATCATCATCATCATCATCATCATCATCATCATTATTATTATTATTATTATTATTATTATTATTATTATTATTATTATTATTATTATTATTATTATTATTATTATTATCATCATTATTATTATTATCATCATTATTATTATTATCATCATTATTATTATTATCATCATTATTATTATTATTATTATCTGGTAGAGCCTTGGAATAGTTTGGCAGAGCCGAAGTTAAATGCCTGGGGGATTGTTGCAGGAAGGGTCGTGGCGGAATCAAAATCCTTCACGCATTTATTCCAGTTTGCTTTCCTAACATGGCATCTTTTCCCCCCACGAGATTTCTTCAGTCTCCTGAGGAAATACTTGGGCGGCTTTGAGGTTTGTTGCTGCTGTCAGTTCTTGTTTCATGATTTATTTATTTTTTGTGTGAGTGGGGATCTGAAGATCATTTTTAAATTTGATTTCTCCATGGTGTTCTGAATCCTGATTAAAAGTTATTTTTGTGATTTGCTGTTGTTATAGTTTTAAAAGGCAAGATCCGTCGGTTTTACTTGCTCCCCTGTCAATGCGTTTAAGGCAATAAAATAAAATAGCCCTGTGGTGCGTAATTAAACATCCAAAATTCACACAAGATTGAGGGTGAATAACATGGAAATAAAACCCAACATCACATGTAAATAACGTCTTGCAAACGGAGATCAAATGGTGTTTTCATCCATTTCTGTTTTGGCTTTTAGTTCCCTCATCAGGTCACAAAGCAAGTGGTTATACATTTTTAAAGGAAATTCAATAAAGTTTTAAACTGCCATCCAGTTTTTGGTTTCCTGGATCTTCTGAAGTAATTTAGCAATTTTTAAAAAGTTAGTTTCTGTGTTCTGGAGGTTTGCTATAAGACTCCAGAAAAGGGGGGGAGGTGAAGTATCTGAATTTTTAACTCGTTTCTTTTCCTTGATGATCCCACAAAGAATTAAGAGCAGAGCAAAAATGTAAAAACTTGGCAGACAATAGGAAGGGTATTATTAGCAACTGTCATCATCTCGACACAGAATATGAATCTTGTGTCATCCTCTTCTGTGCATATATCAACTTTTGTTATGGTCACACTGCTTTAAAAAATGTTGAAGGGCTACAAAACTTTTTGGCTGAAAAACCTAAACCTTAAAATGAGCAGAACAAACCAATCCAGTTACTAAACAGTCTTCTAGTCCCTAGTGGGGACCTCATGCTCCCTCCTTTAAGGACTGTGTTTATTTTAAAGATTCAGCATGTCCCACTTCAGGTCTTGTTTTAAGCTGGAATATTCCCCCCCCATCTAAGTTAATTTGTTTGTTTTAAAGCTTCCTTACATTGACACACAAAGGAGAGTGAGGTTAATAGGGATCAAAGCCTTTTAAACGTCACCCTTGACCAGCTAACGGCAGGCCTTAAAAATCAATGATGAGAGGGTGTTCCTTTATTCATTTGGGAATATTTTATATATATATAAAAGTGGACACATTATAACAAAGCTGGGTTTTTTTTAGATTTCTTTTTGCCTTGAAAATTTGTATGTGTCCAGACTGTCTAAAACAAGATTTCGAGCTGTACACACAAAAGAGGGGCGATGGTAAATGTGCCCGGAGGAATGCTAGTCCCCATGAAACACAAGGAACAGAAACAACAGCTGTCTGAGTGCGCAACCCACATTTCTCTGTGTCTTCCTGCTCTCCATAGCCTGGGGCTTTTATTTCGGCTTCACGGTGAATGCAAGAACTCTCGGAGGGATAGAGCCATGCTTAGAGGCTGCTGCAATAGGAACAAGAATGGGTCTTGTGCGTGGGCCTTTAAAGACTAGGCGATTTGTTGTGGTCTGCATTTCCTAGGCGATTTGTTGTGGTCTGCATTTCTTTCTCTGCCGCCAAAGGCCCACTTCTTCTCTTAAGGAATGGATCCTAGCCCGGAGATATCTGTTTAGTCTTCAAAGCTAAGAGGGGGAAGCCTGTGCGAGCCTGGCAAGATGAGGGTCCAGCCCTTCACCAGGCTGGGTGGGGGTAAACCCAGAGGAATCCAGCAGCAACATCTGGTGGGGCACAGATAACTCAAAAAGTCCTTGTTTTGTTTTTGGGAAGAGAAACTGAGTCCGCCTATCAGAGTCTCCTATCTCTTTAGTTAAGCAAATCCACACCCTCATTTCCACCAAGGCAGTGTAGCTTGCAGGAGGTGGGGGCTGGGTGTCTTTAGGAGGAAAATCTCCCCAGAAAGCAATGATGAAATGCAGAGACTAGTAGCAAAGCTTTTCTCTTTCAGCAGTTTCCCCAAAGTTACTGTGGCATAGAGTTCGGTGTATTATAGTTTCCAAACACCCAGCTCAAAAAAAGAGGGAACAGCCTTATTTTATTTGTCAAGGTTTTTAAATTAAAATTCCCCACTTTTTAAAAAAAAATCTGTTATGTTCCCCTACACATCTTGGCCTATCCATGGTTTACTTAGGAGTAAATCCCCATGAATTGCAGGCTGCCTCTTTTTTTAAGATTTTTTTTTTAGAAGGCAAAAGGGGGAGCTTTTTGGATAGAAATCTAAAAAAATGTTCTTGTGTAGCTCATAGATTTTTGCAACCCAGTTCTGCTCAATTTGTTTTAAGAGGATATATTTGGAAGTAAGCGTGCTGAGCACTGCAGATGTCCATCTTCTCCTCTGCCTGACAACAGCTCCTGATCTGAAACTATTTGTCTGGAAGAAGGTTGCTATGGGTTTCAATAGAGAACAAATTTCTGCATTCAGAAAAAGTATGCAGAATTTTACCTATCGCCAATAACAGAATCAGGGCCTTGTATGTGCAGAAGATGTTCTGCACTGGGACTATAGGTAGCTCCTCTACTGGGACAAGGGGGTACCCCTCCTAAATTTGTGTCCCATGCACCACACCCACCTATTCCATCCTGATCTGAAAATCAACCTGGAAGGAATAAATTCTGCTCCTAGCCAGCAGAGTATGATGCTTATAAAATGATTTAGTCAACCTTAAATTGGACCAGTGAGAACTGAGGTCCTTTATGGTTGTTGTTTTTGCAGATATGCTTTACTTGGTGTGCAGGTGAGAATTTTCCTTCAGTCTGCAGGTGATAATTTATTCCACTTTGTCTACTCCCTGGCGTGTCTCCACTGCCCTTTTTATCTGCCTATATTAAGCCTTGCGACCCTCTGAAAGAAAATCTCATTACTCGAGGAAGTTTGGTGTCTGGGTCCTCAAAGCTGCTCTTCTGTGGGACCCCAGTCTATGCTGTTGAAAGGAAAGATGGTGCTTTTACCAGGGCCACCTAAAAAAACAACAGCCCCAAAGTAGCAGTAAGAGCCTGAAGGCCAATGTGGTGTAGTGGACGGAGTGTTGAATTGCAGCTCAAGATAGCTGGTTCCAGGAGCTAAAGACTGGGGGGAGATGAGTGCCGGTGTGTGGCTGGACTCCTGAACAGGTGCTGCAGTTTTGTTGCAAGGTGCATTTATCTAGATATGGAAGGTCTTCTTCTCCATTTGCTTCCCATTCGCTACTCAAAACGCAGAGGTGAGCAATGCCCACTTAAAGGAAGGAGCTGCAAATTTGTGAAAAAAATATGCAAGATTTTGAGTTCTCTGGACAAAAAGAAAATCACTTTGGGGAAGAGGAGGAAAGCCGTGGAGTCCAAACATTTGGATAGGTGTTCCACTTCTTACAGTTACTCTATCTACCCACATTAAAACAAACAAACAAACAAACAAACAAACAAACAAACAAACAACAACAACAACAACAACAACAACAACAACAACTGGCCTGTTGAAGTGTTCTAGAGAACTTGAAAGCTTGTCTAGCTGATTAAATCAACACCGATTCTAATAAGGATATTTCCATTTCTGGAGTTTTCTCCCCCACATCCATGGGATCAATATGACATTGTTTTGGTGGTCAGGGAAGTGTTGTCTTCAATTCTTTAAATCCTTAATGTGTAAAGCACGAGAGACAAGGGCTAAAGTCTTTTCATTTTAAGTTCCCTGGATTCCTACTTTTGCCAAGTCTGTCCCCTACTCTTGAAAAGTTCCCATCCACTCCTAGACCAACCAGTGACAGGGTGGCAGCTCAAACCTAAGGCAGGTATGGATTCAAGCCCCTTCTTTGCCTTCATAAACCATTTATTTCTCAGAGAAGGAATGGGCTTGAATCAAAAGACTAATGGGACAATTCAATCGCCTGGCAGGGGCTTAAAAGTGCCAATATGAAATAAATCTGTTGGTCCCTTTGAGATTTCCAACCAAATATCTTGGTTTATGAGGTTGTGAACCCACTTAAACACATGCAGGACACAGAGAGCTGAGGCTTTATACTGCTGTGTTTGTCCATGGCTGCATGCTTTCCATCCCACCCAGTAGCATCTTTCTAGGGCCTCAGGCAGAGAGAGAGATCTTTCCCATCTTGCTCTGAACTGGGAAATGGGAAGGGCTGATCCTGGACCTTCTGCATGTCAAGCACCCGTTCTGTCATTAAACAAAGATCCTCCCAGGACTTCCATTCAGTGGGTTGGGGAGATTCTCAATAGGATCGAGTAACGCCTTTATGAATCTGCTCCTCTGTTTTGCTTCTCCCCCCCCCCCAGGACAACCCACCTGCCTCTCTTGCAAACCCAGAATCAGAAACGAGATGTACCAATTTCTCACTCACCTCGTGTCTTCTGATTCTCCCCCCCCCCTTTTTTTTCCACCCCTGATTCCAGGAGGATGTTCCCCACGTTTCAGGTGAAAATTTTTGGAATGGATCCTATGGCTGATTATATGCTATTGATGGACTTTGTACCGGTGGACGACAAGAGATACCGGTAAGTAACCCATCTTCTGTTTCCTCTCCTGCCCACTTCCTGTGTCGAGAAACCAAACAGCTCTTTAAGTCTGCCCTGTTGCAGAGGGCATTCCTAAGACTGTGATTCTACCCTACCTTATCCTGGAGAAAATCCATTGAAGGGGGGGGGGGGGGAGAGTATCTTCCCTTTATTAAAAACAGGGCTGTCATTTTCTTTGCAAAGATTGCAGCCTTTAAGGGGCCTTCTTATCCTTTCGGTTGGTGTCTTCTTTTAATTCACTGTGTTGCCTTTCTCCTAGGATTTGGACGGGAGGTGGTTTGCCATATAATTTTAGAAAAATAGCACTGAAATATAATAAATTGCAACTATGAAATATAAATACTGATGTACCTATGGACATATCGATACTGCTGTTTCCCCTTCAAACTAAGATTCAAGGTTCAGTTAAACTACTTTAAAGAAAAAGGATAAAGGTGTGGATGATTCCCAGTCATGCCAGTGGCTGCTACTCATTCTATCAGGGGCTGTGTATTTATTACTTCTAGAGTCTGAGAGATTGTGCATTTCACTATTCCAGGAGAGGAATAATGTTTTCCTTTCAGCTACAAGGGCTTTTGATCTTAGCCAGCATGGGGCTTTCCACCTTCTTAGGAGATATGTTCAGAATAGCAACATTCAGATTATGACATCAGTTCTTAAAAGGTCCATTTCAAGCCAGTGAACTTTTCTATATTTTGGACTTCCATTTTGCATGATTTCCTCTTTTATTCACCCATTACCACCATATATCCCAACCTCTGTCCCCCCCCCCAATCACATATTTGAATGATCACCCCCTTCCCTGATGAAAAGGCACAGGAAAAAAAAATAATTGAAGAAGAATCTGGATCTATTTTGCAATGTGTTCGTAGGTAGATTTACTCAGAAGTAAGCTCCATTTGAACTCAGTGAAATTTACCGCCCTTTCCAGCATCTAACTTAGCTGCAGAATCCTAGCTATGTTTATTGATGCTTGGTTCAGCTGGTTTACACTTTGATGATGATGGTGGTGGTGATTTTACCCTTTCATCTCAGAATGGCTTTACAAAGAGCAGTAAAACAGCTCCTGCCAACAGGGCTCAAAGTGGAAAGACTAGCCAAGAGAGCAAAATAGACTTGAAAGGGGGGGAGCAATTAATATGCTAATTCTCAGTTATAAGACTCTTGAGAACCAGATGAAATAAAAACGGTGTAAAGAGAGGGGGGAGCCTAAAACTCCTAGTTTTCCAGCTGAACCAAGAGAATAAATTGTTCCTGATTTCTTTTGCTTATTCTCCAGTTGGGGAAAAAGAAAAGGGGGGGGGGCGGAAAGATGTACAAAAACTTGTTCAAAACCCTCAGGCAGAGTGGGTAATTATTAATAATACAATAATTGTGTGTCATCAAGTTAATTCTGACTTATAGTGACCCTTTCCAGGGTTTTCTAGGTAGAGAGCACACAGAAACCCCCTTCTTTTTTGTGGGGGGGTCTCCCTGGGACTCTGCAGCTTGCCGAAGGTTACACAGGCTGGCTCTACTCATAGGAAGCACAGTGGGGAATGGAACTGCGACAAGCCAGATAATTAATTACCTTTATTAGGCCACTAAAATGTCAAAGGGGAAAGGGGAAAAAAGGCTAAATTTGGGTTCTTGTGGGGCTATTCTTCAAGCTGGCAACTGCAGAGCTTGGGGTGAGGGTGGGGGAGAAAGCGGAAAAGCCCCATCGCTGTCCTTCTGGCGAGATCATAAGGCCAAGGTCAGGCAGTTCCAAAGGGAGGTTCCCAAATAGGAGGCTGAAGTTTTGTAGAATGAGCTCAAAGTATCAGATTTCACCTGCAGGGGATATAGATTGCTCTACCTCCTTATGCAAAAGGCTTGCCAGTCACTCAGCATCCGTCCCATCCTCTTATATCAACAGATTGCTACTGTTTGGCTGGAAACAGAGGTACTCAAGAATATGGCAATCCTTGCGTGAGAAAAAGATGGAGGTTAAATTGAGTTGACACCCCAAGGCAAAGATGCAGTTGTCTGGAGCCAAATTAAGAATATTCCCTCCTGGTTGGAAGAAGAGGTCATTCTTAATGGGGTGGTACGGCCCTTTCTTAAGGGAGGGTGGATTGCCCAGACTGCAAGAGACAATAATGGTAGGAAAAGTTGAAGGAAGCGGGAAATGAGAAAGTTTAAATGCAAGATGGATTGACTCCATAAAGAATGCCACAGCCTTTTCACGAGCTGAGCAGGGCTATTGAAGAGGGGACATTTTGGGTGTTATTTGTTCATAGATTCACTTCACAGCACCTAACAATAACAATAACAACAGATTGCCTTTCTCTAGTTGTAGGTCATGATGGAATGAATGGCTGTAGCACTGTGGCAATTGACAGAGGATAGAACAGGCTTTCCAGCAGGGCTGCCGGAATAGGCTCCCTTGTATCTTAGGCAGCCTGATAGAATGGCTGCTGATAGGTGGATTTCATTCAGTCGGATTTACCGCAATGAACGGCAGCACCAGGAGCCAGGTGGCAGGAGTTCGATTCCCCCTCTGTGCCTTGTAGGAGAAGAGCCTTCAGGCAATCCATGGGGGTCTCAACAACCTCAAAAGAAGGGAAATTTAAAAACATCGGAGTGCTCTCTAGACCTAGAAAACACCTTGGAAAGGGTCGACCTAAATCCCTATCAACTTGACTGCCCTTAATTATTGAAATGTTACCTTAATGCCCCAAGAGAATTATGTCTTATTAGGGAAGTATTTGCAGTGCAAACCAGCCGTTTAAATATCCATGTTTGATCCTCTGATTCATAGGCAGACCAGACTGTCCATCTAGAAAGACGAGCACCGACTAAATAAGAAAAGGAAGGAGGGGGAAAGCAGAAAAAAAATGTATCTCAGACTTTCCTCTCAGGGCAGAAGCCAGTTCCAAAGCTGCTGTTCTAAAGCACATGAGTTTCAGGCTGGATAGTGATTAGAAGCAGATTTTATTGCCTCTCTTAATTTTTGTTTTCGCTCCCAGGCCTCGGTAATTTGTCAGTGATTATCTCCAATTTTGTACTCAGTGCAAGAATCTGCCTCAAAGTCGTCTCCTAAACGGGTTCGGGGAAAGTCCGTTTTCTCAATCTCCCCATGAATTTCTGAAGTTCCTGTTTTCTAAGAGCTGAAGAGTCCAAAATTAGCACTGAGTAGCATGGGGATCGGTTCTGGGTTGAAGGCAAACCACCCAATCTTTAATGGACCAGTTTGTGTTGTATTCTAACACTATTTTGTTCATGTTTACCTTGAAGGAAGTTGAGGACCGAGCCTCACATTGCAATCTTCCAAATATTCATTCAAAACGAAGTCTTTCTGCACTCAGGGAGACCTAACTACCTGGTACATGGATACTCAACCTATCAGGACAATGAAACAAAAAAGTTTGAAAGTGCAGAACCTTTTGGAGTGGAGATGTGTCTCATCTAGAATGCACCTCTATTATTTATTACTTTAATTTCTATACTGCCCCTCTGACCAATGGTCACTTTGAGTGGCTCACAGAAATAAGTGACGTAAAAAGAAACATAAGCTAATCTGTGCCATAAAACTAAACTAAGTTATCAGAGAACTAAACAGGGATGGCATAGCAAGGAAGACACAACAACTTCAACTATGGTTGATATAGAAATATTGTGGAGTTAAATTCTGGTCTTTTTCCCTGGAATAAAAAAGGGGCTAAAATATTGAAGTGGGGGAGAGGCAAAAAAAGAGGTCTCCTTCTTAGACTTCATTTTCCTGACACCCGCCCCTATGTGCTGGACTACACCACCCACTTGTTGATGGGTGGTGTAGTCCCACCTGGATAATGTCAGTTTGGGGAACGTACAGCACGTCTGTTCACAAACCAATGGATTGGTCTCTTTCTCTGGCAATTGCTGGAGGAAAAAAAAATCCCAGCAAAATGGAAACAAGGGGCAAAGTTGGCTGGATGTTCTGCAAAGTTCTGCATCTCGCGGGATCTAACCAGAAGCCAGTTATTTGTCTCTTTTTGGACAGAAGAAAGTTCTGCTTCGTCCAGGGTGAGGGGGAGTCCTGTCAGTCTGTGACAGACTGCAAACCCAGCAACCCGAGGGCTTTGTGGCACCTTAAAGACTAACATTTGGCAGAAGATCTCCTTAACTGCGCCCTCCCTCTTAGGTGCCCGGAGCTGGCCCAGATGTTTATACAAGCTTGTCTGGGAGGGATATGAGAAGAACCGAAATGCAAAGGAGATAAACATGAGTGATTATAGAAGAGTGGTCTTTAACAAACCGTCATTGAGAGGTGGCTGGGCATCCTACCGCAGTTAAGCACATTTAGACAGCTAAATTCGTGAAAAACTTTTGTCCTGTACAAGTTAGGAGCAATATTGTTGTTGTTTAGTCATGTCCGACTCTTCGTGACCTCATGGACCAGAGCACACCAGGCCCTCCTGTCTTCCACTGCCTCCCAGAGTTGGGTCACATTCATGTTGGTCGCTTCGATGACACTGTCCAACCCTCTCGTCCTCTGTCCTCCCCTTCTCCTCTTGCCTTCACACTTTCCCAACATCAGGGTCTTTTCCAGGGAGTTTTCTCTTCTCATCAGAAAGTATTGGAGCCTCAGCTTCAGGATCTGTCCTTCCAGTGAGCACTCAGGGTTGATTTCCTTCAAAATGGATAGATTTGTTCTCCTTGCAGTCCAGGGGACTCTGAAGAGCCTCCTCCAACACCACTACCGCGGATATAGTGTCACTAAATCCGCGGTAATTCTTCTCCTCTCCCCACATGCAACCCTGCAATTCGAGGCTTCAGCCTAAGCTGGGAAAACTCAACCGCTTCACCTCGGTATAAGTCCCTCTGGACCCCCGTGGGGTTTACTTATTTCCTAGCTAACATCCCTGAAAATTGCTGGACCATTTCTAGCTGGGGCTGGAAATCATTCTTAGCGTCTCCCCAGAAATGGATCCACTAACTCCCTCCGCATCTTAGTCGCAGGTAAGGGCATAAAGGATGTCCGCCGTATTAGGGACTCGAACCTGCTGTAAACATAAAAGTGTGGAGCCTTTTAGGAACAGGATTGCTGGCGCCTCGTCTTTCTTTCCCAGTGCAGGAGAGAGAAACAAGACGGCAAGACGCGCGGCGCGCCTCGTTTTCTGTCCGTATTCCTTGTCTTTTCTGCCTTCACCTGCGCCAGCCACAAAGTCCTGACTTTTTTAACATCTTGAAAGGCCCGTTTATGCATCTCGCTCTAGAGATCCAAGACGCCTGGAGGGGGAAAAATGCGGGGGAGGGAGGACCCAGTGCGCCTATGAATTGCGGTGCCGAAGATGTAAATATTTAGACAGATCGCCGGCTTCCAGGGCGCTTTAGTAATGTTTGCTTGTCCAAGGAAATGAGATATATAACATCCAATTGAGTATATCTTTCTTCTACCACCGTAACCCCCTTTCTTTGGTTTGCGCTGATGTTGCTGCAAGACTCAGACGCGAGAACCATCTCCCCCGTGAGTCAAAGAGGGTTTATTTTAAATAAACACGTGCCCAGGCGATCGCTCCGACGTTGCGCCTTTGAATCAACGTGGACTTTGAAAAGTGCGACCTTGGCGATGGGAGGGAAGGCGAGGGGGAACAAGAGCCGCCAAATGTGCAAAGCTGCAATACCCATGCATTATTTTATTTTAAATATTTTTATTTCCCCGCCTTTCTCCTTGAATGGATCCAAGGCGGCTTACACTGTTAAAAAGGACAATATTTAAAAGTTAAGAACAAATATTTTAAAAAGGAATTAAGCAAGTATTATATTTTAAAACGATAAAAAATGGATTGTAATCTTGGAAATAAATTCAGCATCACACAAAAATGCAACACTCATTTTACCTGGAAGTAAATCGTTCTCGAATTTACCATCAAAGGGAAGGGAAACGTACAATCATCTTGGTCAATGTTCTTAAATGAGTACAGGATTTAGAATATTGGTTTTTTAAAAAATATGTCAAACATTAATACTGATATTTATTTATGTATTTATTTACAAGATTTTTTAGCCGCACCATATTTTAGTGTGCCAGTGGTTAGCTTAGGGTTAGCAAAACGCACTCCTTCAAATGTTGAAAAACAAGGACAGGTCAGCCTAGGTGTAGTAATAAACTTGGAAGTACAGGTGCTCATGACATCACAGTAAGGAAATTCCAAAAATGCAGGCAGCAGTCCCTATCAACAAACAAGGAACAACTCTTTTGTAGAACAAATGGCTCTTAACTGCATATTTTAAGACTTAACTGCCCTCCTGTACTTTGCAGTAGAACAGGTATGCTTCACAATGGATTAGCCTGGAGGGAGTGGAGTGATACCATTGTTCCTGCTACTCCAAAAGTCCCAGAGCTTAGATCCCATGAGCCCCAATACCACTACTACATTGTAGGGCATTGATTCCCAACCATGGCTAACCCAGGTCTCCTTGAACTGCACCTTCTAGAAACCCTGGTGGTGAAGGCTTCTGGGAGTTGCAGTCTACGAATATGTTGCTTACCCACATTTGGGGGCCACTGCGGTAGGAAATACTTTTATTGGACCACTGAAATATTTTAAAAATTTCCGTGTCCTGTACCACTCTTCATTAAGCTGTGCATAAAGAAGAACGGCTAGCCAGTAGAAGATGCTTGTACTCAAAAGCTCCCCCTGTTTTTCATATCTCAGTGAGACAATAAAGGTTTCGCCCACACTTTGTTTGAATTTTACATGAAGACCTCACCTTTCGTTTTGACACCTAACCATTAGTGATGCTGGTCCTTCAGACCTTGTCCTCCTTCAGCAATGGCTGGCTAGGGTGGACGAGGGTTGTCGTCCAGCAACATCTGTAGGGCCACAGTTAGCCCATCAAGGACTGGGCTGGAGTGTGAGAGATCCAGGTTCTGGTTCGTACGGAGTAACTTATGAAACTCTCCCGGTGGCCTTGATCCACTCAAGCTCTCATAGCTGACCCACTTTACGGGGTTGTGATGAGGATAAAACAGAGGAGGAGGAGAGCCGTGTAAACCCCCTTGAGCAAGTATTTCAAATAAAATCCTGCTTCCCCAAAAATAAGACCTAAGCTGAAAATAAGCCCTAGTACGATTTTTCAGGATGCTCGTCATATAAGCCCTACCCCCAAAATAAGTCCCAGTTAAGTGAAACCCCGCCCTCCACCCTTGTGCAGTGACCAGATGACATGACTGTATTTGCATAAATGTAGATAGTTGAGACCCTGATGTTGGGAAAGAGTGAAGGCAAGAGGAGAAGGGGACAATAGAGGATGGAGATGGTTGGACAGTGTAATCGAAGTGACCAACATGAATTTGACCACACTCCAGGAGGCAGTGGAAGACAGGAGGGCCTGGCGTGCTCTGGTCCATGGGGGCACAAAGAGTCGGACACGACTTAACGACTAAACAACAACAAGATGGTTGTACATGAAAAAAAAAACATCACCTGAAAATAAGCCCTAATACATTTTTGGGAGCAAAAAGATAATGTAAGACCCTGCCTTATTTCTGTTGAAACACGGTAGACCAGGGATCGGAACTCAAGCTGCAGGACTTGTCAAGTCAGACTTAAGTCACACCAGTGACTTGATTCTGACTTGACTCTTTTTTTTTTTATTTGAGTGACTCGGACTCTTGGAGACTCAGAACCCACCTAACCTTCCAATTTTTCTGCGGTGAGAAAAAGCTTGTTTTGAATAAGAATTCAGACTTGGGGCTTAAGACTTAAGACTTGGTACCCAAGACTCAGACTTGGGACTCGAACCCCAAGACGTGCCAACATCCCTGCAATTAACCGACTCACTTCTGAGTAGATATGCATGTAAATAGCACTGTAAGCATTGTATTCAACTTGCAGCAGAGGCTGGAAGAACTGAATTTTTTTTGAACCTCAACATTGGAAGTCCCTAGTGGATTCTGGGTGTTGTAGTCCAAAATATCCCCCCCCCAAGCTCTCTTTGGCAGGAAGTGCCATTGGATTCTCTGGGCTTTACTTCTGAGTAGACATGTACAGGTGCACACTATGAACTGCACCCAGAGATTACTCCCTTGTCTCCGGCTGAAATTCAGCCACCGCTGTGCATGCCTTATTAATATTTTTTTAAAAGCAGCAAACCCCTACTAAATTCGGCACATCATAAACATCGCTATTGTCCAATATACTGTAATCTCTTCCCCTCTTCTTTCAGGTTAAGCTGTTGCTGACAAATAGCCACAGACATAACAAGTTTGCGGCAGGCTTTGTTTTAAATAAAATAGACCCTTCACAACTCCCTTCTAGTATTGTCCCCATTGCCTGATCTAGAAGAATCAACATGGCCACAGTCACGTCGCCCACCTTGTCGCCGATTGATCAGTGTGGTAGAATTAATACCGTTAATCTGTCAAATCCATGCCGATGTCCCTACTAAGGATAGCAGTTCTGAAAAGCAATGTTGTGTGTGTGTGGTGGGGAGGATGATGAGATGAGGCCCACAGGTGCCATTTGTTATGGCTTCCCTCCTGGAGTATCTGGGAGCAGAGTGCAGGACTAGATTGAGGCCAGCCCTTCCGTTTGATAGAGGGAAGTGCCTGTTTCAGGCAGCAGATGCTAGGAATAATTCCAGTCCCCCAGACCCAGAAGCCATTCCTCTCCAGTATTGGAACATTCCAGGTTTTTTAAGGTAGAGGTGACTCAGAAGTGGTTTACCATTCCCTGTTTCTGTGAGGACCCTGGGAGGCTGGCTTTACAGTGGTGCCTCGCTAGACAGTTAACCCGCATGACAGTTTTTTCGCTAGACATTGACTTTACAGTGATTCCTATGGGGGAATTTCGCTGGACAATGTTTGGTCCCTGCTTCGCAAACCGATTTTCGCTAGATGATGATTTTGACAGCTCCCCCTGCGCTTGCAAAACGAGTGTTTTCGGGACCTAATCTTCGCAAGATAGCGATTTAAACAGCTGATCGGCAGTTCGCAAAGCGGCTTTCCTATGGCTGATCTTTGCTAAACAACGACGATTCTTCCCCATTGGAACGCATTAAACAGGTTTCAATGCATTCCAATGGGGAAATACTTTTCTCTAGACAATGATTTTGCTAAACCACAATTTCAGTGGAATGGATTATCATCGTCTAGCGAGGCACCACCATACTCCCAGGAGGCATACTAAAACCACTGAACTATCCAATCAGCTACAGGCCCATTACTTGGCAATCAAACCCGTTAATGTGAATTAGCTGTTATCCAAGGATTGAATGTACATACAATTTACGTCCTTAACCTTCTTTCCTTCAAGAAAGGCTAATCCACAACGACCCTGTGAAGTTGACTACGCTTAAGACAGATCGAAGGACACCCCCATGAGCTTCATGGCCATGGGGGGAGAGGATCGAAAGGGAGTCAAATGCTTTAACCCAATGGACCCAGGCTGCACCTTTCTGATAATTTTTAGACTACAAACCCCATCAGCCATTTCAGTGGTAGGGGATGATGGGATACATTGTACTCCCATTATACGTGGAGGGTGCTAAGTGAGGAGAAGGCTGCTCTAACTGCTGCACGGCAGAGGCTCAAATGAGGACGTGACTGCAAAAAATTTACTTAGTTGCAATCCAACATTCAGCCATGTTTGGAATATCCTTTAAAGATATCTAGCGCAGGGACTGAGAGGGTGGCCATCGTTACTTTTGAGCAGGGGATTGATCTTTTGAGCTATTAACTGCCACAGTGTTTTGCCATTAGGGAGTTTAGGGCCCAAACCTCTGGAAAATCAAGTGTTCCATATTTCTGCTTTACAGCCAGCTAAAATTCCTCATCGTTTCTTCTTTTCATTCTTTCTGCCTACTTTGGTTCATATTACTGAGTTTTAAACTTCATTACCATCATCGTCATCATCATATGGTATTGTTATATATAGCTCTGCTTTTGAATTCACTTTGGTTTCAGATTCTTTTCTTTTAAAAAAAGGGGGGGAAGGATATCGATTTTAAAACAAAGTTAAGGCAAGAAATGTAAATTGAACTGACTTGCACTTTTAACTAGCATGCCGGTTAACACTGCCCTGACTTTCTCCTTCCCCGCACAGGTACGCCTTTCACAGTTCTTCCTGGCTGGTGGCTGGCAAAGCAGATCCTGCAACGCCAGGGAGAGTCCATTATCATCCCGATTCTCCAGCCAGAGGAGCCCAGTGGATGAAACAAATTGTTTCCTTTGATAAACTGAAGCTGACGAACAATTTGCTGGATGACAACGGACATGTAAGTCTTAGCAGGGAAATGCAGAGGCTGTGTGGGGAAACAAGGAGGCATACACTATTCCAGTATATGTCTGGGAAGCATCATTCTCAATGATTAGCCCATCTTCCATCTCACAATTGTATTTTTCAGAGACAAGATGCCTCTGCAATTACATTAGCAAATTGAGCCCCTGTTTACCTTCCAATGGCCAATCACAAAATAATGCTAAATGTTGGATAAACAGGAGGAAAGCCACATGCTATGACAAACCAGATGTCTTTCACTTTTGGAGGGAGCACCTATTATAAAAATGTCCTAGATAGACAATCTGTATACAGTGGTGCTTCTCTTGACAATGTTAATTCGTTCCAGCGAAATCGCTGTAGAGCGAAAACATCGTCAAACGAAACGAAAAAAAACATTGAAATGCATTGAAAACCATTCAATGCGTTTCAATGGGCTGAATACTTGCTCGTCCAGTGAAGATCCTCCATATGGTGGCCATTTTCTGGTGCCTGTAAAGCAAGGAACCCGTCCTAGAAAACAGCGGGGGGGCATTTGTTCAGCCGGCGGCCATTTTGAAACCTGACGATCAGCTGTTTGCTGATCATCATAAAGCGAAAATCAGTTCCCAAAGCAGGGAACTGATCATCACTAAGCTAAATTTCCCCATTTAAACCATCGTTTTGCGATCGCAAAAGTGATCGCAAAAACGTCAACGTAATGCAGATTCGTCGTAGAGCGGGGTAATCATCCAGCGGGGCACAGCTGTATATGTATAATCTTGCCAGCAGTTGGCCATACATTCTTGTTGTTGGGCTACTGACGGAAAAGCTTTTACAAGGTGTTCCAGCTCAAGTAGTTTGGGATAAATGTATTCAACAAAACGGAAACTGTATAGGTTATTGTTAAAACCAGGTTATAGGTTATAGCTGCAATGCTTCCTATTTCTGTGTTATCTCAGTGAAAAGGTTGTCGAAGTCTATGTTCTCTCTACGCTCACAGATTCCCTATGAAGAAGGTCATTGATAGAATAGTTAGATACAATCATTAAGAAAACTGCAAACATAAGAAAGATTTTATTGTCATGAACAAAAGACAAGCCATTTCCTCTGTTAACACAGATAATGTTTTTTTAAAAAAATAGTTGCAGTTTTTGAAATATTTGTTAGAAAGTTATATTAGACAAACACACATACATGAACAAATGGAAACAGAAAAATGAGAGATGAAACATTGTGATATCCTAAAAATTTCTCTAAAGCTTTCACAACAAGGATCTGATGGTTGTTGTGGGTTTTTTGGGCTCTTTGGTCATGTTCTGAAGGTTGTTCTTCCTAACATTTCGCCAGTCTCTGTGGCCGGCATCTTCAGAGGACAGCACTCTGTGCTCTGGTGTAGTTTGCTTGGGAGTTGAGTATTTATGGTTGTGAGATAGACTTTTGTCCTATTCAGGAGATGGGTGATTAGTGTGTCAAAAGCCTATCTCACAGCCATAAATACAGTGGTGCCTCGCTTAGCGAGTGCTTCGCTATGCGATGAATTCGCATAGCGAGGGGGTCCGGGCCATCGCTGGAGCGTTCGCTCAGCGATGGCCCCTATGGCGATTTTTCGCTTTGCGATGATCGCTAAGCGATTCGCTTAGCGATCTTCGCAAAACGAAGCGGGGGAGAACAGCTGATCGGCGGTTCCAAAATGGCCGCCGGAAGGTCCGCGCCGCATTTTTGCGCCCTGCCCTCGCTTACCGAGGGCGCGAAAATGGCGGCGCTATGGAGAAACATCGCTTAACGGTGAGTTTTCAAGCCATAGGAACGCATTGAACAAAGTTCAATGCGTTTCTATGGCTTTTTTAGTCCCGTTTAGCGATGTTTTCGCATAGCGAAGGTTAATCCGGAACGGATTAACCTCGCTATGCGAGGCACCACTGTACTCAACTCCCAAGCAAACTACACCAGAGCACAGAGTGCTGTCCTCTGAAGATGCCAGCCACAGAGACTGGCGAAACGTTAGGAAGAACAACTTTCAGAACACGGCCAAAGAGCCTGAAAAACCCACAATAACCATCTTAAAGATTATCTGGCATATTTTAACGTGAGCTTTCATGGATAAAGTCTACTTTCTCTACCGGATCCATGAAAGCTCACAATATAATTCGGTAGTTAGTCTTTAAGGGGCCACAATGTTTTCGTCTTCTTCATTTGTTTTGTTTCTGTTGTTTGATGTAGAGTAGCTGCCTAGACGAACACACCTATTTCTTTTAAAGTTCCTAAGTTAGCCTCTTTTGAAAATAAAACTTACATAGAAACACAGTCTGAAGTGGCCAGGGCTTCATTCCACTGCCAGAACAGAATGCTATGATGAGATTACAGGATTGTCTACAGATCCCATTCCAGAGATGCAGGACTAAAGCTGACATACACAAAACATCTGGTTTGCTTATGGCTGAATGACAAAAGAGAATTCAGGTTTTAACCACTGTTAATACTATTAGTTATAGTATAGTATTATATAGGGACGTGGTGGCGCTGCGGGTTAAACCACAGAAGCCTCTGTCCTGCAAGGTCAGAAGACCAGCAGTCGTAAGATCGAATCCACGCGACGGAGGGAGCTCCCGTTGCTTGTCCCAGCTCCCGCCAACCTAGCAGTTCGAAAGCATGTAAAAAATGCAAGTAGATAAATAGGTACCACCACGGTGGGAAGGTAACGGCGTTCCATGTCTAGTCGCGCTGGCCACATGACCACAGAAACTGTCTACAGACAAAACGCTGGCTCTACGTCTTGGAAACGGGGATGAGCACTGCACCCTAGAGTTGGACACAGCTGGAGTAAATGTCAAGGGAAACCTTTACCTTTACCTAATAGTATTAGCATTACACTATTTAGCCTAATAGGATATTATCTGCATAAGTACTTGGAAACAGAGTTATGTTTTGCCAATTAGTGTGATGTTATCAGTGTTTATTATGCTCTGAGTTCAATGGGGCTTCCTCATAAAGACAAACTTTAAAAAGTCTGGTCAATTAAAAAAGTATACCTAACTAAACAGGCAGCAGGCTTTTTTTTAAAAGAAAAGCCATTATTAGTAATAACAATAATACTATATTACTAAAATGATTAACAAAAATGACTTACATACTGAAAGTTTCACTCACATCCAGTGAGTTAAGTGTGCCTAAGACTCCCCCCCCCTTAACTTCCATGCATGATGAATTTCCCTCTTCCCTAAATCTAAGACTATTGCTTAGATTTTTTTTCTTAAAATCTTACACAATTTCCCAAAGCCAAGAAGACAGACTTCTTAAAGTTTTGCAGGGCTGCTCCACTGGGCTAACAGCATCCCTCAGAAATGTCCCTACGAAACACAAGACCCCTAGCATTACCCCAGCCTTGCTGACTTCATGCTTCTCCGCATGCAGATGTATTTACCCCTGTATTTACCCTCTCCTAGTCTGTTTCCACTCTGACACTGTGCAGTTGGTAAGCTATGCAGGGTGTGTGGGGGGCCATCCTCTCTCAACGGTACCATCTTGGTGAAGTGGAATGAATCAGTCATATGATCTCCCTTGCTCGTTTTATCATTCAGATCATTTTGAACTCCATGCACAGATACCAGCCTCGGTTCCACGTGGTTTACGTAGATCCAAGGAAAGACAGCGAGAAATACGCGGAAGAAAACTTTAAGACCTTTGTCTTCGAGGAGACCCGTTTCACGGCCGTGACTGCCTACCAAAACCATCGAGTGAGTATCTGCTGATCGTTAACAACAACAACAATAACAAAAAGCAGCCATCCTCTCAGTTCCAGCAACATGATGGATGGGCGGCAGGAAAAGAGACGGCAGGAAAAGGAGATTGTCCAGTGCGGTCAATCAGTCGAAGCCACCACCACCACCACCCCAAATAAAGCTGTGATCTATGAAGTGCTTTAAGGGATCTAGTTCCAATGAGATGAGGTTGAGCAGATGGGGTTCAACTGTTTTAGATGCAAATCTAATATTTTAAAATTGTTTGCAGACTGCAGTTCTTAGCCAGTTGTTTGGAACTGGATAAGCTGCGTTGCATAGTTTGGGGTCAAAACCCATTCCTCTATCATCCTCCTCACACTCTGCATCAAAGGGGGGGGGTGGAAAGAAGAAAAATGTTGAAAGCAAAGCTTCAAAGGCACTAAAGAAAATTATATGACCAATGGGCAAATTTTAAGCTGATTTCTTCTTATTTCCCATGTATTTTATGTACAACACTGGGAAAGGGCAAATGCAATTCTGAGATGAATTAATTCATTTTCCACTCATGCTCCTCACGCTTTCTTAGGGGGTCATGGGGCAATTTCTCAGTGGTCCTTCCCCCACTGCCTGCTTTTAGAACTGACCGTGGTTTTTTTTAATCTGCATATTACCAGAGGCAGCCAAAATGGTTAAAAGAGTATGATTTAGTGCTTCTTTAAGAAACAAAAACAAAGGATTAAAAAAACAGATCAAGATCTACACAGGAGGAGGAAGGAATTGCTAGACTACCAGCCACTTCTGGTGTTGGGACTGGCCCTTGTAGACTTGGCTTGAAGCTTATAAACTCCTAGCTGTGGCCCCTCCTGCACAAAGCATGAATGTTTTTCTCCCCAAAATGAATTGCTACATATGGGGTGATGATGATGTCCCCAATAGGATCACAGCCGAAAGAAATACGTAGCACCCAGAGCATAGGGGGAAAAAACTTTTGGTGATTACAGCTCTTAGAATACTATAGCCAGCATGGTCAGTTGTAGTTGAAACTTCCATTTAAAACACTGGTTCTTAACCTTGGGTTACTTAAGTGTTTTTGGACTGCAACTCCCAGAAGCCTTCACCACCAACTGTGCTGGCTGGGGTTTCTGGGAGTTGCAGTTCAAAAACATCCGAGTAACAAAGGTTAAGAACCACTGATTTAAAACTTATTTTTCTTCCTGAAAGATATTTCAGTGCTGAAAATTCATCCACAGGGATTTTTCGTCAGTGGCTTCTTGGAATTCACAATGCCTCCATACATTTTCCACATTACAAGGTTCAGTTTCAGCGAAATTGACTTAAAACTGTTTACTTGGGCAGAACTCAAAAAAGTTACTTTTTTTTTTTTGAATTACAGATCCTAAAAATTTCCTCCCTCCAGTCCACCATGACCAGGAGTAATCCTAGTTCTGCTCTTCACAAATTCTAATGGCTCTTATGGAACGCAGCTTCCAAATAAATGTAGATTAAGAAAGTCACAAACTGGTTTTTAAATGCGAACTGGGTCTTTAAAATATATTTAATTGTCTTGTGAGCCGCATGAGTCTACATGCAATGATGGGAAGCTGCTTTTTCATTACGACTTATCATGATTTGGAGACTTTCCCCTTTTTTGCAGTCAATACTTCAGCCAAAGAAAATAGTACAGTAGATGAAAAAAAAGAAGAAGAGTAACTATAATGGATCTCAAATGGGACATATTTACCCTGATTTCTGCACTGCCTCCAGAATGCATGCTTGTATTTAACTCACAGCTAATTTTGTTACCTCCTATTGTTTTCCAAAACAAACAAGGAAATACAGAATGACATTTTAGCCTCAAAAGAAAATTCCAAGTATATGAGTTAGCCAAGAGAGTAAGTTATTTCCTTCTCACTCCCCGGGATTTTATTGGGTTAACTCCTCCCCAATCCTGGAGGAGGGGAGGACTGAAAATAGTGCCACAGAGTGTTGGTGCCCGACTCCCCAATGAATTATTCTTAAATAAATCTAAATGCCCCAGCTTAACAGATAAGTTGATAGAGCCAATCTGGTTTAATCATTAAACCGTAATGGATAAGAGCTATCCAGTTCCCCATCAAGCCATGAAATTTACTGGGAGGCATCACACTCTCAGCCTGTCCTACCACTCAGGGAAGCTGTAAGAGGAAAGAAGAGAACCCTATACAGTGGTGCCCTGCAAGATGATGTTAATTCGTTCAGCGAAAATCGCTGTCTTGTGAAAACATCGTCTTGCAAAATGCAGTTCCCCATTGGAATGCATTGAAATCCATTTAATGCTTTCCAATGGGGAAAAATTGTCGTCGTTTTGCGAAAATCGGCCATAGAAAAACCGTTTTGCAAAGCGCAGATCAGCTGTAAAAATCGCTGTCTTGTGAAAAATGGTCCCGAAAACACCCGTTTTGCGAGTCGTGGACACAGCTGTCAAAATCGTCATCTTGTGAAAATCGCCCCCCAAAAAAAACATATTGCGAAGCACGGTCCGAAACATTGTCCGACGAAAATCGTCCATAGGAAACACCGTTTTGCAAAGCGCTATGGTGATAAAAAAAACTCATCATCTAGCGCACTGGTTCTTAACCTTGGGTTACTCAGGAGTTTTGGACTGCAACTCCCAGAAGCCTTCACCACCAGCTGTCCTGACTGGGGTTTCTGGGAGTTGCAGTTCAAAAGCATCCAAGTAACAAAGGTTAAGAACCACTGATCTAGCGCATCATCTAGCGCACGGTAGTTGGGTCATTTAACTAAGATCTGCTTAGGAGTAACTCTATTCAAGGCGCCTCTTTGGAAGCAAGAAAAACCTGAGCCTATAATTCTCATTAGTGGTGTGCCGATATGTGCTTTTGGACTACACTACCTAGGATTTGTAGTCCGTAAACACAAATCTGCGTACCTCTAATTCTCAGAATGGCTCAGTTTCTCCAGCATCTCCTATGCCAGAGGGATGCCCTAGGAAGGTATTGTTGTGTTTTTATCCATGTAAGCCGCCCCGAGTAGATGTTGTCTCGGGGGGGGCAGGGTAAATGTCTAATAACAAATAAAATAAATAAATAGAGGAATGGGTCTGAAACTGGATTGTATTTGCGGTGCAGACCAGCCCATAATGTGAGTGCCTGTTGAAACTGGTGATGAGGAAAGGGGTTGGGGAAACGCTATGAGATTCATCTCACTGCTTTCTCTTCCAGCCGTCTCCTTTTCTGCATGGCTGGCAGTTCCTCTTGCTGAATAATTTTTTGCATTCAGCGTTTGAGTCTCAGTGCCGTTCTGTAGACTGTCTAGGGAATGGTCCTGCTTCTCGGGCAGTTGGTCTGCTAAACCCGTTGCTTGGTTTCTGACGGAATTTGATCACCCTGGGAGGCCTTGGCATTTTTATTCCTCGGAAAGAACCTAGCAATGCTTTCATTCAAAGATGACCTTTTTTTGTTTCTTGGGCTTTGCATTAAAAACATAATTGTGGATGATCCAGTTTATCTTACTTTTTTTTGGAAACATATGGCATGAAAATTATGTTTCTAAAAAACTACCTGAATACCACTTCTATTTTAGTAGTGTGTACGTCTGTGGACAAGTGAGAAAAAGAGAGAGTTTTAAACCACTTCTCCTCAACATAAATATACATTCTGTTTTCTTAAGGCCATAAGGATTATTTTGTTAAACTCTCTAACCAGCACTTTAACTGTCTTAATTATACCTCTAAGCATAAAAAGGTCTTTAAAATTGCTTTCTGAGCTCAACAATCATTTATCTGTAGACTAGCCTATTTCTTACACAACGGTGGAGACTTTTATTATATGTAAAGTATTTTCAAGATAGCTAAGGTATAGTTACTTAGCACAGGGAGAACCTACAGAACAAGCCTATGTAACATCACACATAATGGCCAAAATCCTGTTGGAGTAGTCTAAGCTCATTGAATCAATGAGGATTTAGCGAGTCAATGCTTCCATTGATTCAAATGGGCCTACTCAAACTGCAACTTGCTTTGCTAAGCAACAGGATTTTAGCCAGTGATTATCATAGTACTCTCGCAGTCAAATATGTGACCATCCTCCTTATTATAAACCTCGCAATCTATGTGTTCTGCAGATAAATTAGGCCTTTGTGGTTCAAAGATAAATTGAGGGTCCAGTTCTTTTTTTAAAATTAAACACAGACAAACGTACAAAACAAACACAAAACATATATGCGGGGAGAATATATCCATCTGACATATAAACCTGACTACATAAACCATATTGCCCTACTAAGCATCTCTAGGCCATATCCATTTAACTTATAAATTTTTTGAACTGTTACCGTCTGGCAGAAGATATAGAACAATTAAGACTCGGACCACACGCTTTCTGAATAGTTTTTATCCCAGTGCTATAATTGCAATTAATAATGAGCTTAAAGACCACCAATAGTGAATAATTAGTTGGACTGTGTTACTTGGCCTGCGGTGTAGATGTTTGTATTTTTAGTGGGGGACTTCTAGTGGGTGGGGAGTGTTTGGGGAATTTTATGTGTGTGCATGTGTCTGGTCTCTGGGTGTCTGTGAATTTCGTTGTATGGGTATACTGTGTATATACTTACAATGACAATAAATTATTATTATTAATATATAATTCTGACTATATAAACCCTAAAGATTAAAAATACATAAATTGTCTAATATATCAACTTAAACCTGTATTGATCTTATATTCAAGCCGTTCTTCATTGCAGTTCTAATGCATGCTTACCTGGGAGGAAGTGTCACAGAACACAGTAAGACATTGGAGAAATAAACATGCACAAGATATATAGGTTTCAAACCTCTGTAGGCACATCTAGTCTCACTGAACGGAATGCCATTTACTTCTCAGTAGAATCTTATAGGATTTTGGAGTCGGTGACGCTGATCGAGAAGTAGCTTGCACTTCGAAGTCTGCCGTGCAGATATTATTATTTTATTTGTACGATCAGCAGATCAGATGTGGCCCTGCAGATACACAAGGGTTAGTGGATCCTAAGGAAGGGACCCATGTTATTATTGATAATAATATCTTGGAGGGTATTGAAAGCAGATCTAATTTTTCCATTTTTTAAAAAAAATCCAGCGAGGGTGGGAGCAGGATGCTGTGCCTTTAAGAGCCTGCGGAGCCCCTCTAGAAGCAGGACGTTCAGCTGATGGCTTTGGACAGCTGCTCCATCTCTTCTGCTTTCTATCACTTTGACCTCTAAGGCTGGAACTGTCAATGAGGGGGCTTAAAGTTTGTTTTTCAACCCATTCCGGAAACTTACAATCACATACTTTATCCGTGGATTTGCTTAAATATAGGGGAGAAAATTGCCCAGCCTGACTCCCTGGTGAATTAAATAAATACATGGTTCCTATACAGAGATGTGATGGCAGAGGGTTGTTTGGAAAATGGAGTGTGTGTGTGTGTGTGTGAGAGAGAGAGAGAGAGAGAGACGCATATACAGTGACATCTTCTTGCAAATGTATTTGCGTTTCAGACAGATCAGCACTGCCTTTCTTTCTGTGCTTGGCATTAGCAGTATACAGAGTAAAAGTTTGCATTTAGGAGCAGAGGGAAACCACACCATTGCATTCCAAGTTTTAAAAAAAGGAGAGGGACATTAAAACAGACACAGTACCAATTTTCAGAACAGATCTGGTGCGGAGAAACCCCTCTGAAAACAAGAGAGGAGCAAAAACAAAATATATATTAGACCTTCTGCAAGTGACCGAAACAATTTTCTTTAGTGCTTTTAAGCTCACCTTTTAAGGTTTTTGTTATTCTGCTCTCAAGCTGCCTGGCTGAAGGGAACCAGCCATAACAGAGGCGTGCGGGGAATTTGATCTGTGTACAGTTGGATCTGAACCAACCTGTTCTCCATCTCCCAGGTGAATGTATGAATCAGAAGATGGTCAACCTCTTGGTTTTTTTTGTACTTCTCTGGATGTTTGCAAAGCAGTTCTTCATTCTAAAAAAAAGAGGATCTAAATGTGTTTTGAAATCTGAATTTTCAAGATAAACATAGGCTCGGAAATGTGGGTTGAATGCCAGTTTTCTTGCAGAATTTGGGAGAGGAGGGATTTTTTAAAAATGTTGTAAGAATAGGATGAACCCAGAAAAAAACTCACACAAAAGTGTGCCCAATTTATCACAGGCTTCTTTCCATCCTTAGAGGCTTGCTCTAGGTTTGGCTTCCAAAGATCCCAGGTTCAATCCATGCCAACCTCAGCTCCAGAGAATTAGTTTCAGTATCTTCCTATATAAATCATATAAATAATCCTATTTTTCCCTACTTAGTTATCAATTAATACATGTTTATTCCAGGAGGTAGGCTGGAGAGGACTAAACTCTACCTAAGATATTGGAACAGACCACTAGAACTATCCTGACATGACTTATGCAGTGATCCACCAACCTGGCGCTGAACTACACTCCCTGTTGGACTACACTTTCCATCGTCCCTAGCCACCATGGCCATTTGAATTGGGAGGATGGTATTTCCAGCTCAGCTCTGGAAATAATGGTTTACATGTAACACAGTTATGTGTAACAAGTCATTTAGGGGATAAGTTATGTTTGAATAGCAGGGTAATGAGCAGGAACAGGGTGAATTCATTGTTGCACAAAGTAATGCTTTATCATTATTTTAAGGGCTTGTTTAGGAACGTGTGGAGGCATTCTGATATGAAAGAGACGTTTAAAAAAAGCTTTCTGCTGCTGTTTTATCCATTCTAAGTTTTTGTTTGTTTTTGCATCAATCACAGAAAATAAACAATGGGATAAATTGCTTAGCAATTAATTTCCTGTTCAACAACTGTAAGGCATAAAACATGGCTTTCCAAATGCTCTAATGGATTACGAGAATAAATTACTTTTCAAAAGTAACTTTCCAAACTCTGGTTGCGGTATCTTTAAAGGTTGCTGAGACTGGAAAAACTGACATGGTGCATCATACCGTGTAAGAACTGACCGTAGCTAAAAGAGGGCAGCATGCTCTCTTGCTAACTGGAGGATTCCAAGATTTAAGGTCTCTGCATCACCATTTCCCCCAAATCAATCCCAAACCCACCCCATCACCAAATTTCTTCTCTTTAGATCACCCAGCTTAAGATCGCCAGCAATCCCTTCGCTAAAGGTTTCAGAGACTGCGATCCGGAAGATTGGTAAGACCATTGGAGTTGTTGTTGTTGTTGTTGTTGATGTTGTTGTTGCTGTTGCTTTGAGATTTCCTTCTTCTGCCAAAACTCTGGTCCGCCCTTGGCTTGGCCTCAATGTGTCCTTATCGCACAGACCAGATTAAGATGCATCTGAATGTGCTAGTGATGATATATCAATGTGTTTCTTGGGATGTGCGCTGCGAAAATATTTCAACTTCTTTCATTTCGGGTCCTTTAGGAGGCACCTCTTTCAATCCTCGTATTTTTCGTGCACCAGTCCTTTTGTTTAGACATGAAAGGAAAACACCAGTTTGGGGTTCTTTAATCCTGGGGTTTCCATTCTTGTTTCGTGGCACTCCAGAATCCCTAAAGAGTCCTTGAAAGGGACTCCAAAGGAGCAGAAGCCACGAGATGCTAAACAGACAAGCATCCTTCCTCAGTTCCATTCTCTCAAATTTGGTGCCTCGCTTTGTGTCCACTTTTGATCTTGTGGACAAAATTACATCCCTAGCATTTCTCTTCTCTTTCCAGACTTTGGGAGGTGAGAGAACAATTTCTTTAATACATGCTTCAGGGTTTCTCTCTCTCTCTCTCTCTCTCTCTCTCTCTCTCTGGAGACTATTGATATATCTGAATATTCCTTATTTGGAAAAACCTCCAGATTTCCATCTTTTCCATATGGTGCACTATACTGTAATTGGGAGGCAACACAGCCAAAGGGATGATTATGGCAGTGATGGAAGTGGATGCTGTTGTTCAGAAAGATGCTAGGCTGGGGAAAAAA
The DNA here is from genome assembly GCF_051106095.1 of Pogona vitticeps. Taxonomy (NCBI): domain Eukaryota; kingdom Metazoa; phylum Chordata; class Lepidosauria; order Squamata; family Agamidae; genus Pogona; species Pogona vitticeps. The sequence continues at coordinate 12,011,831 of NC_135796.1, forward strand.
TGAAGGCCAAACTATGACAAATTCGTTATGCACAAATATTTGCGGTGTAAGCAAAGTGGTGTCGGCTGCAGTGGCACATTGCTGCTAATGAAACTGTTCCTGCTTTGATGCCTCTTTGCTTAAATTTGGGGTCTCACTGCATGCATGTGGGGTGGCTTCATGCGCAACCCAATACCCAAAGCAAGGACTTCTTAATTAGCAGCAGTCTGATTTATAAAAGGATGCCGCAAATTAAAGAGCCCCCACTTTGATTCCAGGTTGTACGAATCGCTCATTGTTAAAAGCTGGAAGGCATTAGTGTTTTAGAGACGTGATTCAGGTGGCTGAGACATCGTGCTCATCATTTTAAAAAAGTTTGGTTTTGGTCCAGAAAATAGAGGACAAGGGAAAATAAATTAACCACTTTCTGTGCTTCCTAAAAGCAAGTTACTCATTTTTATACATGCAGTACAACTCTGTTCTTTTGACTCTCTATTTTTCCCCACTCCCCAACACTAGGCCTAGGAATCACCGCCCGGGGGCGCTTCCTCTCATGAGTGCGTTTGCCAGATCCAGAAATCCAGTGTCTTCTCCAGTGCATCAGAATGGGACTGAGAAAGGTGCGTATCCAGCGAAGCGATGCTGATACTTTCTCTTAACACCCCTCCACACACACACCTCTCAGGGCAGCAAGAACCTCCAGAGATGTACAGTGGTGCCTTGCTTAATGATATTAATTCGTTCCAGCGAAATCGCTATAGAGCGAAAACATCGTCAAGCGAAAATAAAAAAACAATTGAAACGCATTAAAACCCGGTTAATGTGTTCCAATGGGCTAAAAACTCACCGTCCAGCAAAGATCCTCCATACGGCGGCCATTTTCGGTGCCTGTCTAGGAAGGAATCAGTCCTAGAAAACAGCGGGGGGCCATTTTCTTCAGCTGGTGGCCATTTTGGAACCTGACGATCAGCTGTTCGCTGATCGTCATAATGCGAACAATTGGTTCCCAAAGCAGGGAACCGATCGTCGCACAGCACATTTTGCCCATAGGAAGCATCGTTTTGCGATCACTTTTGCGATTGCAAAAAAGGCATTGTTAAGCGGATTTGTAATTATACTGGGCAATCGTAAAGCGAGGCACGACTGTAATATTTACACAAACCTGTTTCTTTTTGCTAGTAAGCTGTTGGATAGAATACGTTCTGCAAGGCTTGCATTCATTTACCGAATTACAGGTAAAAGCGCCGGGGAAAGCACACGGCTTGAACATTCTAGCCCAATTCTTAGAATTATTCTGCTGGCAATACTCTTGTAGATCTAGATGTCGTTATGACCAGCGATAGCAAAAATAGCAGACTGAGTTCTGTATTCTCAAAGGCTTTCACAGCCGGGATCCGATGGTCTGCAGAACATGATCAAACAGCCCAAAAAGCCTACAACAACCATCAGACTAAGTTATGTTATCATTGCTACCATTTCCACCTAATAAAAGTTCTACCCGGGCAAAGTTGCCAGTCTTTAATATGAGACAGACATTAAAATTAGGGACAACCCTCCTATTTGGGATTTCGCCCTGCGCCCAATACTTTAAAAGCGAGCACTTGGCTTTAAGCGGTATGACGCATAGGAACTGAAAAATTAAGTGTGATTAATAGGTTAGATTTGCTAACTCGTTGAAACACAGTTGCTTGGACGTTTGCCAATCTGGTTTATGGCCTTACAAGAAACACACCTTGCTCGCAAAAGAGCTAAACGTCTAACAGAGCTCAGCGGATTGGAAACCATGTCTTCTTCGTTGCAATTTTACAAGTCAGTCTGGTTATTCTTCTGGGAATTTGCTTTTAACGCACAGGGTTGCAAGACGGATCCATTCCAAAGACTTAATTACTGGGATGGAAAGCATCTCCATCGGCTGCTTCTCCCATTTAAGCAGTGCAATTGCTTCAGTCCGGGGCCTTCCATCTGCACAAGGAAACAGGTTTCCACAAATATATATTCCATATTATTATCATCATGTGCTGTCAAGTCAATTCTGACTTGTGACAACCCATTTCTGGAGAATACACAGAAGTGGTTTACTATTTTTCTTGGAGTGCCATTGGACCTGTGCAGCTGGCCCAAGGCTACACAGGCTGGCTTGTCTCCCAGGAGACCTAGTGGGGAATCGAACTCCCAAACTCCAGCTCTGCAGACAGAAACCTAAACCACTGAGCTATCCAGCCAACGAAATATTCCATATTAGCTACATAAAATCTTTCTAGTCTAAAGAAATTGTAGGATGCAGTCCAGTAACAAGGAGTTCGTGAATCCAGGCCCTCCAAGCCTTGTTCAACTCCAACTCCCATTGCTGTTGAGTATGCTAATTATATCATCGTGGGAGTTGTAGTCCAACAATATCTGAACAAAAAAACATGGTTGTCGGATTTAATGTCTTATCCAATAGGCATCTCTAGTTGCTCCAGCGTAGCATGCTGTCTTCTGTTTAATCAGCACATACGACACTGTTCATTGCTTTTAAAGCCATCGTACTCAACCTCTTCCTATCCAGACGTGTTGAGCTACTGTTCTCAGGGTCCCCCAGATAGCAGGGAAAATTTTGTGACTTGAAATCCAACACATTTAGAGGCCATTGTGTCAGGGAGGCTGTTTTGCTGTCTAAAACCAACCGCTAGTCCCAACTAGAGTTGACCCCTTGCTGAAGGGTGAGCCCATACTTAGTTAAACCCTGTTGATTCCATGGGTCTAGTCTAGTTTGCATTAACAACTGGATTCCGGCCATAAGAGTTGAATGACACTTTATAGACTAAAAAAAACTGATTATGGCACAGCCTTTGTGAACTTGGATTCGTTTCCATCAGATGCAAGACAAAATGTAGGTAGGAAATACAAATAGTAAGTACAGTGGTGCCTCGCTTAACGAGCGCACCGTATAACGATGAAATCGCATAGCAATCTCTTTTTTGAGATCGCTAATGCGATCGCTTACCGATGGCCTCTATGGCCAAAACTCACATTGCGAAGATCGGTAAGCGTTTCGCTTACTGATCTTTGCATTGCGACGCCAGGAAATCAGCTGTTCGGCGGCTCCAAAATGGCCGCCAGATGACCCAAAATGGCCGCCGCAACCATTTTCGCGCCCTGCCCTCCCTACCGAGGGCGCGAAAATGACAGCGCTATGAGGAAACTTCGCTTAACGGTGAGTATAGAAGCCATTGGAATGCATTAAACTAAGTTTTATTTATTTATTTATTTACAAAAATTTTTAGCCGCACCATTGCCAGTTTAATGCGTTCCAGTGGCATTTTGCGTCCCGTTTAGCGATGTTTCCTCATAGCGAGGGTTAATCCAGAACGGATTAACCTCACTATGTGGGGCACCACTGTATTTTATAAGAAGAATGGGAAGAGGAAAAAGAACTACCACCGAACTACAGAGCTGGAAAGGGACCTACAGAGTTCGATTCCCTGCAGAGTCCGACCCTTGTCAAGGAGGCACAGTGGGGAATCAAACTCCCAACCTCTGGCTCCACATCTGGATACTAAGCTATTCAGCAGTTCTGGTCTCTTGAATGTCCCCTTCTTCAAATTTATTTTTTAATTTTTGCAAAATGCTGCATTTACCCAGTTAAGTCTATCTGGATATAATAGTAAGTAAGTGGATAAAGGTTGCTGCGGAACACTTCGATTTTATGTATATTTAATTAGATTCAAATCAGTTGGACCCAGTGGAGCATGCTTCCAGACAAGTTTCAGGTTTCAACCTCAATTTTAAATGTGTTGTCTCTTTGAAAGCCCCAAACAGCTCGTCTAAGTTTTCAGTAATACTCATTCACAAATTCTTGCTAGTTATTTAATTCTGATAAGAGCTTACCATAAACTTTGAAATATTCAAATACCGATTGAACTCGAAAAAGAATAAAACATCAGATACAAGAAGCGTGCTTTTAATGTTCATTTTTGTTTCCAGGGAACTTAAAATTAATTTGCACCTTCGTACGGCTTTTCTGCCGTTTACTTTTTTTCTTTAACGTTTTGGGGTTTTCTGTAGCTAATACCTGCCAACTTTTGCGGGAGTGGAATGTCTTAGATGCTCTGTTTTCTTAAACAAAACCTGTTCAAGAACTGTTTCTAAAACCCGCGTCAACAAAAAACATGATATTCAGTAGTCGCATTTAACCTCCTGAAAACCTTCCATTAGGATTCTTTCATTGATTCCATTTCCATTATGCAGAGTAAACAGTTACACAGAGAAACCTGGGGGGCCCTTTTCCCCCACCACACTCCAGGCCTATTTAAAATAAAGAGAAGTCTCTATTTGTTTAGCGTTATACAATTGCAAAAATTTCAAGCGTGTGCAAACTTGTCACTCAACTCAGCCTCTATTTATCACCGTCAGAATGTCTTCTCCCAGGAGCGCAGCTTTCTGCCGAACACAACGTTAAACATTTAGGAAAGCAAGCAAGCAAAAAGCTGCTATTGCTGGCATTCCTCCACCCCTCTCTGTTAACATAAGATCATTGCACCAAGAAACAACAAGAACGCTCTCCTTTTGTCTAGCTTTTGTTTAAAACATAGTGGCACGGACTTGACTTGAAGGGAGCAGTCTCTGTAGGAGGGCCTATGGGGGGGTGCGTGCGTGCACGCAGAAGGTGATTCTAAATCTTGGAACAGCCAAAAAAATGAATATCTATTAAAACTTCCAACGTTCTTTAATTCTTTTATAATTCTATTATTTGCTCCATAATTCTTCACTCAATGGTGTTGCCAGGGTAGAATTTGGGGAGGGGAAAGGCAGGCAGTCTTCCTAACCCCACTCCATTGAGTGAGCAGGCAAACCCATAAATGCAACAGGGCTGGGGGGTGCCACATTTTGAAATGAGGTATCTTCCGGAGGGATCTGTCTTTTCCTTAATGTATAAAGCCCTAAATAGCTTTGGTCCAAGTTATCGAGATGACTGCATGAGCATTTCATGCCTGCCTGGGCATTAAGATTATCAGGGGAAGCATTGTTTTTCAGTCCCGCCACCCTGCGCTTGGTGGGGACACAGGAGAGGGCCTTCTCTGTGGCTGCTCCTAGACTCTGGAACTCCCTCCCACTGGAAGCCAGCCTGGGTCCATCTTTGCTGTCCTTTCAGAAGCAGGCAAAGACCTCTTTCTTCAGGCAGGCTTTTCCTTAACAACGGGTGGTCTGAGAGAGTTTTTTAAATGGACTGTCGTCCTTTGTTGTTTTAAACATGTTTTGGTAATGATTTCATTTACCATTTTAAATATAATCCTTGTTTCATTATTTTTAAATACAGTGGTGCCTCGCAAGACGATGTTAATTCGTTCCGCGAAAAACACATTAGGGCTTATTTTCAAGAGATGTTTTATTTTACAGTCATGTCATCTTCTGGTTGCTGCACAAGGTTGGAGGGCAGGGTTTCACTTAACTAGGGCTTATTTTTAGGGTAGGGCTTATATTACGACCATCCTGAAAAATCATACTAGGGTTTATTTTCAGGTTAGGTCTTATTTTTGAGGAAACAGGGTATTTATGGTTTAATTACTGTTTGTTGTATCGCTGTGTTGTTTTTGTTGTTTTTATGAGTTACTATTAAGTTTACATTTTTTAGAGTTTTAAGTTTTAGGTTTTGTGTAATCCACCCAGAGTAGCGCATGGGCTAATGGGGCAGTATATAAATTGAATGAGCAAATGAATGAACGAATATTTTGTTAAAGAAAACAGAAGCAGCTTTCTAATGGAAAGTTTGGATGTAGTTTCGGTAAAGCCCACATTATTTAAAAATCCACAATATGCTAATATCTGTACATACCAAGTTAAGAAGAACACTGTCTACCGTACATGGTGAATGAAATCCCAGTAAAGTTTATGCTTGGCAAGGAACCTAAGGAGGTGTTTTAGAACTGCAGAGCTAGAAGGGACCCTATAGATCATCAAGTCCAGCCTCTGTCATGGAGGCCCGGGGGGGAATTGAACTCCCAACCTCTGGCTCCATAGTCAAAGGCCTCAACCACTGTAAAAATGCTTATCTGCAAGGCCTCTACATAGACCTTGTAAATATAGATTCTCACCACGTCTGCTTTCAAAGAACACAGAAGCCAAACTGATTGGGCCAAGCACACCAAATTTCTTGTATTTTTTTTTATTTTAAAATGTCAATTTAATTCAAAATAAAACACTACAAGACAAATAAGTGAAAAGCCCTCTACATCAAAGAAAAAACGCAAAGAAGCAAAAAGAAACTACCCCACTGCTGACTAAAATAGACCCTCCCCCCTTTGGAGCCAGAGACCACCGCATCGTTTGGCTCCTGGATTTCTCCAACTGGTTCCCAGTAAGAACAGAGTACCTAGATGATCAGGTTCACCCTAAACTCCTGTCTTCTCCTGGGCCCAAAAATATATTAGTTTCCAGCTTTGTTTTACACAGTCTCTTGGTTGTTCCCGCAATGCTTCTGAAATTTCTTGTATTTTAATGAGTTTGCTTGATGAGACGAGCTGATTGGCTGTCCCTTTTATTACGGCCAGGTATTCGATCCATTAATAGGGACGTGGTGGCGCTGCAGGCTAAACCGCAGAAGCCTGTGCTGCAGGGTCAGAAGACCAAGCAGTCGTAAGATCTAATCCACGTGACGGAGTGAGCTCCCGTCACTTGTCCCAGCTCCCACCAACCTAGGGGTTCGAAAGCATGCAAATACAAGTAGATCAATAGGAACCACTTCAGTGGGAAGGTAACAGCGTTCCGTGTCTAAGTCACACTGGCCATGTGACCACGGAAGATTGTCTTCGGACAAAATGCTGGCTCTATGGCTTGGAAACGGGGATGAGCACCGCCCCCTGGAGTCGGACACGACTGGACAAAAATTGTCAAGGGGAACCTTTACCTTTACCTTTATTCGATCCATTGGCATCACAGCTTTGGAGATGTTACTTTTTTGTACATACAATTCCCAGAATGCCTTTAGTTGGCATCCTTGCCACGTGGCCTGCAGATGTTGGGAGTCCAAAATAGTCAATGTATCTGCCATTCTCCAGACTAGGACCTTGAAGAATGACCAATCCTTGTCCTTTTCACCTCCCCCTTTCCCTTCTCTTCCTCCTCTTTCTACATACATTGCAGATGCTGTGGACAGTCGACGGGACTACGAGCGGGAAGCCGCCGGAGGGACACCCCTGCATGGAGACCCCGCTCACCAGCAACTCATGTCGAGGGTCCTAAGCCCAGCACTCCCTGTGCCTGGCGGAGGGGGCTTAGTCCCACTGACCAGTCCAGCAGGAAGCCGGCCTAGCCCCCCACACCACGAACTGCGGCTGGAGCCCTCCGCTTCGGAGCCCCTACACCACCACCCTTACAAGCATCCCGTCTCGGCCTACGACCATTACCTGGGAGCAAAGAGCAGAGCCGCGCCCTACCCTTTGCCCAGTATCCGGGGACACAGTTACCACCACCATCACCACCACCACCACATGAATCCCGCCGCTGCCGCCGCGGCCGCTGCCGCTGCCACCGCTGCCAACATGTACTCCACGGCAGGTACTCCGACCGGCTATGATTATGGGCCAAGATAACCTTTCTCGGAACAAGGTCCCTGAGCGGTGACTGGCTTTCTGCATGGTTTGAATTGCTCACTATCCTACAGTGTTTTGGAGAGCACTATCTTGTTGAGCGAACATGCGCTTGCACCCCCTGTTTTCTATGAGGAGAAGGGGGTCTCTCCTCCTTTCCACTCCTTTTCTCTGCCACCACCGGCCTCCTCCTCCGCTTATGTCGTCAGATTCATCAGTCAAGACTTCTTTCCTTCCTCATCCCAGAGGACAAAAAAAAAATATGGGCCGGCCCTTCTGTTTGGCTAACCTGGCATGTGTGATGGATGGGAGGCTGGGGGCTCCCGCTGGACTGTTTTGCTCCACCTCATTTGAAGGACATCACTCTCTTCTCCCCGATACCTTCCTTGGGACACCGTGATCGGCAGCTGCACTTTTTCTTTTGCTTTATAAACGAAGCCATATGTTGTGCTCTTCCCTGCTCTGCTGCTGCTGCTGTCATCATCATCATAACCTTTTGGCGCCTATGCATTTCCTTACCTGTTCAGAGCATTTGATGAACGCTGTTTTCAACATTGCCATGAAATAGGTCGATCGGACAACCCCATCAGTAGGTTTGCGAAGCTAAAGCCGAAAGCCCGAGCATTGAAACTATTGTAATTTATTTTTTTCCCCCTGTAGCCAGGGCAAAGCAATCAGCCGTGTGGTTAAGCTAAACACAGGGTCGCTGTCCAGATGTGCCTGGGCTCCAGCAGCCATGATGCCTTACTACGGATCATGCTGCCTAGAGCTGATGGGGGAGGCAGGTCAGCAACACTTTGGAAGGACACATATTTCACACTTTTTGATGTTAAGTCCATCAGTTCAGCAATCGTAAAGCCCTGCTTCAATACCAGCATCTCCACTGTAAAAAGGTAAGGTAGCAGGAAATAGAATTATACCTGGGGTTATGAGCACAGAAGGAAATAGACTGCATTTTGGACTGGTCGTGGAGCAGTCTGGTGCTCTCTGTTTCCTAGAAATGACGCAACAGGCAGGGAAATGATCTGTGCCGTGTCTGGACTTTTGGTGGTCCAACGGTAAGGCTTCTACTTTTGGGGCACAGGCTAAATCGATTCTCTGGGTTGCTTGAAAGGGGGCTGTGCCTGCTAAAGTGCCTCTTTTGCAGGCACAAGCCTTTCCAGCTGTCTGATCACGCCTTGAGACTCTGGAACACCGTCAGAGTGGGGAATTCTAAATGTGAGATGGAGTGTCACCGAATACAAGGCAGGTTTTGCAAAGGGCCTGCTGCTGCTTGACGGAGCCCATGCTCTGCATTCAGGAAACTGCAGGCTTAGCCATTGGTTTCTCCAGTGAGAAGGCACAGGGTGGCAGGAAAACTCCTATCTGAGACTCCACAGAAGGTGCTGCTAATAAGCGAGACAGGGCTAGATATATACACCAGGCCTTGAGGCATCTCCCTGCCTTTCCTTCCAGCATTAGCAAAAGCATTAATCCACAGCAGGACTGTGAACCAACCTACAAGTTGACCGAACGTCCGTAATCCCTACAGCGTCCAGAGCTAGCATAGCCAACTCTGTGCCCTTCTGACCTGCCGCCCGCCTTCCAGAAGACCAAAAGCAGGACGCCATCTCAAAGCAGGGGCAGAAGTGGCGAAAACTCCAGATGCTGCTGGCTGGGGGAAAAATGAAGGTGAGACCGACAAGCAGGAAACACACCCTGTGTGAGTCTGGTAGCTGAGAGAGGGAAACTAGCTGTGCTGGGAGTTCTGGTCCAAAAAAAAGTAACTTCTCCAAGTTCGCTCTGTCTGGCAGTGACTATAAGAATCAGTTAGAGTGTCCTCCCTGAAGTGCTGCTGCTGAATTGCCCTGAGGAAAGATGACATTAAAAAAAAAAAACACGTGTTAACGCTTGAAATAAACGTCTTTGTCCAGCATCTGGAATTTTCTCCATTTCCTTTCTCCCATGAAAAGCACACACACGTTCAACAGCAATCATTGGCTCGTTTCGTTTTCTCATTACTCTTGTTTCTATATGGACAAAAAGGAAACACCGTTGTATTGCATTTTGCTTTTTTTTAAAAAATGATCCCAAAGAAGGTGTCTTCGTGACATAAACAGAAGCACAGATTTACTTTGCCAGGGGAGTGTGCTTTCCGGCTGGAAATTGCCAAAATAGTGTTCCATCAGAGGGCCGGTTATTTGAACACCCAAAGGGAGCCCTGATTTATTTCAATGGTTCCTGCCGATTTAAACACCTTTGTCACTGCAAATGGCCTCTTCGGGGAGCCAACAGAGGTGGTGGTGGGGAGGTGGCCGCAGAGATAAGAGCTGGTTTTTTTGGGGGAGAACAGAGGGGTGCAGGGAGTCTAAGAGAAAGGGAAGGAGACGGCCGGTCCAGTGCAAGCTTGGAGGAGAAAAGAGCTATCTTGGTGCAAAAAAAAATTTAAATAATAATAATTTAAAAAATGAATCAGAGGTACAGATCCTCATGGATCCATATGGTTTTTATGTGGGATCCTCCACCAAAGCAATCTCAATCCACAGAGTACTGTTCCACAATCAGCTTGGGAACTGATGTAAGGAGGCAGCTGCTGTTTTCTAGGAATTACCATCTGAGGCAGTGGCCTCAACTCTGCCTCATGTTAGGGCTGGCCCCGGTTCTCAACCTCTTCCGTCACCTGCTGCGCCGGCGTTGTTTCAAACCACAAGCAGCCCGGTTGATCAGCAGAAGCAGCCTTCCCATCATTCATCCCGTAGTACGTACTTCCACCGAACACAAATTCAAGTCTTCCAAGAGAGGTCGGTTCTAGGAAATCTCCCAGAAGCGGTGGAGATCTGCGTAAAAAGCGCGGTAGACATTTTTATCTATTTATTTTTCAAAGTTTAGGGACATTTCTTAAACCAGTGGCTCCCAACCTTGGGTCCTCCCAAATGTTCTTGGACTCAAAACTCCCAGAAGCCTTCATCCACAGCCGTGCTGGCCAAAATTTCTGGAAGTTGCCGTCCAATAAGCTTCTCGGTGCACCGCAAGGTGGTATACTGTAAAACTGGATCTGTTGTCGTTCTGTATTAGGCTTGACCCCGGACCTGAGGTCTTCCACCCAAAGGCATCCTTCCATCCTCAGGTATTCTGAAGGTCTGCTATACATCAGTTAAACTCTTCTGCTCTTATCAGCCAGAGAATGAATCTTTCAAATGGCCATTTCCAGGAACATCCGTAAGGCTAGTTAAGGACAGAAATTTTTTGCTTGGGAATGTGCCGAGTTATTCTGCTTTGTGATGTGAAACCTACTTTATGCAGTCCCTTGAGCCAATACTTAAAGAAAAAAGACTTGTTTTTTTAATGTTAAAGAGAGAGAGAGAGAGCTATGCCCCTCCTGGCACTAAATCCTGACCTTTCCCTCCAAGCCAGACACCAGTTCCTGCCTCCATTTATCATCACTTTTTCTCCATGCTGTTGCATAGCAGAGCTGTTCCCGATAAGGGAGGGCAAGAGAGCAGACATTCTGCATTCAGCAGGTCCCACATTCTACACCCGACATCCACCAAGACAATGACACGTAGGAAGGGACTGGCCTCTGCCAGATGAGGCAGTCCTCAGCTAGACATTGAATAAGTAAGACCGCCCCTTAGCATGGGAGGACCTGGCTGGATAGCTCAGTGATTAGGGTATCCGGCTGTGGAGCCAGAGGTTGGGGGTTCGATCCCCCCCACTGGGCCTCCTGGGGAGAAGAGCCAGCCTGGGTGGCCTTGGGCCAGCGGCACCATCCCAGGGCTCCCCCTAGAGGAAAGGAATAGTATACCACTTCTGAGTACACTCTATCTAGAAAACTTTGAAAAGGGTTGCCACGAGTCAGAGAATTAAGCTGATGGCGCATGATGATTCTTAGCATGGGGAGAGAGGGCTAGTTTGGGTGAAGGAGGAGCACGTGGTCATGCCGCCATATTAGTGATGCAAAGCAGGGCTGGGAAATGTGTTTCCCCTAAATAAGTTTGGTGTCACAACTTCTATCATCCGCATGCATGTTGGCTGGGGCAAATGGGATTTGTGGTCCCCAAACACCCAGATGGTCGTCATGACACCTTCCTCGATGCCGCATGTCAGCAGAGCATTTGCTCGTTACGGCCTGAATCTAATTGTCACTTCCAGCTGGAGCGGACCCAAGCCACCGATCGCTAAATGGTGAATGAATGCTAAGAAAAATTCCGCTGAACTAATGTGCCTGCTATAATTAGGATTCTTAATTAGGTTCTGGCTTAGCAGCATGTACATGACTTAGAGCAGTGGTCCCCAACCTTGGGCCTCCAGATGTTCTTGGACTTCAACTCCCAGAAATCCTGGCCAGCAGAGGTGGTGGTGAAGGCTTCTGGGAGTTGTAGTCCAAGAACATTTGGGGGCCCAAGGTTGGGGACCACTGCCTTAGAGGATATCCGTGTTCCTACCTTGAAGAAGGGGGGACAGAGCAGGAGAGAGAGACTCTTCACAGCTCACAGGCTGTCCTTTTTCCAGAGAAAATGGTGATGGGCGGAATTCTCAAACATCTTCCCAGTGTCTGGGCCTGAAACTTTATAGATATATTAAAAATAAATAAATAAGGCATTTGTTAACGGGTGCCAGTTTTGGAGGGCCCTGGAACCGTGATCCTTAGCTGTTCTCTCAGCCTGAATGGGGCCCCTTCCTCTTTCTTCCCACTGCCAGTGAGTTCCCTTCCCCCCTTCCCCAGGGGGTTGTGGAAAGAAAGCGCAAAGCAGACGGAGCTGATCCTGCCTCTCTCCACCAGTTCTTCTTACTCATATTTTGGGGGAAATGATGATGATGATGATGATGATGGTAATAGTAGTAGTAGTAGTAGTAGTAGTAATAATAATAATACTGTAAACATAAATATAAATATAATCATCATCATCGTCGTCGTCGTCGTCATCATCATCATCATCATCATCATCATCATCATCATCATCATCATCATCATCATCATCTCTCAAAATTCCCAGACTGCATGGCTGCAGAGGGGATGGTTCTACAGGATGGTTAGCCTCAATAAGTGACATTTCCAAGCTGTGCTCTCGCTTTGGAGAAGCAGCAGTAAAAACAGGAGTAAGCAACACCCCAAAAACTCTGCCAAGAGCCAAGGCTGGCCCTCCGTTTAGGTATGGCGCTCGAGATGTTCCGGATGGTGTTGGTTCTCAACACCAGCGCTTTTTGAAACCTGTGATCCGCTGCTAGCTTTCGGAAGTTCCTTGGAAGACTCAGTACGCTTCCCCGATGGGATTATGCCCGGAGATTTCCTCTCTGCATGCTGCTAACAGACTTGATCCCCCAGGAATCATCCAGCATGGCGGCCAACGGGCGACTTTCAAAAACTGAAGTGGTTAGATGTATTTAAGGTCAGCCGAATGCAGCAGGCAACACAAACAGCTACCCAAGAAGATACAACTAAGGAGGAGGAACAACACCACAAACTGATTGGGAAAACCACTCCAGGAGTCGGGATAACATGTCACACACACCCCTAAACATACAAATCAATTGCATTCATGCATTTTTTTAAAAATCTATCTAACTGGGTACTTTGCAACACAGTTGTCCCCCAAAATAATAGTAGACCTTTTTGTGCTGCATAAACTATGATGACGGTGAGCAATCAAGTCGATTCCAACTTGTATCAAGTTTTCCAGGGCTCTGGAAATGATTTATCCGGCTCTCTTTGTAGTGGCCTGTTGGGACTATGCAGCTTACACCTGGGCTCCAGGTGATCTTGGCTGGCCCCTCTGTGGGGACAGTCAGTGAGAATTCCTGGCTCTTGGCACAATCAGGCATCCCAATGCAATGAGCTAGACACCTAACACCGTACACTAGTAAACAGTTTTTTCACAACTCCGTTCTGCCTGCTGAGTTACCACGCTCTGCTACTGCAGTGTCTGACATAACCTGGGTAGGTGGAAGTGAATGAGAAGAAGCATTGATCTCTCTCTCCCTTCCATTACAAGCAGTTGCAGGGGAATGATTTAGGCCAGCGGGAGGGAGCGGAGTGGGAGCCTCGGAGGGCTTCGGATCCTGCAATTCAAGGTCTTGCTTGATCCACCCATGACAGTTGATCCCTGCTGATCTCTTCTGAGACTGGAGCTGGGCAAGCGAGGAGGTCAGTGATGTGAAATCTTGTGGGGGTTGATCAAGAGGCAATCCGAATTGGGAGATCCTCCTCCAAGAGAGATGGTTCTTTTGTTTTGCATTGCCATGCTTTGATTTGCTAGGGTACAGTTGGACACAAAGTTGTGTAACTGGAAATTATGTTACATGACCTGTCTGCGGTTTAATTTCTTACCAGCAGTAGTGACTAATTCCCCCCCCTCCATTTTTACAACTGCAAGCCTATCAGTTTCCTTTTCCCCCACCCCTTGTGTGCATGTTGTATCCAATTGCACATTTAAAAAAACATATGAGGGGCAGACATTCCACCACCTTTGTCTGGAGAGAGCCATATATCTTATAGCCTCTGAGACACTAACCCTGAGGCCATTGAAGTATAGACTTGGGAACAAATTGCACATTACAGACTAAATCTCATTCAAATCATGTTATTGTACCAGAGAAGGAATTCAGCAGAAATCAGAGTTGCAGATGAGGGCCCTGTTTACGTCTGCAATACCAGTCATAAAATAAAACAAATGAATTTGTAGATACTGTACTGAAAATCTCCTACTTTGGCAATCAGATGCTTTCAACTATCAAATGATTTGCTGTTCTAATTACCGTATTTTCTGTGTATAAGACACCCCCATGTATAAGACACCCCCCACTTTTCTAATCCAAAATTAAGAAATCTAAGTGGGGTTTAGCAAGTGTAGGGGGAAAGGGATCAAAGTGCTGCAGGATCGCTTTGATCCCTGCTTTCCCCTCCCATTTGTTTTTGTTCTCTCCTCAGCTAATTCTGTGTATAAGACGACCCTTAATTTTTAGTCTAAAGATTTTAGACAAAAGTATAGTCTTATACATGGAAAAATGTGGTACTATCTCTCTGTAATTAAAGTTTGAATCTCAGTACATTCGAAGTATACCTTTTCACTGGGCCTGAGGATTAAGTTCGTCTTTCAGCCACACAGTGAAATTCCCTAAATAAAGAATTTCAATATGTTTGGCCACCAGATGTTTTGGGTATCAATTCCCAATAAACTTAATTTTTTATTAATGTAAGTATATATTGAGTTTGATTCCCCGCTGTGCCTCCTATGAGAAGAGTCAGCCTGTGTAGCCTTGGGCAAGCTGCACAGTCCCAGGGCACCCCCCCCCCTAAGAAGGGAATGGAAAACCATTTCTGAGTTCTCTCTACCTAGAAAACTCTGAAAAGGATTGCCATAAATCAGAATTGACTTGACAGCACATTATTCTTATTAATATTGTGGATGATAGAAATATAAGTGTAGCAACTTACAGATAGACCAACTAGACAAATACATGTACTATATTTGAAGCAGTTAATTGACAACCACATAGACTGCAAGAACTGAGAATTGAGATAGCTAGAACAACCTTGGTGAAGATGTGTTTTTAACATATTACCTTTTAGTTTTTACTTTAAAAATTTAAAAGTTACAAATATAAAAATGGCCCCAGGTCATCAGAATCCTCCCCAAAAGTAATGCTTTGGGAGTGATGAGTGAATCCACATCCATTACATTAAAAAAAGAGCTACATGCGCAGTTGTTAATATTTCTTTTTTAAAAATTATGCCATTGCTACACTTCCACCCAATGGTAACGCCTCCCGAGCCATACTCTTATTTGCAACGCATTCGTTCTGGGATCTGTTCACTTTTAGTGGTAAGAAATTATGGGAGTTTTAAGCCAAAACATCCAGAGGGCCCAAAATCGGCCCAACCCTGCCCTAAAACAAAGCCAGCTTTAATGCAGATCTATCCAATTACAACACACCCAAAAAGCGGTGTGTTCATTTTTCTCAGTGGCAGCCTTAAAAAATTAAGACATATTTATGCTATCACGTCCTACATCTCACTTAGACATATTTAGGATTTGGGTGCGACTTCCTTCTTAATTCCCTTGCTCTCCCAAATTCTTCAAGTTTCTTCTTGATGGCTTTCAAGAAAATCCCCTTTCTGTTCCTAGTTAGATATGTCTTGTTTGTTACTTCTGCAGAGCAATGCTTCTCTCATATTCCTGGATGGTTTGATTCAGAAAAGGTGTAGGCAGAGGCAGGTGTATTCTCATTATTACAATTTCTATAACTAGTAATAGTTGGCTGGATAGTTAGGCATCTGGCTGTAGAGCCAGAAGTTGGGAGTTTGATTCCCCCACTTGGCCTCCTGGGAGAAAAGTCAGCCTGCATAGCCTTGGGCAAGCTGCACAATCCCAGGTCTTCTCTACCCAAAAAAACCCTGAAAAGATTCACAATAAATCAGAATTGACTTGATGGCACACAATTATTGAGCTGGCTGGATAGCTTAACGGTAGGAGTTCTATTCCCCACAGTGCCTCCTATGAAGTAGAGCCAGCCTGGGTAGCCTTGGGCAAGCTGCACAGTCCCAGGGCTCCCCCTAGAGGAAGGGAAGGGTAAACCACTTTGGAGTCTTCTCTACCTGGAAAACTCTGAAAAGGGTCACCATAAGTCAGAATTGGCAGCACATTATTGTTAATAATAATATACAAGTTTTGCCAACAAGATGAAACAAAAAAAAAGGACATCTGTGTCTATGACAACACACACTTTGTGGGAAAAAAGGTCTTTAATAATAATTTAACATTCTTTTCAATATTTGCAATTGAATTGTGTATCCCTTCAAGTGCCTGATTCAACTAGAGCAGTGGTCTCCAACCTTGGGCCTCCAGATGTTCTTGGACTTCAATTCCCAGAAATCCTAGCCAGCAGAGGTGGTGGTGAAGGCTTCTGGGAGTTGAAGTCCAAGAACATGTGGAGGCCCAAGGTTGGGGACCACTGAACTAGAGAACTCCATTGCTGTTCTTAAGAAGACCGCTGTAATCTTGTGTTATACAGGTTGGTTTGTTCCTAACTCAAAAAAGGCTCCCGTTTGCATCTGTTTCGTGTGTCCTTATTGTCTCCAGTTTCTTGGAAGGCTCTTTCCCCCCAAATGGACTACTACCAAAGCTGATGGTCATGTTTACTGTGACTTTTGATATTTATTATTATTAATATTATTCTCCCCCCCTGCAATTTGTGGTGGGCTGTTTTTTCGTTCTTGATAATTGCAGTGTGTGTGTGTGTGTGTGTGTGTACCTGAAACTCAACCAAACAGTTGTATGTACCAAAAAAACACAAAGGTATATAAACTGTAGATACTTGTAGATACATTTACCACTTTTATCTGGCGTGGGAGGAGAGAAATGGTGGACATTCATAAAACATATTCCTCTTGTTTCTTTCTCCACGTCTGCTCCTTCTGTTTTTGCTTCAAAGTTATGAATTCTGACATGATAGAAGAGCAAATCAGCACCTTACAACACCATTGGACTCTCCTAAACCCATCAACACCCTTCCAGGAGATTTGCTTTTGTAGGAAATGCTGACACTGCCCCCCGTCCAGCTCTCCAAAGGGCAATCAAGGTAGTTCTTGAATTGGAGCGCTCACCTCCTCCCGAGGGCATGGGCTCCGTTGTCGTACTGCTCTAACAGTTAAGAATTTCCCCCCTGATATCAGTCTAAATGTGCCTTCCTGTAGTTTGAGCCCATTATTGCGTGTCTTGCACTCTGAAATGATGGAGAACGGATCCTGCTCCTCCTCTGTATGACTATGGTACCTTAAAGTGTCAGCCTATCTCCCCCTGGCATAGAGACTCATTTTAGAGTGCAGTTGTCTGTTGCAGGAGAGTTTTTTAAAAAAGAGAGAGGCAACAATTGTTTGCTGCTTGTTGATAAGCATTAACAAAAATAAAAGTTTTAGCAGGCCCTAATACTATAAGGAGCAGGTCTTTTGTAAAGCTAATGACTTTTGATTGCCTGCTCAAAGCCATTCATTCTTGTTGCTACAGAGAAAACTTGCTACCATGAATTGATCGTGGACAAATCTCTTCCCTGGTCTTCCCCAGAAATATACTTTCTGATATAGCTATTACGTCTTCTCTCTCACTGCCCTCTGTTTATACGAGGCCAGTTAGTGGGGTTGTAGCCCTGGAAAGCTGCTAAAAACACTTTAAAGAAATAAATAGAATATTAACATGATGTGGGAAGAGTTCTTTCAGCTCAGCCTTCCTTTTGACATGTGGGGAGTGCTTCCCCACATTTAATACAGGGTTTTTGTTGTTGACAAAAGGAAGGCTGTCAAGTCACCTTCAACTTAGGGTGACTGTATGAAGGAGCCATCTCCAAAATGTCCTGTTCTAACCAGCCCGGCTCTGCTCTTGCAAACTCAAGTCTGTGGCTTCTTTTAGGGAGTCGGTCCATCTCATATTCAATCTTCTTCCTTTCCTGCTGCCTTCCATTTTTCCCAACGCTATTGTCTTTTCCAGAGAATCCTGCCATCTTATGATGTGCCCAAAGCAGGACAGCCTCAGCTTCATCATTTTTTCCTCCAGATATAGTTCAGGCTTGATTTGATCTAGGATCCACTTGGGCAGTCCCCTAGGCAAGGAATTCCCTTCTTCCCATCATCTGAAATGGTACAGCCCACCAAGAACCAGACAACATGATTTTTTCTGATCATCTGCTTTTGGGTCTCAGTTAACACAGGATTCGCCTTTCGTGCAGCTCGAATTCCAGCCGCTCTACGAGCTTCAAAATGAAGCACACATGTTTGTGCAATATACCTATTATATCCCCTTTCATAGTTTACGACAGTCAAACAGTTTGTATATTTCACATCTGTTCTGCATATACGGACAACAGATTTGGCTGACCCACTGATGCTTAAATGAAGATAAATGTGGGCTTTCCCCATTCCAGATGGGAAATTCAACGTGTTTCCAGATTGTTGCGTTGTTAAACGAGAGAGAGAGAGAGAGAAGTATAAAGCATAGCCTGTATTAAAATGATTACAAGACATCATTCACATTTATTTCAATTAAATATATTTTCCTTTCTTTTTAAAAAAAAATGAACTATAGATGAGAGAAGGAAGAAGAGGGCCTTTGAGTTACTAAAGGATTCTGGATTTAGGATTTCCAGATTGGAAAAGAACCAGGACAAAACTGAAAACCATTAGAGGGGTTTACACAGTCATACATATGCTTATTATTAATATGTATGTTTTCACAATATGTGTAATTTCAGGTGTAGGGTTCTGTCTCTTGTTTTTAAAACTCCTGACCATGCTGACAGGGTTATTCTGAGGAATATAGTCCAATAGGGTACTTTACTACCTTGTTCTGGCCCTTCTCTCACAATGGACGAGGGTTGTCAACCATCGTTCCGATGGCTGTATGGTGCTGAAGACAGCCAGAACCACCTCTTGACCAGGGTGGGCACGAACCGAACTATGAACCAGGAAAAACAAATATTCACGTAGTGGTAGTGTTCTATCGCTATACCATTTCTAGAAAAAATAATTCCACTTCCGTGTGTTTTGGTGGTGTTTTATTGCTACACTACCACTCCAGGAGGCATCTAGGAGTCAGGATGAACATTGTTGAAGCACATCCCTTTCTAGTTGTGGGGACATCTAGGGGCTGCAAAAACTGTCATTGGATAGATCTCGGGTGTTAACATGCAAATATGCTCCTTATGCTCACTTGCTCGAGTCCAAGTGACTGCAGGGATTGGAAAGGTTACTTTTTTGGACTATAGTTCTCAGAAGCCCACATTTGGCTCAGCATCCTTGGAGTCGTAATTCAAAAGGCAACTTTTCCAAACTGTAGCAGGCATTTTGGGTTTGTGGTCGATCTACCCAAGGGTTCGGTCCACAGACAGACAGCTGACAAAGTTAACCCTGGCACCAGATGGCTTCCTCCTTCGGTTTTTAATTGTGGTTGAGTTTGTGGAAATCGACCGCAAAACCAGATCATTCCTTGGGAGCCGAAAAAATCAAAAGTGAAAGGAAGGGGGAATTTTGATAACATTTGAGTTACAAACTTAAAAGTGAAACTAAGGATAAAGCAATTGTTTTAGAAATAAGCTCTTGTCCAGTAAAAAGGGCACTCAGATCTCAAACACACCCATTTGGGAACGTTAGAGGGGTGCCTCCAGAATCTCTCACTATCCTATAACTGGCCACCACATTAAACAAGAGAATTAAAGAAGAAACAAGGAGATATGGAGGCGGGGGTTGTTTGGGAAAGAGGGAAACCCTTTCCTGGACTCTTTTTTTTACCACCACTTCACATACTTCTCCCCTTTCAGCAACCACAACAACTGCCTTTGATTCTACTCCCTTTCCTGTGGATTGGGAGCTACTTCAAACCAGATGAGCTGATGAGATAAAACAAAATATTTCAATGTCTCTATTTTCATGCCAAAGCCTTCCCACGAGGAACGCTGGCAAAAACTGCAAGGCCCTTGAAATAAAAACAAAACAAAGCCAAAATGTGTTAGGCTAAAAAAAAGAAAGGAAGGAAAACTAGGAGCAGGAAATGTGTTCTCCTAAGCCACAGCTCCAGATTCAATTTTGTCTAAGGGATCACGTCGTCTAATTGCTTAGGTAGAGATATAACTGGACACCATTCAAACTGTTCTTGATTTCACCTCCTTACCACTAGATTATTTTATGCATTTACACTCTGCTTCCAAGTAGCCTGTGCCAACCAGGTGAAATCCTGACCACAGTCGTATGTGTGTGTGAGAGACAGAAGATGAGACGTCGACTTGCAGAGGAGAATGGAAATAAGAATTCATTGTGGGCCTCCAGAAATTGGAAAATTGGCTGAAAGGGGTTAACAGCTTAGTTGACTGCTATAAAAATAATAATGGCATGCCGTCAAGTCCATTCTGACTTCTGGCGACCCTTTCCAGGGTTTTCTAGGAAGAGAATTCTCAGAAGTGGTTTCCCATTCCTTTCTTCTTGTAGGAATCCTGGGGATGGTGCGTCTTGCCCAAGTCCACACCAGCTGGCTTGACTCTCAAGGAGGCCCCGTGGAGGAATCAAACCCCCAACTTCTGGCTCCACAGTCAGAGACCTAAACCACTGAATTATCTGAGTTATCTAGCCAGCACTTACCTTTTTTGTTTGTTTTTTTGACACTCACGGACCTTATCAGGCTTAATCAAACTTAAGTCATAAGACTTAATGACTAGGTACCAAAGCTGTAAGCTGAAATATCGAAGTTGTTTGTGCTTCACGCCTTCTACTTGCGGCCCTGCCCGCCACCGCCTTGCGGGCTCTGAGATCTCCTCTGAAGAAGGCTTCCCACATGTTTCTTAGATCAGTGGTTTCCCCAACCTTGGGCCCCCCCAGATGTTCTTGGACTACATCTCCCAGAAGCCTTCACCACCACCACCTCTGCTGGCCAGGATTTCTGGGAGTTGAAGTCCAAGAACGTCTGGAGGCCCAAGGTTGGGGACCACTGCCTTAGATTGTATCCCTCCTATCTCAACCATACAATGAGCAACTGTGGAGCTGAGAACAGTATGGATGAGCAAAATGGTACAGGAGAAGAAGGCGCCGCCATCTTTCATAGAGCAGTGACCCTGACCTAATAAGGTCAAGCCACCATCGACAACCTCTATGTCTGAACATCATTTTTGGAAAAGCAACCACGACACACAGTTATTGTCTCCATCCCATCTTGTAGGCTCCCCAGAGGTGTCTTGTTGGCCGTTGAGTGGAACAAGATGATGGATCTGAGAGGTCACTGGTGTGATTCAATGGGGGTGTTGTCCTCTCTCCAGGATCCTGTGGCTAATTGTGACTCTTCATTAAGTTCCCATCACCTGTTCCAATGCAGGTCATGTTCCCACACCATGCTACATTTCCACTGTCTGTAGCCTAATGCATTTGAACACGTCCCCTCTTCCAAATTATGGGGCTTTACCAAAGACATGTGGTGGAGAAGCAGCTAATGTGTAATAATTTCGCTTCCCCCTCCCCCCTCAGTCACCCTCCGCCTAGGATCCTTTACGCTGGACGCTAATCTCTGCAAACAGACCCTGAGAAATGAACTTCATCCTTCAAATATACATTTCTGCGTGGGGTTGCCTTCTCAGCGTTTAGCGGTTTAGGGTTTATTCCCTCCCGGTGCTATTCATCACCGAGCCTTTGGCACTTTAATGTACCCTACTTGCTTGGGGTTGTAGCAACCTAATTCCTGAGGCTGTGAAAGTGTCTCTCTTTTTTTGCCCATGTGATTAATGGCATGAAATATATCTGATCATGTTCTTACTGGCATGGCTGTGCGCTGCTTTAGTCCAGCTGTGTTGTGGAGCTCAGCTCTGTGGGAAAAGAATGGAGCGCTGAGGTATCTAGCCCGCCTTGGGAGCAGCTAATTGTCTTGACTTTTACAGAAACGGCCACACGCTTTCAGTTATTAGATCTTTTTTTATCTCTAGCCTAGTTACACTGGATCTACATTATCTGCTTGCTTGCCCATCCAAAACATCCGCACGACGCATACGGGGGACGCGGAAGAAACCGAACTTCCCCCATTGCTTGTGAAAATAAGACTGAGGGGAGATAGGATGGCACTTTTCAAATACTTGAAAGAGTCATACAGAGGAGGGGCAGGATCTGTTCTCAGTCATCCCAGAGTGCAGGAGACATAATAATGAGCTCAAGGTACAGGAAACGAGATTAAGGCTGATTATCAGGAAAAGGATCTTAACTGTTAGAGCAGTACGGTAATGGAACTAAAGACCTCGGGAAGTGTTAAGCATTCAAGAGACAATTGGACAACCCTGTGTCAGATCTGCTGTAATTTGGATTCCTGCCTTCAGTAGGGGGGTTGGACTAGATGGTCTTATAGGCAGGCCCCTTCCACCCCCATGAGTCTATGAAAAGGGATCTTGGAGTTAGCTCGGTGAAAATGGTGAAGAGTAACTATAGAGAAGAGGAAAGGGGCAAATTTCATGTTGGGAATTCTTCGGAACAACTGGAAATGATATTGCCAAGAGCACACTGCGGTTGAACAGATCAGAGGCATGACAACACATGACACTGTGCTCCGTTCCAATCCCTGTACTGGAAAGAGAAGATCTCGGAGCTGGGAGACAAGGCAAAACAAGATGATACAAATGATCATGAGGCTGAAGAAATTGACCTAGGAGAAGAGGTGACAGGATTTGGGGGTATTTAAGCTCAAAAAAAGAAGTACTAAAGATGGGGAGAAATGACAGAGGTAAATCCTGAGAAAACAGAAAACCGCAGGCCCAGCCTAAGATATTTTGTTATAGGGCCAGCCCTGAGGTTAATACTTGCGATGCACCAGGTCGGCCCAACCACTGGGCAGGGTAGAGTGGCTGCCTCAGACAGCAAAGGTGGGGGTGGAAACATGGAGGGGTGCGAAGGTCTTCAACCACAGATGGATGTGAGAAACTGGTCTAAAGCCACTCAAGTTGTTTATTGGCTGAGATGAACATCCTGGTCCAAAATTCTTAACCACGACACCATAATGGCTTGTCACGAAGGTAACTGTGCATGCTCAATCACCGCATCGGCCAGTGGTTTCCAGCCTTGGGTCCCCAGATGTTCTTGGATTCCAACACCCAGAAATCTTGGCCAGCGCAGCTCCCAGTGAAGGCTTCTGAGAATTTTAGTCCCAGAACATCTGGGGACCCAAGGCTAGAAACCACTGACCTACGTGATCCCACTCCTGCCTGGAATGGGTCAATAGCCTTGCCTGTTTAGACTTTTAATAGCAGGAATAACAGTTTGATTAATGATGATGATGATGATGATGATGATGATGATGATGATGATGATGATGATGATGATGATGATGATAATAATAATAATAATAATAATAATAATAATAATAATAATAATAATAATAATAATAATAATAATAATAATAATAATAATAATAATAAAAAAACCGGACCAACTTGCCAAGAGCAAGCTGGAATGCAGGAATGCTTTAATTTGATTGCAAGCGAGAAAGCATAAGACTATTTCAAAAACTAGTAAAGGCAAACAGCAGCATTCAGACAAATCTCAAAGTGTTGACAAGTCTGGAAGTGTCCGAACAATCTTTTCCATGTATGCATTTGATGTTGTGGTTGCAAATGTTCTTGATTGACCACATACATTGCAATATGTGCTCATTAGATCAATGGAGGTTTTATTTTTTTTTAAAAAAATTAACTGTCACAAACTGTGTGAAGTTTCTCACTTTGCCCAAAAAGAATTAAGGAACCATGCACAATACAGAGGGAAAGCAATGGAGGCTATGCACGTTTGAAAGGTATTAAGGTCTGTAAAGTGAATTTTTTTAAACTCGAAGGCAATAGCTCCCAAATTCGGTTCCCCAGATGTTCCTTGGCTAAAACTCCCAGAAGCCTTCACCACTAGCTGTGCTGGCCAGGATTGCTGGGGGCTGTAGTCCAAGAAATTTGGGGGACCCAAGGTTGGGAATCGTTGCTCTAATGGGAAAAAGGGAATTCTCTATTCTGACCCAGTTTCTCCCCACCCAATCAGTCCTGGACCTGATCCAGAGAGACACACACAACATCCATACTGATAAGTGGGACAGATGAAAAAATGAAAAGCTTTGGTTTTCTCCAGGGCAGGGTATCTTAATCCTGGTCTGCAAATCAGGGACGTAAGTCTTTGTGGTTTTTTTTCCTCCTTGTGCACAAGAACGAGAAGCTGGAAAGTCTTTCTACTTACCTACACCAGACCAAGAGATTTCCTAATGCATTCCATTAGAGTTTTCACATTTCTGAAAATTCTGCCCAAATGTGACAAATATCGCACAAGGCAGCAGTGGTAGAAGCAACGATGGGTTGCTTGTATCTTTCTGATCCATCAGGCTGACATCCTATGCTTAACATGTGCATGTGCTCTGCTTCACAAAGACATTCAGTTTGCACAGAGACCATTTTTTGTTCAAATTGCAGAAACCTTGTGGTGGCTGTCTCGTTCTCTCTTGCTGGAAGCGAGAAATCTTGTGAAATGTTAAAAGATTCCCTCGGAAGTATCTCCTGGTGTTGAGACAGCCTGCGCTGATGAGAGCAAGGCATTGATCTAATATTCTTCACATCCTTACTCCTAGATGTCTATAATTCCAAAATCCGTAGCCACCGGGCCATGTTGGCTGGGAATTCCGAGATCTGGAGTCCAATCATTTAGGTACTCAATGGAGTAGAAGTTCTCCAGAGACAAACTCACTTTTGACCACCTCAATGGAGAGAGCTCTCCAGGATGCCTGAGCCTAGCCAAGCTGGCACCCTTCAAATGGATTCGATCCCTCATACCTAGCCATCAGGGCTGCTGGGACGACTTGGAACATTTGTCCCTCAACAGGTTGATAAACTAACAGTCCCATCGCCCATTACCACCGGATGAAAGTTGGTGGGAAATCATATCTGGAAAGCCACAGATCTCATGGCTTTGCTTTGGCTAGCGTTCAACACATCTGGAAAGCACGGCACGTTGGAGAAACCTACTGTAGATGCAGGAGCGCTCAACCAAGGACCAAGAAGGAAAGTAATGGAAGGAGGAGATTCTAAGTCTGATTTTTCACTGGGTTGTTCTCAAGCTCCTCTTCCGCCCACAGCTCCTTGCTCTGAATGCAAGTTCAACGGTCCTCCAAAAGGGAACGTCTCCCCCCCCCCAACCAAGCGTGCAGGAGGGGAAGGGCTTCGGAACTAATTGATTCATTTGCAGGAAATGTCTAGGGGTCAGAGATCAGCATCCCTTTCGGCTGTGATAAATATCCCATGTAATTGGTGGGCAAATGCGAGTGCTGAAGATTTATATTGATTAATTTAGGAATGCCAGGCGTTTGCCCTCCCCTTCCCCCCCTTCCCCTCAAATCACAGGATCACACAGCCGTTCACTCACTAGGGACAGGAGACTTTACACCATAATTTAGCTGTCATCGCCGTCACTGCCGAATTCTTCCCTTCAGGTGAAAACGGTCCCTTTAATTCTGACAGGTGAGGGCTTGGGCAAAAATGAGGAAGTGCGTTTCAGTCCGGTTTCCTCCCTGCCCTTGGTCCCAAGAACTGAAGAGAGATGGGGAACTATGAAAAAAAATACTGTATATATATAAAAAATTCACATCCTGTTCATTCTTTCTCACTCTGCATATATTCATGAGCATATCTCGGATGCAATTTTTGGGGTGGCTGAGGCAAATGAGGTGACCTTCAATGCATTTTTCTAAGGAATTTGACCAATATTCTGAAATTTCCCTCCTATTTGATGTCAGGTGTGTGTGTTTAAAATTTTTGAAACGTCAAGTATGGGAGAACGCTAAACTCATTTCCTCTTGCTGGAAATCAATTAGATGTATAGTAGTGCCATGGTACATTTTCTAACAGAAGGCCCTCCGTTTGCAGATTTGAGAGACCTATATCTTAAACCCCTAACAATCGGGATCAAGAACAATTCCCTTTTATTTTTGCTAGGATTGCCCTTGCTTCACAATCTCTTCAGAGTGAAACTTGCCTGAGAATGCTTATTTTATCATTTTGTTGCTTTTCCGGTTGTTTATATGTATTTATATTAGATGCCAAATACTATCTTTGGTTTAATTTCCATTTATGCGTACAGCCTGACTGGCCAGAAAGCAATAAAGTATTTGTAAATTTTTGCCTTGCTAAAAATAATTCCTCCCCCTTGGAAATGAGTAAATGTAGGAAGTTGTCTCACACCAAGTTTGACTGTGGGGTCCCTTCGTGTTGAGTGTTGCCTGCTCTGACCAGCGACGGCTCGTTCCTTCTCTCATCTTTCTAAAATAGAGAAGCCAGGAAGTTTATACTGAGCTCACTCGTCGTCCGGCTATTGGACAATTCCCATTCCACCAACCCTTCCCAATACTGGCTTGATCTCATGGGAGATCAAGTCCAGTGACTGGAAAGCCCTAGAGAAGTGGTTTCCCAACCTTGGATCTCCAGATGTTCTTGGACTACAACTCCCATGAATCCTGGCCAGCTCAGCCAGTGGTGAAGAACATCTGGGAACTCAAAGTTGGGAATCACTGCCCTGGAGGCACATGGAAGTGAATCCGTGGCCCCTCAAAGAACTTTGGATTCCCAAGTCGTATTAGCTTCAGACACCATCACCTTCAACATGACCATGACCTTCAACATCTGGGGATCACTTTTACTCCATTCATGCCCTAGTGATTCAGGGCATTTTCTAGAAACCTGATGCAAATGTTCTTGATTGATTTCATTAGGCTGATACTCTTTTGTGTATTCGCGAAGGCTTTCACGCCCGGGATCTAATGGTTGTTGTGGGTTTGTCCTCTGAAGATGCCGGCCGCAGAGACTGGCGAAACGTTAGGAAGAACAACCTTCAGAACACGGCCAAAGAGCCCGAAAAAACCCACAACACCCATGATACTCTTTTCCTTGTTCCTCACCCCAGTTATTAAATTTTTTAATATATCTGAATAGGTGATTCAAACTGAGCATCGAGAGCAGGGCATGTTAGAAACTGTGGAATAATTGAAATAAATGATTCCAATGGCCTTGGGCAACTCAACCTCTAGCTCTTTGTATCTCCTCTCTGGGGGGAGGGGGGAAAACAGGGCAAGGAAAATGAAATAAAATAAGAACCCATCTGTCTTCTCCATGAAGTAGTATCAGACGATAGCACAGGTATGTTGTGTGGTCTTGCTCATGTTGTCACAGTGAAGAGCTGGTCCTCTTTTCCCCGGATGAGCCCGGGGCATGCTTGCAGATGGATCAATTCAGAATGGGGTGTGTGTGGTGTCACTGCCCCATATAGGGAAAAATAGGCTTTATGGTAGCAGAAAGAATACCTTTAATTCCCCTTTGTATGGTGATCTTGAAGCTACAATTAACCATCAAGTTACCAAGCCACCCTGCTCCACTGACCAGTAGAAAATAGTCAGACACTGCTTTAAAGTAAAAAAGAAAAACATGTCTTCTATAGCAGTGGTCTCCAACCGTGGGCCTCCAGATGTTCTTGGAATTCAACTCCCAGAAATCCTGGCCAGCAGAGGTGGTGGTGAAGGCTTCTGGGAGTTGTAGTCCAAGAGCATCTGGAGGCCCAAGGTTGGGGACCACTGTTCCTCAAGTTGGAAAACAGCT
Source organism: Pogona vitticeps (assembly GCF_051106095.1). NCBI lineage: Eukaryota > Metazoa > Chordata > Lepidosauria > Squamata > Agamidae > Pogona > Pogona vitticeps. Next base: position 12,039,478 of record NC_135796.1, read on the forward strand.
GGTTTCCAAAGAAAGACCAATCAAACCTCTTCTAATTAGTCAAAGTAGAGGAGGGGTTATTATTCCACCAAGAGAAAGGTTCATTTTAATCAATCGGTAAGTGATAAACAAACACGCAATCAAGTTAGTTAATTGGGAGGTTCCTTCTTCTCGCAAGTGATCCTGCATTACGTCTGCATGCAAGATTGTTAAACATTCTCAACACTTCAAGTCTTCCCCAAGTGCTGATACATACCCAGCATTCTGTTTCAAGATCTGGACTACCATCAACCCCAGCTGGCTCAGCAACTGTCAAAGATATTGGGAGTTGTTGTTTTTAAAATCTAAATGAATCTGCCTCCTGCCCACCTTGGCATTCTTGCTGGAGACCAGCTCCCTCCGATGGTGCCTGGCTCCACTACTATCCCTAGTCGGGTTCTTGGAAGGATTCTTTCCACATCTGGAATAAGCCCAACAACTGCGAAGGCAAATTTGCAAAAGCAGGAAGGAAGCCGTGACTCGGAATACGCCGAAATAAGTGTGTCTCCTTAGGCTGCAAAAGACTGGACTGGATTTAACAGGAGGAGGTGCAGCACATGGCACTGCTGCGAGAGGACACTGCAAGGTCCTATGAAGGACCCAACGGTGTCCTATGAAGGACCCAACGGTGTCCTATGAAGGACCCAACCCCAACAGTGTCCTATGAAGGACCCAACGATGTCCTATGAAGGACTCAACTGTGTCCTATGAAGGACCCAACTATGTCCTATCAAGGACCCAACAGTGTCCTATGAAGGACCCAATGGTGTCCTATGAAGGACCCAACCCCAACAGTGTCCTATGAAGGACACAACTTTGTCCTATGAAGGACCCAACAGTGTCCTATGAATGACTCAACGGTGTCCTATAAAGGACTCAACGTTGCCCTATGAAGGACCCAATGGTGTCCTATGAAGGACTCAACAGTGTCCTATAAAGGATCCAACTGTGCTGCAGGGTCCTATGAAGACACATCTTATCCACTCCACTGGTTCACATCTCTAAGAAGCTGCAGATAAGGTCATAAATGGATCTGGAGTGAAGTGTCAGCAGGAAGGCTGATAGCCCTCTGCTCTAGTTCTGTATACTCTCCAAGTCAGGCGAGCGGAGAGGCTTCTCTGTGGTGGCCCCCCATTTTTGGAAGATTCTTCTCACAGACATTTGATGGGGACCAACAGAAAGGAACGATGTGCTCTCTGGCCAATTGTGGATGTTGTTACAGGTAGCTGATGAAGTGCCAGGTGTGTGCCACCACTGGAGACAAGACCAGGCACGAGACCTGCACCAGGTCAATTAGCCATGGCAGCCCCCGCAATTCCACTTGCATGTACACGGATATCGCACAGGATTCTGGCCCTTAATCGGACCTTTGAGTCAAATCTCTAGGCTACTCAAGAAACAGGGTAAGGATTTATCACGATTCCTCTTAAAATAACTCTCACATTGTTTTACAACCCGCCTTATCTCCTAGGCCAGAAAAACGTTCTCTTCCCACCCACCCCTTTTCTCCTGATTAATTGCAACGCTTGGGGTGACAGGAGACAATGAAATTCACAAATGCTGAAGGCTGTCCTCTGCCACATTCTTGGTTGCTGATTTAAGTTTGAAAACCTGACAGGAGTGTGAACAAATTAAAGGCAGTCCTAAGATGGAGACGGCAGGGGGAGAGGCCGAGGGGGGTTGGGAACCCTGCCACCCCAGAAGGATGGAAGGTTGCCAAAGGATGCTTTGAATTTATGGGGTTGGGGTTGGGTTCGGAGTTAGGGAAGGGCACTGAGGTGACATAAACTGGTCCTCCTCTGCCTCCTTTTTAAGCACAAACCCTTCAGATCCCTGAAAACGCTATCCAGAGGGTTGGGAGATCCCACTCAATAGGGGTGAACTACAGAGAAGAGGGAAGTATTCATAAACAGCGTGGGAGGGTCTTCCCCCTAGCCAAGCTCCTCCATAAGCACAAGGCGGGAAAAGTCCAGCCATCCAGATGTTCTTGAACTGTAACTCCCAGCAGCGCAAAGGCATCCTAATCAAGGATGAAGAAAGCGATCCGGAAGCCATCTGTTGCCCATCCTGTGTTGGAAGAAAGTAGATCCTGAATCTGACCTCTGGGCAACGATGACCCTCCAGATGTTTTCAAACTAGCCTCATCATTGGCTACGCTGCCTAGGGCGGATGAGAAGCATAGCCCCCAAACATCTGGAAGGCCATCGCTACCCAACCCTGGAAATCTCATTCTATAAGAATACAAAAGCTGGGGGGGGGGGAATCCGCACCCAGTCCCTGAAATTGAATGGCGTCGTCATGGTGGTTACCATGAACTTGACCCATTGATTTCAATGAGACTAAAGGCTGGATCAGCTGGCCAGGAACCCATCTCTTCCAATATGTGACAAAACTCCCTCTGCAACCCAGTCCATTTTTTTACTCCGATGTACGTCTTCCCAGTGCTAGGGGATTTGGGGACCTGGAGTTGAAAGCGGTAAATTTTCCAATCTCTGAGTCCTGTTGCAGTCAATAAGGCTTATTCTCAGGCAAAGACTCAAAGGAGTGTAGCAGAGCCAATGGTCACACACTGACATTGTCAAGTGCCCATTCGGGACCATCACGAAACCAAGGCTTATCCCGCAAGCCTTGGTCTGTCCTGACCGCTCCCTCTCCCCTTCTCTGTCAGGTTTGGTTATATATTGACCAGACGCTGATCCGGTGGTCTTTGGAACCGGCGGCCATCAGTCTCTCGCTGGGCCGGCGGTGGTCTGAAAAGGCGACGCAGTGGACAGATGCCCCGTGGTAGTCCAGGACGGCTAACGGCTTCAGCTTCTTCCAGCCGAAGAGGCGGACGCGATGGTCCCAGCCGGCTGTCGCCAGGATCTTCCCGTCCTGGCGGAGAGCCACCTCCGCAATGCCAGGGTTGGTAAGCTGGTAGGTTTGTAGAAGCTGAGAAAAGCAACGGTAGAAAGCGTGAGCTGGGGAAAGCTATTTTTGCAGAAAAGCTACTTTTTTGGACTGTCGTTCCCAAACAGGGCTCCCGGCCACCACAAACACTTCTCCAAGCTCTGGGGAATGAGTTCTTGAAAGCAATAAATAAAAAGCGAAAACCTTCCGGATACATTGAGGAACATTTGTAGGGAAGTGGCAGGGGAGTAGTTTTAATAACTTTTTTTGGGTTTTGGCCATCTCTGCTTTTTCACCCTCTCATGAGCTGCCTTGGGTCACCGAATGGGAGAAAAGCCAGATAAAAAGAAAGGAAAGGAAAAGCTGTTAGCCTCCTTCATTTCATCCACAGACCATCCCTGTAAGGTAGGTCAAGCTAAGAGAGTGTGACAGGCTCAATGCCACCCACTGGGTTTCAGGACTCAGTGGAGATTTCAAACCCAGTCTTCAGCCCATTAACCCACTCCAGTGTAATGTAGTGTTTAGAAAAGCCATATTTCAGGCATGAAATTGCCAGCAAGGAGACTTCTAGCCCCGTCCTCTGCCTGTCACTGTCTCCCCCCAAAGGAGGAACATTTGGGAACATGCTCGGTTACACATAGATCCTCTCGACACTGTCAAAAACCTTTATTTTCTACATGAAAAGCATTCCCGTGTAGCAGAAACTGTCTTCTTCAGAGCAGCCCTCAACGCACAGAGAAAGCAACAGGCAGGGGGCAGGGCGAGAACTCTCTCCCAATTCATACTTTCCAATCAGGACTTTTTTGAATGCCAGCAGAGGACTGTTCTAACCATCGTATTGCGCTGGCACTGAAAATCAAGCAGAGGCACTTACTTGAGTGGAACAACGACAACCTGGCTTCCAACATCATCACCACTGTCAGGGTAATTTACTGCAATTTTTTTTTTTGGAAAATTAAAAATCACACCATCACATACCCCCCCCCCATCAACAGCCATCATGCATTATTTATTTGGTCTTGATTTGACTCCTATGCTACGCTAGACTCTTAAAACAAATCAACGGGATTTATCTTCATGTTGACCGGCAGGTCTCAGCCTTCTCAATGGGACGGCTCTGTTTGCAGATATGGATGTGAAAAGTGGACAACAAGGAATACTGACTGGGGGAAAATGGATTCGTTTGAAATGTGGTGCTGGAGGAGAGCTTTGCAGATACCTTGGATGGCCAGAATGATCAACAAGTGGGTGCTAGATCAAATCAAGCTTGAACTCTCTCTAGAGGTAGAAAAATGTTGAAACCGAAGCCGTCTTCTTGAAGATCTTGGAGATCACTGATTCATAGGATCAGAGAAGACTTGACACATTGGCACATAACAGTTCCGTGTGGGACTCTTACTTGGCTGGCTATCTTCGGCTAACTGGGTCCTCCGGCTCCTGAAAGAGGAGGCTTCGCCCTCCGGATTTGCTAAAGGCTCTGGCGCAGCCCCCTGGGGACGCGGGGTGGCTGGCTTCACAGACTCCTCGCTGTCATCCTGGAATGCCGCCATCTTAAACAACCCGACTCTTCTATCCTGTCTCCGGAGAGCCAGGGAAGGGAGCTAAGAGCCCACCTCGACTTCTTCAGAGTAAAAATAACGTGCCACTGAGTGGCTTTTCAAACACTATCATTACCTCAGGAAGAGGGAATGTCAAGGAAATGCCCCATCTGGTTTCTATTATTAACCCGATAGGAAAGAGGGAGCGAACCAGGACAGAGAAGAGGGAGGGCCAAGAAGACTCAGCCGGGCATCTTTTATGCGTTCCTTGCACAAGAAGCGAAGGGAAAACGGGGAAAGGGAGGCGTAATGGGTCTGGACCCACCTGGTATCAGAAACAAAACAAAAAGAACAAATCTAGCAAACAGAGCCGGGCATGAAAGAAATAAATCACACAGGAATGGCAATACAGATTTCCTCCCATTAGAACAGTCACCCTCTGGATACGTGATTCCTTCAAAGGGCCATGCCGGAGCCATCGAACTTGCAAACAAAGCCTGCGCTCACCACCCAGTGATGACTCGCATAACAGAAGTGAGCTAATCCATAAAATTGAGAGTGAAGAAACCTCGTTCCAGAGAATCTGATGTCCCTGGATGTTCTAACAACATGCTACTCACATGGTGTAGCTTCAGGACGAGAGAATATCTGAACCCAGAAACTCATCTTTGAGGACCAGAACTGAACTGAGTTCAAAATCCTTCCTCAACCTGGCACTCTCCAGACATGTCGGACTACAACCCCCATTGGCTCCAGCCAGAATAGAGATGATGCCTGGCGGTTAGCCTTGTCCCTCTCCAGGATACGTCCCGCCATTCTGCTTCCCTTTTGGTCCTCCCCCTTTTTGCTTGGAAGTAGGAGCCAATTAAAGCCAATTAAAGCACTGACGGGGAAGAAAAAACATAGCACATCTTCCGAGGAGCAGAGTACTGCTGAATGCATGGGCTGGGTGGTAATGGGTGAGAAAGAGTTTCATATATATCTGGATGTAACTCCATAGCAAGAAGTTTTCGCATGCAGAAAGCTAGGACCAATGTCAGGATCTTTAAGTGCTAGCTGTCCGTCTGCAGGGAGCTTTTATTTGGTAGAACATTTAAAAACATTACCCTCCACCTGCATGTGCTTTTTCCAAAGGACTGAATCAGTCCCCTTGACATCAGTAGACGTTATCCCTTAACAAGGGTTAGGTTGACACATTTGCAGGAAGAATGCAATTGCTTAGCCAGCAGCCGCTCGTAAAATTGCTTTGATTTTGAACAAAAATGAATTCTCTCCCCAATCACCCATGCTTGTGATCCATGCTTACACGGCAGAAGGAGGCCGGAGAGCCCTTCCCCTAATTAAGCCCTCCTTAACCTTTTGGCACTGGCGCGGCATTCGTTAAATGTATAGATTACGGGCTGCAGTCATTACCACGCACTGTCATTAGATGACTTTGGTTGCTCCGGCGATGTCCTAACGAGGCAGCTGTTTCGGCGGCGCGGAGCACAGGACGTCCCGTCCGCTCATATTAATAAACTCTCGTTCCCATTATAGCCTGGAATGTCCAAAGAAGCCTCGCTGAAACTTAATTTCAGATGGCGCAGGACAGAAATCCCACTTGGCTCTTTTTTTATGTTACGGGGTGCCCCTTTCCCTCGAAAACGGAAGGCTCGATGTAGGCAGGGAGAGATATTTATCACTCCCCATCCAAAAGTGCAGTGCTTTGTTCTTGTAGAAACGATTTTTCTTTTTTAATGGCACAAAATTAAGAGCCTAGTGGTTCACCAAGGACTAAGAGTCTGAAATGTCCTTTCCACATTGGAAGAAGCGTCAGAGAAGTTACTCTGTCGGACTATAACTCGCTGTCGGCTTGAAGGTTTCTTGGGCTCCATCATCTACAGAAATGACCTGGACGACCGTGGGAAAATGACAGGTCTTGTAGCCCACGAGGGCACTGGGTTCAAGAGAGATACAGCAGATGCAGTGCTGGCTTCGGAACTAACATTCTCAACAGCCTCCTTCTTTTGCCGTTCTATTTCTTTATCTCTCTATCTCTCTTTCCAGCCCTTGCTCTTAACATCCTACGGTCTGACCAGTGATCGCGAGGCAAGAGAAAACACGGGCAGGTAGAAGGGCTCCACGTTTCTCTGCATACTAGGAGACGAGAAGGGAGCGAAGTTCTTCCTTTTCCAAAAGCACAAAATCCAAAGGGAAAACAGGGAACAACCAGGTTGATCCTGGGAGGAAGCCATGTGCCCTCGTTCCTCGCTCGTCCCTGATTATTATTATTTTGGGTGATTTGCTCTTCTGGAAACCTCAGGATCTATCCATTTTTTTCAACAAAAAAAGCCTGCTTCTAAACGTCGAAAACACCGTTTTTAGCAACGGTGGCAACCCAGTAACGTCCACTTTCGTTTTACAATACAAGGGACTTGACAGTCCTGTTGGGGACTGAAAGTTGTCCCTGGACGCTGCCCACAGCTATTCTATAATGGTCATATAGATAAGCTCTTAGAAGTGGATATCGGGTTTTGAGTACTGCTAGAGCTTAGTGAGTCCCCTGGACTGCAAAGAGAACAAACCTATCAATTCTGAAGGAAATCAACACAGAGTGCTCCCTGGAAGGCCAGATCCTGAAGCTGAGGCTCCAATACTTTGGCCATCTCATGAGAAGAGAGAAGACTCTGTGGAAAAGATCCTGATGTTGGGAAAGTGTGAAGGCAAGAGGAGAAGGGGACGACAGAGGACGAGATGGTTGGACAGTGTCATCGAAGCGACCAACATGAATTTAACCAAACTCCGGGAAGCAGTGGAAGACAGGAGGGCCTGGCGTGCTCTGGTCCATGGGGTCACGAAGAGCCGGACATGACTAAATGACAACAAGAGCTTAGTGGGCCAGAGTTTGAATCCCTCCCAGGAGAGGAGGTGAGCCAAGATCACCCAGAGTGGACATGACTTAAGCAACTACGTATCCCCCAACCTCTGCAGCCATGGGCAAGCGACAGGGTCCCAGAATGCCACCAGAAGCCAGGATTGGTAAGCCCCTTCTGAGTGTACCTAGAAAACCCTGGGTCGCCGTAAGTCAGAACTGATTTATAGATGACACATCATTATTCCTTAGTGGGGTTTCTACAATAAAGTGGGTTTTTTAAAGTTGGTTGTAGCAGAGGTTAAAGAATCAACAAATATATGGGAGCTTAGAAACCGTCCCAGCCATCTTCTTGCAGATCACAACCAGCTCGTGATTTATTGGCCAGGGATCTGTAACAACCCTTCTTCACCCGACTAAGCATTTCCTCTGCCTCCGCCTTCCAGATCATTAGTGCACAACAGAACAAACAGCACAGAGAGGGCAGACGCTCTGACCTCCAGGTCCTGCTGCTCGTTCTGCCTCCAGACGCAAAGCATCTTCTCAGACGAACCCGACACCCCCTTGGCCTTCTCCGAGTCAAAGTCAAGGCTCATGATTGGCTCCTGATGACACGCCAGGCGGCTCCACATTTTCCCCGTGGACAAATTCCACAGTACCACTGATCCATCCTCATAGCTGGCCAGAAGGAAAGGAGAGGAACCCACATTGGACTGTGAGGAGGAAACACAGGGCAACATTGGACCATCAGCATGATTTGTACGTGACTTCTCCTGCCAAGGACAGACTTAAAGCCGGGGACATCAAATACCTGAAGCTCACCAAGCATCAAAAGATACTGTCTTATCTCCCAGAATCTCAAAACCATCTTCTTTTGAAATGTGTGGGCTGCTTTTTAAGGAACCAAGAAGAAGAAAAACTAATTATGGGAACAATTCATTAAAATCTCTTTTCCTTCTCAGAATCCTACCGTTATTTTTAGTTTCATTTTGTGCTGAATATCATGGAACAGTTTAGTTGAGTCATGATCCTTCCCAACACTACAACTCAAGAAAATTTGTCTCAGTTGACGCTAGCATCCTGTACGTGATTCCTGTCTACCTTTCAATTGTTCTTTTTGCTGACTCACGGCAACGTCCTCGCCTGATCATAAATGGTAAGGATAAGTGTCGTAACATACAGTGGTGCCTCGCTTAATGGCGATAATCTGTTGCAGGAAAATCGCCATTAAGCGAAAACATTGTAAAGCGAAAATAAAAAGCCCACTGGGCTTAAAACTCGCAGTCCAGCGAAGATCCTCCATACGGCGGCCATTTTCGCTGCCTGTATAGCGAGGAATCTGTCCCTAAACACAGCGGGGAACCATTTTATTTACTCGGTGGCCATTTTGAAACCGCCAATCAGCTGTAGGAAAATCATCGTTTTGCGAAGAATCGGTTTCTGAAGCAGGGAACCGATCATCGCAAAGCGAAATTCCCCCATCTAGACCATCGTTTTGCGATCGCAAAAAGATCGTCGTAAAGCGGATTTGTCGTAATGCGGGGCAATCGTAAAGCGAGGCACCACTGTAGAAGATCTTCTCAATGGTAAGGAACAAATGCCACTCGTGAATCATTTGTCTAAATAATAGGGGAAACCTCTTCTCTTTCTCCTTTTCTTAAGTCTACTGAACTAGTTCCCAAAGAACTACAGGTCTTGAGTCCCACTGTAACCAATTGAGGGATATTTTGATTAATGATGTTACAGGTCAAAGGGTCTGGCACCCTGGGCAGCCACCCAATTTATTTAAGCCTCTGAAATAACTCAAGGAAAGGAACGTTACTGGATTAGAGGTCACACTTAAGGAAAATATTCATCATTGTACTGACCAGTTGACTAATGACCCTGTAAAATCGTAGACCTGCCATGTGAGTGAAGACTCAAAAAGCCCTGTTCAGAGCAAATTATAAAACAAAACTCCTGCGAACGCCAATTATGGCTTTAAAAGGAGAAACCCCAGCAAGAAAGGACTCAAGGTCCATCCTACAGAATGTGACAATTGATTCTTTCAGCACAGCAATTAGGATTCATCTGAATCAAAACTCGTTTCCTGGGGCATCTCAAATCCCACTCTCTCTCTCATTCTGTCCAATAAAAATAATTTTTTTCAAAAAAAATCCTCAAACATTTGCAGCATCAGAAGCAAAGATTCCAGAATAATGACTTAATCCCCAGCGTGGCACTGACCAAACACAAGGGACTACAAATCCTACCATCCCCAGCCACCATGTTTCCTGGGATTTTAAACCTGTTTGAGCAGTGCTTCTCAATTAATTGGAAGGGTTCTTGGGTATGCCAAAGAGACCAAAAAGAGATTTATAAATGCATAAATTAATAAATCCAAGGAGAGGAGAAAAAAAATCTTTGGTTTTGAAGCAATACGTAAGTTACAGTTGAAGCTATATCCTAAAATCAAAGACATTCCAGACTCTGGAACTCCCTCCCACTGGAGGCCAGGCTGGCCCCATCTCTGCTGTCCTTCTGCAAGCAGGCAAAGACATTTCTCTTCAGGCGAGCCTCCCTTTAGTGACTGGCTGCTTCAATTGGGTTTTTTTTAAAAAATAAGATTGTTGTGTTTTATTCCTCTGAATTTTTAGTGTCTCAGAGTGGTATTTGTATGTTCCTCTTTAATATTTGCATGCTTCCTGTTTTTAGCTTTAAATATTGCCTTTTAATGATGTCAGCCACCGTTGTGTAATAGTTTTCAGCTTTCAGTGTTGTCTTTCAGTGACGTTAGCCACCTGGGGTCCTTGTTAAGGAGAAAGGTGGGGTAGAGATATTTTAAACAAACAAACAAACAAACAAATATTCAGACAAGAGATTGGGTCGACTGGAAAAGTTACCTCTTCACCATCTTCAGGAGTACTGTATTTTTCTGTGTATAAGACTATGCTTTTGTCTAAAATCTTTAGACTAAAAATTGAGGGTTGTCTTATACACGGAAGTAAGCTGAAGAGAGAACGAAAACAGGAGGAGGAGAAAACAGGGATCAAAGCTATCCTGCAGCGCTTTGATCCCTTTCCCCCCACCGTTGCTAAGCCCCACTTAGATTCCTTAATTTTGGATTAGAAAAGTGGGGAGGGGGTCCTTATACATGGGGGCGTCTTATACACAGAAAAATACGGTAACTCTTTGCAGGTGATGACTCGCAACGCATTTCCCAGCCCTGTAACTGAGACAACCCCTAAACGGGTTTCTTTTACTTTCAGAATCACCGTGTCTGACACACGCATGCCGAAGACTCGAGACGCAGATCAGTGTATGTTTCAGGCCATGCTGAAGACAAGAGATGTCAAAGATCATGTATCTCAAATGAAGGCTTGCTGTTTTTAAGAGCAGGTCTAGTTGTTTCTCCAAAACCACTTTTTCTCATTGTTTTTCTTCAAGCTGAATCTGCTAGGAACCTAAACTTGTGGGTACTGCTCACCTCCACGAGGCGTATTTGCAAAGAACCCCAAATCATCAGCCCGAGGGGAAAAAAAAAAAAACAGAAAAAAAGGCAGAACGTTCCAGCGGGAATACGAAGGATGTTCTCGCTTCCCTCCAGCCTTTAATAACATAATTACTTGATTGCTCTTGACAATCAATCAAAACACCCTCTTCAGAGTGAAGAATGATTCATGCACTCCATGAATCTACTATGTATATGTAGATAGATGGGGGGGGGGGGGGGGGGAAACGGAGAAAAGAAGGGAATCACAAGAAGGGGAAGTGTTTTGTAATGAGCGAGCGAGTGAGGCTCCCGTTGGCTTACCTGCCACAGCTTTAGACACAGAGGCAGGCCCAGTTTGGCACCTGTCCCGGGCTTCAAGGTACAGACTGAGATCTTCGATGGCAGCTCCAAAACCTGAACCTGACACGAAAGCAAACAAGTTTAATTGGCCGAGGGCCCGGGAACAAGCACAGAAGTCTCCTAAGGTAGCCAGATCTAGCTAGAACCTGCAGCTGTCCCGTCCCGGTTTAGCGCTGTAGCCACTGCAGCGCCGTGGCTCACTGTGGTCTGAGCTGGTGGGAGAGGCAAGGCTGCCACACCAAAGATGGAGGAAGACAGTCTTGAACCCTAAAGGTGGTGAATGTATGGCCTCCCAAACTGCAACATCCCTTGATCTCCTAGTTAGGGCTTATGGGAACTGCAGTTCAGCCACACCTGCAAGGTTGCAAGTTGCTCACCCTTTTGCACACCAATGCATTCAGATGACACATGTGCTTCAACCAAGAGCACAAGGAGCCAGTGTGGTGTCGTGCAGTGGTCCCCAACCTTGGGCCTCCAGATGTTCTTGGACTTCAACTCCCAGAGATCCTGGCCAGCCGAGGTGGTGGTGAAGGCTTCTGGGAGTTGTAGCCCAAGAAGATCTGGAGGCCGAAGGTTGGAGACCACAGGTGTGGTGGATTGAGTGTCACACTAGGACTTGGGAGACGCGAGTTCGAATTCCAGCTCAGCCACAGAAACTAACTGATAGGGATGGGAATAGTAAGCATTCTGGAACATCTCACATATTCTGTAAAACCTATTAGGATTACCATAAATCAGAAGTCACCTGACAGCGAAGAACACCACCCAGCCCAGACTTTGCAAACTTGCAGAGTTCTGCAGGGTTAGCTTTTTGTGTATTTTTTTCCCATCCCCCTTTTCATTTCTTATCTTAAGCAGAACAATTGCACCAGCTCACTCCGCAGGCTAAGACGCCAGCTGCTAACTAACTGGCGGGCAGCCTCCCATCGCTGTGTCTCACAATCAAGACACCACTTTAAAAAATCTCACCTGCCCTTCACTTCCACCCAGCACCCGCCTGAACCTTGGGAGGAAAAAGCAAGCATCGGGGGGGGAAGGGCAAGCGCTTCGGCCGGAGCATCTTACGGCTCACACGAGACCTTCCCAAGGTTGGAGTGGGTGGAAGAAGCGACTTCCACACCTATAATTTACATCTGATGCAAAATAAAGGAAGCCAGGTGGCAGTTGTTTTTCAAAATCCCCAACCCAGCAGAAAGCTGATCGGAGTAGGCTCCCTTGAAATGAACGAGGCCTGGGCAAAATCAGCGTTATCTGGGGCTGTTTCACTTGGAAGGGGAGGAGAGCAGAGTTGGGAAATCCACTTTTTGCGTTGCAACTTCTAGGTAGCACCAAACAGCCTAGGCAGCATCCACGCTAGCTAGGGATTTCAGCAGCTGTGGTCTGAAATATTGATAAGCGCTGGAAACAATGTGCGTATACAGTGACACGAATGAAGCCTGTCTGATCACACACCACGTCAAGCTGGAGGACCAGAAGCCGTATACTCAGAGACACAGGAGAGCGGAAGCTGCTTTCTCTCTGTCCGAGGGACAGGCTTCCCAGAAGCATCTGCTTGGCCGGTGCAGGAATAGACGGCTGGGCTGGAAAAGCATTTGTTGTTGTTTTTGCTGTTGTTTAGTCATTTAGTCGTGTCGTTCTCTTCATGACCCCATGGACCAGAGCACGCCAGGCCCTCCTGGGAAAGTTTGCCTGAAGAGAAGGGTCTTTGCCTGGTTGGGGAAGGGCAGTAATGATGGGACCAGCTGGGTCTCCAGTGGGAGGGAGTTCCAGAGTCTGGGACCAGCCACAGAGAAGATCCTCTCTCTCGTGTCCCCACCAGGCACACTACAAGCCCAGAAATATAGATTACTAACTACATGTTGGTCCAGTTTTTTTTTTCTGTTTAGCCCAGATGGATGGGAAACCGGGGAAACTAGTTAACACGATTCAACCGAATAAATCTCCTGCAATGTTCCTGGCTGCTACGACCAGAACTGAAAAGAGGGCATTCTGTAGAAACCAATCGTGAGATTGCCTTTCACTGCATCAACAAAGCAGTTAAGGAAACCGTCTGAGATGCTACCATTCCTCAGCTAGAAACCCTCCGTCTCATGTTATTTTGACACCTGTAATTTAAAACAAGAAGAAGCGATCTGTTTTGCTGACTAGAGGAAAAAAAACGTTTCTCTTTGCCGGAGGTGAATCGCATTCCTGGGTGGCTAAAGGTGGCCAGAGGGAAACACGCCCTCCCACTTTTTTTCCCCATATTTCTAATGCTTTTTAAACACGTTTCTGGCAAATTGGCAGAAGCCGCGCATGTAACTCATAATTGGTGATTTTAGTGCAATCAAGAACAAATAAATACCTGTTTGGATCTTATTATACACAGACTGAAGTCGCTTCGAGACAAAATTAGCCTTTTGGGTCGGAGCCAAGCATAAACTCATATTAAATCTTCAGGAGAATCATAGGTTTCCAAAGTACTTGGGCTCATGGGAGAACCCATCGTTTGTTTCTCTGCTGTCAAGTTAGAATTCAGAATTAGAGGGATCCAAAGAGGTCTTCAAGGTGAGATATCCAAGGGGCTTTACTAGTTCCATACCCTCAAAGAGTTTCCATGGCTGATCAGGGATTCGAACCCAGGCCCCTTGAGTCCTAGTCCATTACTCTGTCTATTACACCACACTGGATACCTGTTTAGGATATCACATACTAATGTCATGTCATTTCAGACCTGAAAAGTTGCATCTAACAACATAGCAAGTCTGGGACTGTATACTGCAAAGCCCATCTTCCCCGGGAAGGGGCAACTGCTCAGATGGCGTTATCAGATAGAGGAGAACGTACTTGTTATATATTCAGCCTTTGCCTTCTGCAATTAAATTGGTCAGGGAGGCGAGGGAAAACACCTTTTCTGCTGGGGATCTGCTGCTAGTTCTTTAAAATAATAATACAGTGGTGCCTCGTTTAGCGATGTTAATCCGTGCAGGAAAAAACATCGCTAAACGATGTAATCGCTAAGCGATTTTTAAAAGCCCATAGGAATACATTAAAATGTGTTTAATGCGTTCCTATGGGCTAAACACTTACCTGTAGGCGAAAATCCTCCATAGCGGTTGCCATTTTGGGTGCCTTTAAAGCGAAGCAAAACAGCAGCCGCCATTTTGTTTTTCCGGCGGCTATTTTGTAACCGCCGATCAGCTGTTAAAAAATGGGCGCTTTCCCATGATTGTGTCCCCGCGATCATCGCAAAGTGATTTTTACCCATAGGGGCCATTGCTAAGCAATCGCTCTGGTGATGGCAAAAAGTCCATCGCTAAGCGATTTCGTCGCTGTATGGAGCAATCATTAAGCAAGGCACCACTGTAATAATAAAACACAAGATGTGATGACCAACTGCCTTCCAGATCTTGTACTACAAGTCTCACCATTCCTGAGGTCCTTCTCTCAGTTCACCCACCTTCCCAGGCTCCTCTGCTAAGGACACGCTAGAAGGCCTTCTCGGTGGTGGCCCCCAGAGTTTGGAATGCACTGCCCGGAGCAGCCGGGTTGGTCCCGCCCCTCTTGTCCTTTGATTGACAGGCAAAGGTCTTCCTCTTCCGGCAGAGTTTTAAGTGGCGTTCTAACAAAGGCTGTCTTCATTAAATTTAGAGATCTTTAAATGTGTTCTAAAATGTTTTTAATGGCAGGGTTAATAGTAATAGAAGTTTAATTTTTGTTGTTGTTTAATTTCTTATCGTGCTTTAAATTGTGGTTATTGTACAGTTTTAATTCTTTGTGAGCTGCTTTAGATTCCCTGTGGGGAGACAATGGCATACAAATAAAATGTCAGTCAATGGCACAGTAGACACAGAACTGCTGGATGGTTCAGTGGTTTAGTTCTCTGGCTAAGGAGCCAGAGGTTGGGAGTTCAATTCCCGACGCCCCACAGGGTCCCTTCCAACTCTGCAGTTCAAATATATTATTATTATATTGAGCTAATCAGAGATATCAAGAGCTTGGTCTCATTTATGTTCAATTAAACTAATTCCTTAACCAATTAAATTAATTCCTCAGCTGTCAGAGTTGAAGGGAGAATGAATGTAAATTAAACTGTTCTGTTAAAGGATGAATAAGGCGTTGCGCAATGTTAGTTTGACATTTAAAAATAAATTAATTAAAAGTGTGAAACACAGCCCCAATATCCTTAAGCTATTCCCCTAAAACAGTAACACATTAAAAAAACGCAATGTGCTGATTGCTTCAATGTGCTGATTCAATCTGTTAAAGCCACTGTCACTTAACAAGTTAAGGAATAACTTCTTGAATTGCTATTTTTAACCAGTTAAGGTCAACACATAAACTTTGCTTTAAAAGCTCAAGGTCTGATCTGGTATAAAACCAGCTTCATACTCTTCCTAATAAATGAATACAGAACGAACGTTTAGGCAGTTGTAAAATACAGTGAGTCAGAACCAAACTATCAGTTTAACCATTATTACTTAAAGGGTTTATACCCCACCCTTTAGCCAAAAAGGCTCCCACAGTAGCTTACAAACGTAAGTGGCTTCGCAATACCTGCCCTTCTGGTGTACAACCTAAATTAGGATGTGACACACAAGAAGTAAGGGAAGACGAGGGAGGAGGAAAACTTGATCCAGTGTCGCACGACTGGCAGGTGCTCTCCAGCCCTGTCGGGAAACACAGACGGATGGAACTCAAGACTTTGAAAACTGGCCTCCCATTTCTTCTTCAGAGGAGGAAACAGGCACTATCCTCCAGGACACATGAAAGGAACCTACGCCAATAAAGGCACTCAGGCCCACGGTTGGCAGCAAGCATGAAATCTGCTCCCTCCCAGGTACGTCAGACAACAACAGGCTACATTGTTGTTGTTTAGTTGTTGTGTCCGACTCCTCGTGACCCCATGGACCAGAGCACACCAGGCCCTCCTGTCTTCCACTGCCTCCCGGAGTTGAGTCAAATTCATGTTGGTCGCTTCAATGGCACTGTCCAACCATCTCGTCCTCTGTCGTCCCCTTCTCCTCTTGCCTTCACACTTTCCTAACATCAGGGTCTTTTCCAGGGAGTCTTCTCTTCTCCTGAGATGGCCAAAGTATTGGAGCCTCAGCTTCAGGATCTGTCCTTCCAGTGAGCACTCAGGGTTGGTTTCCTTCAAAATGGATTGTTTTGTTCTCCTTGCAGTCCAGGGGACTCTCAAGAGCCTCCTCCAGCACCACAATTCAAAAGCATCAATTCCTTGACGGTCAGCCTTCTTTATGGTCCAGCTCTCACTTCCATACATCGCTACTGGAAAAACCATAGCTTTGACTATTCGGACTTTTGTTGGCAAGGTGATGTCTCTGCTTTATAAGATGCTGTCGAGGTTTGTCATCGCTTTCCTCCCAAGAAGCAGGCGTCTTTTAATTTTGTGGCTGCTGTCCCCATCTGCAGTGATCATGGAGCCCAAGAAGGTAAAATATATCACTGTCTCCATATCTTCCCCTTCTATTTGCCAGGAGGTGATGGGACCAGTGGCCATGATCTTAGTTGTTTTGATGTTGAGCTTCAGACCATTTTTTGCGCTCTCCAACAGGCTACATAGCCAGAACTCAAATCCAGGATAGAAAATGCCATTAGCATCTTACAAAGAACTTCACATTTCTGGCCGGCATAGTTAGTCAATCCAAAAAGTTATTTATAAGCCCTTATCAGACGTAATTTTACGCAGAAGATTTCAGATCTGCCTTCTGCAACCCGATTCTGATCCAAGTATTGTGGTCTACACACATCCCAGCACAAACAATGGTCTGCAGTCCCAGGGGATGTCCTGTAAACCATCTGGAGGGGCACCAGATGTGTGACACAGGCCAACAAAGCTGTCCTTCCCTAACCTGACGGGAGCTATCATCCCAAAGATTCAGGACTACAGTTCCCATAAGACCAGTGCCCGGACAGCATAGCAACAATATAGCAGAAGTGCTTGCAGGATGATGGGCGGTGGAGCTCAACCTGTTTGGGAGACACCAGATCTACACGATAAAGCTCAGAGCTCAGCAAACATCATTCTGCATTAGCAAGAGATCGGAACAGTTCACCTACCTCTTCTAAGCTTTTCCACACCGTGGCCAGGAGCCACCGGGCCTCCGCCACCTCCAGGAGCGAGCTCTTGCAGAACCCAACATTCTCCGTGAACACAGCATCTGTGACCGCGTTCCGTCCCTCCGCTAAATCCCACAGGCAGATGTTCTGATCACGGCCCTGGCTTTTGCGATTCAAAGCAATAGGCATCAGACAGCACAACCTCCATCAGAGGATATCAGTTCTCTTTCATCCCCTCTCTGATCCAACTTCGCTCCAGATCCCCAGTGGAATCCCATGTCGGCCAACCACCTCCATGAACGACATTCCCCCGCCCCCATTCGTGCAGCTATCCGATTATACAAATGGAACAGCCCACTTCCTGACGACTGGGATAAAGGGACCTGGTCTAGGTTTCCTTATTTGCATGCTAAAATGGATCTGAAATGTATTATTTTTTTCAAAAAAAAAAAAATCACCAGATGTTGGAGGGACTACTCAGACAGTTCTCCTGAACCTACTACCTGCACAAAATCCCTCTCCACTGAGTAGACAGAGATCTATCATGCCTGAACACAAAAGTATTCACATGCTATGCAACTGGAGTACAGAATTTGTTAACAATGGCCAGCAACGTAGATCTTAGAACTGCAGAGCTAGAAGGGACCCTATAGATCATCCGAGTCAAGTCCTTGTCAAGGAGGCGCAGCGGGGGGAATCGAACTCCCAACTTCTGGCTCCATAGCCAGAGACCTCAACCCCTGAGCTATCCAGAACCTGAATGGCATTAAAAAGGAGATTAGACAAAACTCAAGGGGAGGCAAGTGTATCAATGGCTATTATCCTTGATGGCTATACAGTGGTGCCTCACTTAATGACGATAATCCGTTCCAGGAAAATCGCCGTTAAGCGAAAACATCGTAAAGCAAAATAAAAAAACCCACTGAAACGCATTGAAACCCATTCAATGCGTTCCAATGGGGTAAAAACTCACCGTCCAGCGAAGATCCTCCATATGGTGGCCATGTTTGCTGCCTGTATAGTAAGGAATCCGTCCCTAAACACAACGGGGAGCCATTTTAATTACCCGGCGGCCATTTTGAAACCACCGATCAGCTGTTATAAAAACATCGTTTTGTGAAGAATCGGTTCCCGAAGCAGGGAACTGATCATCGCAAAGCGAAACCCCCCATTTAGACCATCGTTTTGCGATCACAAAAAGATCGTTGTAAAGCAGAAGCAATCGTAAAGCGAGGCACCACTGTAGCAGGAAAATGTTGAGGAATATGACCAGCAGGGTGCTCTTGAGTTGATACTGTGTATCGGGGCTTCCCATGGGCACCCGTTTTGGCACCGTGGGAAGAGGAAGCTGAACTAGATCAGCCTTTGATGGCGATTGCCGCGCATCTCTGATATTATTCGTGCGGGAACCCACAGAAGTCATTACACAGATGCACTCCGGGGAGGGACAGCCCACAGAATAAGCAACGGCAATCAATGGAAACCACAGATTCATATCTGTCTGGAAGTGGTTCTTTTCGGATTCCTAAAAGGATAGACTGCCAGCTCTTTATTGGAGGAACTGGCGTCCTACGCCTTCTGAGAGCTCCGCTTTAGGAATGGAATAAAAGCTAAGGAAAGCTTTCAACTTGGAACCTTTGTAAGCATCGAGGGAAGTCTGCGAATCTTTTGTCTCTCTTTCTCAATGAGGTCTAATACAATACATCTGATCCTCCTGGCTTAATGTGTGGATTACAACTCCATTATCTGCTCGCTTCCATGCTTCCCATCGGTCTCATGCTGCTCAGGGGTCAACATGTAGCGTACAGCTGTGCGTTTCGAGAGAGAAATGTGCTTACGCATGTTCCGGGGGTGGGGAGGGGAGATTCAGGTGAGACAGTTGCAGCGAAAAACACAACATCTTGTGGCCCCTTAAAGACTAAGAGGTTCTCTTTGACATTTTAGTTAAATGCAAGCATCGGTTCATTTGTTTTTCATTGGCAGATTCACATGGAAAAGGGGGCAAATTTAACTTAAGCAGGGGAGCACATGCTGAACAGATGCAAATAGTGATTTGCCACACCCCTAGAAAAAAGCCAATGCGGTGTAATGGTTCAACTCATAGATTAAGATGCAGGAGATATGAGTTCCAGCTGTCACATACCCAGAAAACTCACTATGTTACCATGGGGGAGTTAATCTCTGGATCTAGACTAGAGGCGGGCACAAATGGACAATTTGGCAATTCGTGATGATTTGTTTATTGGTTGAACAGGTGTTTGGCACTTCAAAGCTCCACTCCCTCTGGCGGGCACCCACTCAGAGGATGGATTGGCTTCCCGAGCCCGCCTCCTCTGAAGCACCAAACACCTGTCAGGCTGATTAACGAACCGGCACGAAACGCTGTATGCCCATCTCTACTCTAGACCTACTTTGCAGGGTGGTTGTGAAGATAAAATGAGGAGAACTATGTATGTCGCCCTGAACTTACTGGTGGAAAAGCAGGATATTAATAACACCGATAAACCAAGCAGTGTGGTGTAGTGGGCATAATAGTGGATGAGGACTCAGGAGATGGGGGTTCAAATCTCTGCTCAGCCACAGAAGCCCACTGGAATTGGCCGTGATAAACCACTACCTGAACTCTTTGCATACCTTGAAAACCCACTAGGGTTGTCTTAAGTAAGAAGGGACTTGGCAGGGCAGAACAAAAATAACACCGTATTTTCCATGTATAAGACGCCCTCTCCACTTTTCTAATCCAAAATTAAGAAATCTAAGTGGGGCTCAGCAAGTGTAGGGGGAAAGGGATCAAAGCGCTGCAGGATCGCTTTGATCCCTGCTTTCCCCTCCACTTGTTTTTGTTCTCTCCCCAGCTTACTTCCATGTATAAGACGACCCCCAATTTTTAGTCTAAAGATTTTAGACAAAAGTATAGTCTTATACATGGAAAAATACGATAAATCACATAAACGGGGAACAGAAGAAATTGTTTCTGGAATCTCAGAGGGGATTTGCCGAGGACAGGTCCGCATGAGATCTGTTAAAACAGAAAATTCAGATTACAGAAGTGATGTTTGTAGACTACAGCTCCCAGAATCCACCAGTCAGCCACACGTTCACCAACTACGCTGGCTGGAGGTGTGGGTGGTTTCTGAGAACAGGAATCCCGTTCCATTATTCTGCCCCATACCACACAGGGACCACATGCCGAGAAGTAATGACAACGGTATATCCATTTGCCCCGGGAGGCAGTAGAAGATAGGAGGGCCTGGCGTGCTCTGGTCCATGGGGTCACGAAGAGTCGGACACGACTAAACGACTAAACGACTATATCCATTTGCCACAGTGCAATTCGAAAAACAAAACCAACAATGGTTATCATCTCGAAGGCACGTGGTCATTAAGAAAGACAGAAATGATACGCTCTCATTAGAAGCCTCAAACAAGGTGTACCACAGCAGCAAAAACAGCAAA
Source organism: Pogona vitticeps (assembly GCF_051106095.1). Lineage (NCBI taxonomy): Eukaryota > Metazoa > Chordata > Lepidosauria > Squamata > Agamidae > Pogona > Pogona vitticeps. The sequence continues at coordinate 12,060,122 of NC_135796.1, forward strand.
CTGCACGAATCCATCAACATAAAGTCTCTCTTCCATAAGATTAGTTGTATTACAGATGATTATCTCTCTGTTTTTTTTTCTAATTACACTGCATCAGCTCAATGGGAATACAACGGTTAGTGTTTTCTGTCCCAGACAGTCAGCTCAGGAAGTTAGAAGAATTAAAAGCAATGAGTTATAGTTCTAGAAGTGAGTTGCCATTATAGTTCCCTTTAAAAAAAAGCAACTCTTTGCTTTCTCATTACTTAAAGGTAAGAAAAATAACTTTTTAAAAACACCAGAATGATAACAGTGGCTGGTCTGTGACAGCTAAGTATGAAGACCACGCAATGTGCAATTATAAAAAGCACCGAAAGCCAGTTACCAATTTGCTACAAAGAGGAAAAGTTACCCCTCTTTGCATTTGTAACTTAAAGTAACTTAGTTATCCATTAGTTATCATTGGCAGAGGGTTGGACTCGATTTGTTTGTTTGTTCACATATGTCTGTCTTGTGTGAGTGGATCTCTGAGATGGGGTACACTTGATTTCCATTAGCCCCAGCCAGTGGCATAGAGTCCCTTATCACTGTCCATGCTGTGCGGGGCTCATAAGGGTTATGGGTCATGGCGTCTGTGTTATTCGCCGGCACCATCAGCTTCTCCAATTTTTGCTTCCTGTAGCTGACTTGTTTCAGAAAAGAAAGCTACCATGGAGCTTCCTGGGAGTTGTAAAACTTTGGGAGGTACCCTCTAACAACCAAAGGGGTAGCAAAACTACAACTCCCAGGAAGCACTGCAACAGCTTCCTTAAACACATCAGCAACAGGAAGCAAAGGATGGAGAAGCCAGTACTGTGTGTACATAACCCCAAAGCCCTGTTGGGGGCGGGGGTACAGAGGGGTGCAAATTTGGGTTTGTGCGATGCGATTCCCGGAACATTTCGGGAACTACTGTCCAAAAATACAAAACAGCAGCCCTCTATCTAGAAGGTTAAGAATCACAGCAACAAACTCCCAAGGACTAAATTGTAGTACATATAGACCATCGTAAAAGATTGTCATAAAGCCTATTGGTCGTAATGCGGGGCAATCGTTAATCGGGGCACGACTGTAGTAGTTATTGTTATGAATGAGAGATCTCCCAAATGTCCTGTCGTCAACCCTGCTCAGCTCTTGCAAACTCAAAAAATGTGACTTCCTTTAGGGAGTCGGTTCATCTTGTACTTGGTTTTCCTCTTTTCCTGCTGCCTGCCACCTTTCTCAACATGATTGTCTTTTCCAACGTTTGAGCTAGTCAACGGATTTATTGCGAGAGTCAGGTGGTCCCTGCACCCATTTACAAAGCAGCGAGGACTAAGGATCCAGTCCCTATCGCAACAGCCAAAAAAATCCAAAAACCCGGGAGTTTGAGAAGGGTTCGCACCCGTGACTTATATGTGAACAGATGACGGTAGCCCCAACATATGTCTTGCACAGACAACTCAGTTTATAAGGCAGAATCTGGGAGATGGAAACCCTGTAATTATCTTAACAACTCAAATTTAATTCTCGTCTTCTGGGGTGTGAATTTGTGGTTATGCAGACGACAACGAATCTAAATGCTAATCAGGTCTGCTACAGAAGATGTCTTGGCGTGATAAACATGTCAAAACACCTCCAGACCAAACCGATGCGTTGCCAACCAGTTCCAGAGGAAGGAGGAGCTTCGTGTCAGGTAAGGCAACAAAGAGACGCATGATATCACGTAGACAAGCCCGTTTATCACAGAAGACGCTTTCATGGACTTCAGCCCAGTGAGTTGAATCCAAGGATCGCTATCCTCGGCTGACAGTATATGGTGCATAGAGTTATGGAGCTTGGGAAAGTTTTTAAAAACCCACTAGAATTGCCAGTAAGGGGATTGTGGGCTTTGTAGTTAAAACAAAAGAGGTTTCCAAGCTCTGGCCTTGTTTGATTCCGTATCCATACCCACCTACGTTTCTATTTCAGCATGCTATGAAGGCAACTCAGATCATCCCACCGGAATACAAGCGCCGAGAGAGTCCACCAAGCTGGGAAGGCTTTAAGTCCAGACTGCATTCCTGCCTTCTAAAGCCAGCCAAATCAGGACCAGAGAGGTTCAGCTCTAGAATGCTAGGGGTGAACTCCTTGGACTGCAAGAAGTTACTCTATACAGTGGTGCCTCACTTAACGATGTTAATCCGTTCCGGAAAAAACATCGGTAAGTGATTTAATCGCTAAGCGATATTAAAAAACCCATAGGAACATATTAAAACGCATTTAATATGTTCCTATAGGCTAAAAACTTACACTAAAGCGAAATTCCTCCATAGCGGCAGCCATTTTGGGTGCCCCCAAAGCGAGGCAAAACAGCGGTGGCTATTTTGTTTTTGCGGTGGCCATTTTGGAACCGCCGATCAACTGTTTAAAAAAGTTCGCTTTGCCATGATCGCTTCCCTGCGATCATCGCAAAGCGAATTTTAGCCATAAGGGCCATCACTAAGCGATCGCTCCAGCGATGGCCAAAAGTCCATCGCTAAGCGATTTCATCACTCAATGGAGCAATCGCTAAGCGAGGCACCACTGTATTAATAATTATTATGTGCTGTCCAGTCAATTCTGACTTACAGCAACCCTTTCCAGGGTTTGCAAGGTAAAGAAGTGGTTGACCATTTGCTTCTTCCAGGGGTGCCTTGGGACTGTGCAGCTTGCCCACAGCTACACAGGCTCACTCTTTTCCTACAAAGCACCGTGGGGGAATCAAATGCCCAACTGCTGGCTCCGCGGCCAGAAATCTAAACTCCTGAGCCATCCAGTCAGCTACTCTATATTAGCCATCCATATTTGTTCAGCAAGCCCACTGCTGTCTACCTTGACTGGGAGAAACTGTTCCATCTCTATACTAGGTAAAGGCAAAGGTAAAGATTCCCCTTGACATTTAGTCCAGTCGTGTCCGACTCTAGGGGGCGGTGCTCATCCCCGTTTCCAAGCCGTAGAGCCAGCGTTTGTCCGAAGACAATCTTCCGGGGTCACGTGGCCAGCGCAACTAGACAAGGAACACCGTGACCTTCCCACCGAGGTGGTACCTATTTATCTACTTGCATATGCATGCTTTCGAACTGCTAGGTTGGCGAGAGCTGGGACAAGCGACGGGAGCTCACTCCGTCGCATGGATTTGATCTTACGACTGCTGGTCTTCTGATCTTGCAGAACAGAGGCTTCTGCGGTTTAACCCGCAGCGCTACCATGTCCCACCAGTCTACGACTCACTGGCAAAGCTTTTTTTCCCCTATTATCTTCTCCGTGACCTTAAGACAAAAGATGACACGGACTGGATCTGGAAACTCTGGTGTGCACTCTTCTTTTGGCTGGACCCAGGATTCCCCCACTAAATCCATATATAGAAGGCTCTTGCTACTGCCAGCGCAGGATCAGAAACAAAAAAGGACTGAGGTTCTTCCATTCCATTCTCTGGGATGAGTGTGAGGACAAGTAGCCTTCCAGATGCTACTGGACTACAAGTCCCATCAGCTCAAGCCAGCAGCATGAGGGATGATGGTAGTCAGAGTCTGTCTAACTACCGCTGGAGGGCAACATGTCTCCCCCCATGCTTCACATCCACGGCAGTCCCATCTTCAGTTTGCGCCCTAGAATTAGATCGACATTGTGGAACGGGTGGCTCTCTGCAGGTTTTGGACAGCCGAAGGCCACCGTTTCTTACCACCGCCCTACCTTACGAGGGGCAAAGGGGAGTTCTGCGAAGCCAAAGATCCAGAGGGCAACATGTCCCTCACTCAATGGGATCTCCCTTAGAGAAGGCTTCCCAACCCAACTGGGTTGGGATCCGAGCCAGGGGTCCTCTGGGAAAAGGGACAGATCATAAGGCTGTAGAGGAGCTGTTCTTAGCTCTGTGTCAAACGGGAACCGGAAGTGAAGGCAGTGTGCCTGCCTCTCTCGGCCCCGTCTTTATGGTCCCCGGTTGGAGGCACTGGCCGGGTGGCCTCATGAGTTTCCTGTGTAAGAACATGGAAGAGGGTGGACCCTTGGGGATACTGAGGAGGAGTAAGGTGTATTTTTATAGGGACGTGGTGGCGCTGTGGGCTAAACTGCAGAAGCCTGTGCTGCAAGGTCAGAAGACCAGCAGTCGTAAGATCGAATCCACACGATGGAGTGAGCTCCCATCGCTTGTCCCAGCTCCCGCCAACCTAGTGGTTCGAAAGCATGCAAATGTGAGTAGATCGATAGGGACCACCTCGGTGGGAAGGTAAACAGCGTTCCGTGTCTAAGTCGCACTGGCCATGTGACCACGGAAGATTGTCTTCTGACAAAACGCTGGCTCTATGGCTTGGAAAGGGGGATGAGCACCGCCCCCTAGAGTCGAACACGACTGGACAAAAATTGTCAAGGGGAACCTTTACCTTTACCTAAGGTGTATTTGGTGCATTTGGTGGGGCCACGGGAGAGGGCCTTCTCTGTCGCTGCTCCCAGACTTCGGAACTCCCTCCCACCGGAGGCCAGCCTGGCCCCATCTTGGCTGTCCTTCAGCAAGCAGGCAAAGATTCAGGCAGATGTCCTGCCCCCCCAGTGAGTGGCTTTTAAATGGAATGTTGTGCCTTAATAGCTTTTAATCTGTTTTTGATGTTGATTTGTTTATTGTTTTCAGTGTGGCATTGGTTTGATTCTTTTTAATATATATTTGTTTATTTTTTTTATTGGATTTCTACCCCGCCCATCTAGACCAAAGGTCTACTGTGGGCGGTTTACAAATTTAAAAACAATAAAATAATTAAAAAAAAATTATAGACCCAAGGTGGCGAAAGTGTAAGAAATATAAGATATTTATCTCCCTTTTGTGCCTTCTTGACAGGAGCTGAACTTGATGCTTCCTAAGGTCGCTTCCAGCTCTGCAATTCTAAGATTATAATGATACTTAATGGTTTGCAGCTTTTAAATATTTCCTTTTATTGATGTAAGCTGCCTTGGGTCCATTTTAAGGAGAAAGGCAGGGCAAAAATGTATTACATAAAATAAATAAATAAAAAAAGAACATTCGAACAGCGATCTTTTCACATTGTGCCGCTCACCTGAGAAGTACATTTCTTCTGTTTTGTAAACTTTTCACCCAGTACACTGATTTTCCACCGTGTCCATCCAGCACGGTGTCCACTCTGCGGGTCTTCAAATTCCAAATATGAACCAACCCGTTGGAAGATCTAAACAAACAAACAAAAGAGACACAGCGGAGAGGGAAAGCAAATAGCAATTTCTTTAACCACTATCTTAAATTTTAAAGCTTTACGTCCAAATGTATAAGAACTCCAAAGTTGTCCAGAGGAATCATAGAATGTAGAAGCTACTGATTGCCCAGTAACGTCAGATTTACTGAGCTTGTTGGAGAGTGCTGAGAACTGGGTAACCCACTGCAGAGCCAGAGGTTGGGAGTTTGATTCTCCACTGTGGTTTGCAGGAGAAAAGCCAACCTGTGTAGCTTTGGGTGAGCTGCATCATTGCAGGCACCCCCGGAAGAAGGAACTGGTTGACCCCCCTTCTGAGTATCGTATAGACTCGAGTATAAGCCGACCCGAATATAAGCCAAGGAACCCAATTTTACCACAAAAAACTGGGAAAACTTATTGACTCGAGTATAAGCCGAGGGTGGAAGACGCAGCAGTTACTGGTAAATTTCAAAAATAAAAACAGATATCAATAAAATTACATTAATTGAGGCATCAGTAGGTTAAATGTTTTTGAAGATACTGCCCTTCTGAGCTGCGAGACACACTTCATTGCCTGCTGAGGGAGGACTCATACCGGATGCTGTGCTTATCTACTGCTTTACTGCTGTGTAACAAATTGGAGGGAGACGGAAGATGGAAGAGGAAGGTGGGAGGAGGAAGGTGGGTACATAGAATATGCAGAAGGAAGAGGATGGGAGTGTCCTGGAAGTGGAAATGCAGTGTACTTAACCTGGGTCGTTAGATCACCCACAGAGGCTGCAGGCGGAGGAGCGGAGGAGTCCAGAGAACACCCGCACTGCAGGGGAGAACATGTAATTTTGACACTGACTCGAGTATAAACCGAGGGGGGGCTTTTTCAGCAAAAAATGTGCTGAAAAACTAGGCTTATACTCGAGTATATACAGAACTTTATACCTAGGGAGCCCTGGCAATATTGGTAGCCCTAAGTCAGAATCGACCTGATGACACATATTCAATGTTAGCTGGTGGTTTATTCACCGGGATATTTTCTTTTCCAACGTTCGTAAAACAGCAAAATCTTCTTTGAAAGGTAAGCTGTGTGCCAGGGAAAGTCCATAGAACCATACTTGGAAAAAGTTCTTGAAATGAGGCTGATCTGAATGTGCTTGCTTGGTTTCGTATATAAATGTGGTGCAACAGAACATTGATCTGAGAGGGTTGTAGAATGTAGGGGTTCTGTGTGCAGAATCCTGACAAGTATCCCTGTGTTGCAACACTCTGTTGCAGGAGGGGCATTCTGCACGCAACCGTAAAACAAAGACAGGAGGAGAAATACTCGTATTAACGGAAAATAATGAAAGCTGAGATTGTGAGCAGACCTTATTTTCCGTCAGATCACACACTCTATAGGTGGCCCAAAGGTCTGTCTAGCACAGACGGCGCTTGCTGCTGTACTCACCCAGAGAAAAGAAGGGGCTGGTCCAAATTGGGGTCCCTACAATGAAAACACAGGCTGTTGACCGCATCATTGGTTCCCCGTAGAACATACTGTGGGTCTGGCGGAGGAAGCGCCATGATGGCTGCGACGCATCAGAAGCCCCTGCAAGAGAAAATAACGTCAGAGGGAAGATCAAAGGGAGAAATAACCAGCTGCTGACATTGGCAGATGCAGATAAACTCAAAACAGCCGATTATCCCTGAATAAAGAGGCACTTCTGGCACCTATCTCCACTTTGTCCTCTTCTTTCTCTTTTGGAAAGGTAGCAACTCAACCCTGCCGCTGCATGGCTCTCCATCATCCTTCACCTTGGGCTTCCAGATGTTCTTGCACTATGACTCCCAGAAATCCTGGCCAGCACAGACGGTGCTGAAGGCTTCTGAGAGTTCTAGTCCAAGAAGATCTGGGGACCCAAGGCTGGGAACCACCGGTCTACGGTGCAGGACCCAGAGAAGGGTCTCCCATCTTCTGGTTGGGCAGGACCCATCAGGGACCTTCTTCCCCCTTTGGCTTTTCTGGAGGACCACTACCTTTCTCTGGGGTGGGCAGATGAAGCCGTAGGAACAGGATATAAGGGGCAGCGTTCTGGTTCCCGTCTCAGACACCGGGCCAGCTCAAGAGCCCCCATGGTCTTCAACCCAAAGGAAAAAGACACATGGATACAGCCAGGTAACAAGGGAATACCATTGGTTAATACTGATTTTATTGTCTGTTTTAATCTAATACAGTGGTGCCTCGCTAGACGATGATAATCCGTTCCACTGAAATTGCTGCTTTGATGCTGTTTTGGTATTTGTGATTGCATGTTGTAATTTTGATTCTGATTTCTATAATAATAATAATAATAATAATAATAATAATAATAATAATAATAATAATAATAATAATAATAATAATAATAATAATAATAATTTATTGTCATTGTAAGTATATACACATACAATCAAATTCACAGACACCCAGAGACCAGACACATGCACACACATAAAATATCCCAAACACTCCCCACCCACTATAAGTCCCCCACTAAAAATACAAACATCTACACTGCAGGCCAAGTAACACAGTCCAACTAATTATTCACTGCTGGTGGTCTTTAAGCTCATTATTAATTGCAATTATAGCTCTGGGATAAAAACTATTGAGAAAACGTGTGGTCTGAGTCTTAATTGTTCTATATCTTCTGCCAGATGGTAACAGTTCAAAAAAGTTATAATGAAGTTATAACTTTTGTGTTCAATATACTGTATTTTTCCGTGTATAAGACTATACTTTTGTCTAAAATCTTTAGACTAAAAATTGAGGGTAGTCTTATACATGGAAGCAAACTGAGGACAGAACAAACACAAGTGGAGGGGAAAGCAGGGATCAAAGCGATCCTGCAGTGCATTGATCCCTCCCCCCCTACACTTGCTAAGCCCCACTTAGATTTCTTAATTTGAGGTTAGAAAAGTGGGGACGTCTTATACATGGGGTGTCTTATACACGGAAAAATACGGTAATTTTTAAGTGTTCTCATTTTACTGTGTTGTAATGTAAACCACCTAGAGTGGCCTTGCAGCCAGATGGGTGGTATAGAAGTCAAATAAATAACAACAATACAATAATGCATGTTGCAAGCTAAATTCTTTCCACGCAACTGCTGCCACCCGGCCATCAACGATGGCTCTGTTTCTAGGTGTTTCTTCACCACCGTTTGAAGGCAAAAGGGATAAACTCCAGATCTGTGCCCAAATAATGAAGTCACACACAGATCGTTTCATACGAAAATATTTCAGTAAGTCTTCCAGCTTTTCCCAGATGTCCGTGCATGCCAGAATTTGATCTGGAATGCGCTCCAGTCCCCTAATGTATAAGATTATATTTACTGAGCAGTCTCGAGAGCTTTCACAGATATTGTTTTCCATATGAAGAAAGGATTGCCCAAACCACCCGAATCTCAAACATCTCAGTTCCTGCATTCGTAACAAAATTTTCCTAAAAAGGCAGATAGCATCATGACAGATGTCAATCATTACCAAAAGGGGGGGGGGTATTTTTCATGGTTGGAAAAATGCAGATGTTTGAAGAAGCGGGTCCTCTTTTATTTTCCTGCTGGGTATAGTCAAGTAACCAAAAAACAGTTTTCTGCTTAACTGTAACATGCCCACAAGGTCGTAAATCCAACCGACAACCCCAGAACGTATTTCAAATGATACTTCGAATCAGGATCATGATATCAACGTACCATGGGAAATTGAGATGATTTTTCGGCACAAATCCTTAAAAGTTACACGCATATATTCTGAGCGCTTGGCTTCACACCCTCTTGAGTTACATTTTTTGATGGGCAGGATCAATTTCTATCTTTGGTTTTTATTGTCGTGGATTGAATCTTCACCTCCCCACTCGATGCGCATTGCGAAGCAAATTTTTACGAGCCACGCTGTTGTTCGCACGCAATAAGTTAAGGCAGCAAATCCAAGATGTTTTGATGTAATCCATGGTAGTTGTCAGTTTTTATGGTGCTGCCTGTCACCCCTGATGAATAATCTTTAAAATATATATATTATAATAATAACAAAGCTGCTCCCTCTTGGTGTCTGTGGCTTGCTTTATGGCTACCGCTCTGCTTCCATGACAAAAAATGAGCGTTCCAATTTTTAAGGCCCTTTGAGCTCCAGAATAGTGTCAATAGTAGCCTTTTGAGTGGCCACACGCTCATCTATTTTCCCTTTCTGTGACTCGTAAAGTGACTATTGTGAAAATACAACACGGGGAGTGGCTCTCTAAGCAATGCAGTTGAGAGAGAGAGAGAAAAAAAATTAAGCAGTCCTCCGAGAGGCTACCTGGAAAGAAAAGCAAGGATTTAATAGAGCTTTCTTCTTCTTCTTCTTCCTAATTAACAACACACAAGAGTTTTGCTGACAGATGTTAAATCTGTGTGTATGAAAGTGGGGAAGGCGATTAAGCTGGCATAAAACGGACGCTTCAAATACATGTCTTTACAAGGTCACTGAAGATTCTTAGGCATTGATCACAAGAGTGGTAGAAAAGGATGGTTGCAATTATATTCCAAATCCTTTTTGGACATACAAATCGAATATAGGTTTTCTTGCCAGGGAAAATAATGAAACAAATATGGATGGTGGAACACGTGTTTTTGTTCATTGCTTCAGATCTGTAACCTTCCCGTTGGTAATCTTAGATCGAGGGGGAGACCAATGAAGAAGTATTAAGATGAATGAAGAAAGACCAAGAAATGAAATTCAAATGAAATGCAGAAAATAGGCTTTTCTTTGCAGAAAAGCTGGAAGACATTTTAGATCATGCATCCTTCAGTCTCAAGAGACCATAGTAACACGCTCTGAACAGAGGACTTCCAACAGTGTTTAGTGTGGCCGAGGAGGCCAATACAAGAGTGACAATCCCTTCCATACTGAGGACAAATACAATCTGTTCCCTGTCCAGCTCCCTGGTTTTGCTGGTTTCGGGACTGCCTCTTTGCCTTGGCCTGCTGTACAAATGTGTCTTCAAATTGGGAGAGGCCATGCTGTACCACTTGCCTCCAGGCTGAACGCTCAAATGTCAAGGTTTCCCATCTGTTGAGGTCCATTCCTAAGGCCTTCAGATCCCGCTTGAAGATGTCCTTGTATCGCAGCTGTGGTCTCCCTCTGGGGCGATTTCCCTGCGCTAATTCTCCATATAGGAGATCTTTTGGAATCCGATCATCAGTCATTCTCACGACGTGCCCAAGCCAACATAGACATCGCTGTTTCAGTAATGTATACATGCTAAAAATTCCAGCTCATCTAGGACTACTCTATTTGGAACTTTGTCCTGCCAGGTGATACCAAAAATGTGTCGGAAGCAACGCGTATGGAAGGTGTTCAGCTTCCTCTCCTGCCGTGGTCCCATAGGGAGAAACAAAAAGTATGGGTTATTAGAGCTGTTCATTCAGTGACAGTGTCTGTGAAGCAACCAACATGAACTTGACACAACTACAGGAGGCAGTGGAAGACAGGAGGGCCTGGCGTGCTCTGGTCCATGGGGTCACGAAGAGTCGGACACGACTAAACAACGATGACGATTCAGTGCAAAGTAAATGGGAAAAGAAGGGGGGGATTATCAACTGAAACACTTTGGAGACTGGTTTCAAAGCAACACAGCATCATTGTTGGAAGATGCGATGTCCAAAGTCAGAGTCACCAAGATGACATGCAACCTCTGGTAGTAGAAGAATGAGTTGCAACAGCAGAAATGTCTTCCCCTTATTGGAAAGTCAATTTTCGACCTTAAAAGGGGTACATGGTATCTCCTTCATTTTAAATATTCAAGGATGGCTCTACCATTGGGCAGAGCGAGGAGACTGCCATGGGTAGAAGTTTCCCAAGGTGTTCCTCCTCAGCCCCAGGCCATTGTCTGCACAGCTTGACCTGGGTCTCTTAAACTAGCCAGGTGATTCAGGCAGAGGTACAGGGTAATATTCTGCACCAGCACTAAAATGTAAGGTTCATCTCTAAACTTGGTTCTACACACTCTGCGGAGGGAAGCACAATCTCGTCCTTTCCCTCTGGCAGCCAAGTTTCTTGGGGCGGTGTTATGTACAGTGGTGCCTCGCATTACGACGTTAATTCGTTCCAGTGAAATCGCTGCAGAACGGAAACGTCGTAAAGCGAAAATTAAAAAGCCATTGAAACGCATTAAAACCTGGTTAATGCATTCCAATCGGCTAAGAACTCACCGTCCAGCGAAGATCCTCCATAGGGGTGGCCATTTTCAGGTGCCTGTGCAGCGAAAAATGGCTCCTAAAAACAGCGGGGAGCCATTCTGAGCACCCGGTGGCCATTTTGAAAACCCGACAATCAGCTGTTTTGATTGTCTTAAAGCGAAAATTGGTTCCCGAAACAGGGAACCAATCAGCGCAGCGAAATTCCCCCATTCAAAACGTCGTTTTGCAATCGCTTTTGCGATCGCAAAAACTCATCGTAGTGCGGATTCGTCGTTAAATGGAGTGACTGTTTTGCGAGGCACCACTGTACAATGAACCGAAGATGCACGAGGAAAAATATTACTACTTTACTTGCGATGTCATCTTCACAGCACAGACAAACCCAGCAACAACGTTTTTCTTTAACTGTATTTATAGCATTCCCAAGCTAGGATTTCTTTACGTCATCAGTCAAAAATCTTTATTATTTAATTCATTCTTCGGTTATACAAATATGCAAATGTCAGAAAGATTACCTTTATTTAATTTTTTTTTTAATCTCCTGGAGTGTTAGAAGCATTGACTCATTCCCACAGGGGGAAAAAAATCCCATAAAATCCGTAACTCTTTTTCCCAGTCTTGTCACACGCATTTCCATCACACGTAGAAGGAAAAACAAAACTGCTGGTAAAATATCATCTGTCTCTTCCCACTTCGGTCTCTCCCAGTTCTCTGCTAGCCCTGATCCCGAGAGTCGGGAGCAGGAGCGTGCGTTATTTGTCTCGACTATTAGGTAGTTGAAAAACAGTGCTCAAGGAAAGAGAGGTAAATATCTTGTCGGATACGCCATACATAAATCTACCTAGATCGGCACATCTGGAAAGCCTAAAATGTCTCCCTGTGTGTGTGTTTCAAACAAGCAGATGTGCAGCCGTAATTATGGACACAAATCTATCTAACGCATCCAGGTGTGCTACTGAACACATAGACGAAATCCCTGTTATTCTTTGGAAATTCCAAGCCCGCCAGGTGCCAACGGTGCAACGGAAAGTAAGAGGAAAGCCTTCAGGCCTTGATCTTCAGAGTGCTTACAGGCGGACACCAAAATCCAAACACTTGATTTTCATTGCTCCACTTCTATACTGTGCTTTTCGTTCTACATCACTCTTTAAGGCAAGGTTTCTACATGAGGAGGGATGTGGTGGCGTTGCAGGTCAAACTGCAGAAGCCTCTGTGCTGCAAGGTCAGAAGACCAGCCGTCGTAAAATCGAATCCACACGATGGAGTGAACTCCCATCGCTTGTCCCAGCTCCTGCCAACCTAGCAGTTCAAAAGCATGTAAAAATGCGAGTAGATAAATAGGGACAACCTCGGTGGGAAGGTAAAACGGCGTTCCCGAGTCACGCTGGCCACGTGGCAACGGAAACTGTCTTTGGAGAAATGCTGGCTCTACAGCTTGGAAATGGGGATGAGCATCGCGCCCTAGAGTCAGACACAACTGGACTAAATGTCAAGGGGAAGCTTCACCTTTCTACATGAGTCGTCGCAATTAATTCTCAAAAGGAGACAGAGATGGAGGGGGTGGAAGGACCAGCTCCTTCTGGCCACACTAGTGCAAGTTTCATTGTTCAACCACATTCATTTTCTCCCACGCTGCTCCTTTTTCAGGAACGGTCTTCCGACATTACTTCTGCAACACTTTTGCAGATATTCAGACAACTCCTTTGGACATCCTTCGGAAGCCTTACCGGACTCTTTCTCTGTTCATCTCCTTTAGAAAAGATTTCCTTAAAAAAACATCCTGTTATATGTTGCATCTTTAAGATCGTAAGATGCCAGTGTTTCCTTGGACTGGAAAAAAAAAACCCCACATAATTAAAGATCACTCCCACGGAGTGCAGTGCTAGACTGCAGCTCCCATTGGATACAGCCAGTATGGTTTAGAGGGGGGGTCATGGAAACTGTAATCCAACAACATCTTCAAGACCATGCTGGGGATGACATATGTTCAGCATCACATACTGAACCTTGTAGTGTGTTGTTGTTGTTTAGTCGTGTCCGACTTTTTGTGACCCCATGTACCAGAGCACGCCAAGCCCTCCTGTCTTCCACTGCCTCCTGGAGTTTGGTCAAATTCATGTTGGTCACTTTGGTGACCCTGTCCAACCATCCCGTCCTCTGTCGTCCCCTTTTCCTCTTGCCTTCACACTTTCCCAACATCAGGGGCTTTTCCAGGGAGTCTTCTCTTCTCATGAGATGGCCAAAGTACTGCAGCCTCAGCTTCAGGATTTGTCCTTCCAGTGAGCACTCAGGCTTGATTTCCTTCAGAACGTATAGGTTTGTCCTCCTTGCAGTCCAGGGGAGTCTCCTCCAGCACCACAATTCAAAAGCATCAATTATTTGGCAGTCAGCCTTCTTTATGGTCCAGCTCTCACTTCCATACATTGCTACAGGAAAAACCATAGCTTTGATGATGCGGACCTTTGTCGGCAAGGTGATGTCTCTGCTTTTTAAGATGCTGTCGAGGTTTGTCATCGCTTTCCTCCCAAGAAGCAGGTGTCTTTTAATTTCGTGGCTGCTGTCACCATCTGCAGTGATCATGCAGCCCAAGAAAGTAAAATATGCCACTGCCTTGTGGTGTAGTTAGTGGTTAAACTATAGTACTTCAGTGAAGACTCTGTTCATGATCTGAGTCCAATCCTGGGCTCAGGTCAGCTGGTTCATGGTTGACTCTACCTTCCATTTTTCCTAGGTCAGTAAACTGAACACCCAGTTCACCGGAGGAGGGGGCAATGTGTAGCCTGTATAAATATGTTGTAAACCATCCAGAGAGTGCTTTAAGCACTCCGGGCTGGGATATAAGCACCCCACTTTGCTTTCCATATGAGAAACACATCTGGCTCCTGAATGTTTCCTGCAACGATTTAGGAATATCCATGTGCATTGCTTCTATTTCCACAAAGGAAGAATGGAGAACAAATAGATGTAAACAAATATCGATCATAAACAGATAATATACAAATACATACAGCTGCATGCACAGACAGAGCCCTGGATCAGGCCACCCGTCTGCCTTGTCTAGCACACATGGTCCTATGGCAGAGTGTGAAGGCATGCGGCTGAAGCTAAGCAAATTTGAGTCCGGATAGGGTGAGGATGGGTGACCAGTTGGAAAACAGATATACACACACCCTCTTTGCCTTCTCTGGAGATAAGTGTCTGGCTAGGATAATTATTTAAATTTAAACTCAGCATTATAAGTGCCAGCAGACTTAACCATGAAGAACTTGAGGTTAACTGGAAAACATCCTGCTGTAAAGTGTCTTAGAAAAATGATGCAAGATTCTTGCCCTCAGAACTTCTAAATATGAAAACACTAAAAGTGTTGCTGATTTTTATCATCTGCCTCTCTAGGGTTATAGATGTCACTTAGCTGCTTGTCATCATCTCGGCGCTAGCTGACCAAATGTGCCTCTTTTTTGTTTTAAAAACAGACTCAAACAATAAACCCTGTCAGCACGCTATACTTTTTAGACAGACACTAGACCGACTAATGACCAGATATTCTACTCATTAAATCTTCATCAACTCCACCCTACGTAGAACACTCAAGGCAGGAAGTAATTAAAGACACACGTGTAGGCAATTTAAGTTTCCCATGTTTAAACTAAGAGTGAAAGACATTTCTATTCAATAAAGATGTATTTTAGGATTATTCCTTGTTTAACCAGGGCCAAGTTGAGGGAACTACAGTTAGAGCTAACCTGAACTGTTTCCAGACCAAGACTGGCTTCATACCATCTCTTACTTTATGTATGTATGTATGTATGTATTTATTTAATTTCTATGCCGCCCAATCTACCCAGAGGTTTCTAGGCGGCTCACAACAATCTTCAGTTTAAGATTTAGCAGTCAATGCTAAACCATGGTTTATCCGATGAGAATAACGCAGCAAACAATGGTTAGAGGAAAACAGAACGTGAATGATAAAATCAGCATGCTGGAAAGGAAGTGTATGAGCATTCACAATTAGATTTCTAATCTACAAGAGCATTGTTTTAAAAATTATTTCTCACAAACAGCCCAGGCCCAGGACTGGTCACAGGGATCACATAACACACACACACACACACACACAAACATACACACACCCAATTACAGCAGTTCCACCTGTTCCTGGGCACAATTTCAACTGCTGGATCTAACCTATAAACCCCAAGCTACCCCAAGGACCGCATCTCCCTTAATGAGCCTGCTCAGGTATCATCAGGGGATTATCTCTGTCCTTCAAACGTGTACAGTGGTGCTCCGCATAGCGATGATAATCCGTTCCGAAAAAATCATTGCATTGTGGATTCGTCGCTATGCGGGGCAAAAAAGCCCATAGGAACGCATTAAAACACGTTTAATGCGTTCCTATGGGAAAAAACTCACTGTTATGCGGAAATCCTCCATGCAGCCACCATTTTCGCTGCCCGGTAAGCAAGGAAAGGGCGCGAAAACACAGCGGGCAGCCATTTTCTTTACCTGGCGGCCATTTTGGAACCGCCAATCAGCTGTTAAAAAACATCGCTATGCGAAAATCGGTAAGCACATCGCTATGCGGATTCGTTGTTAAACAAATCGCTCGTTATGCGCAGCACCACTGTATTTGGTAGGGGCACAGGAGAGGGCTTTCTCTTTTGTTGCTCCCAGACTTTGGAACTCCCTCCCACTGGAGGCCAGCCTGACCCCGTCTTTGCCGTCCTTTCGCAAGTAGACCTCTCTCTTCAGGCAGGCTTTCGCTTAGAAACTGGCTGTCTGAGTGGGGTTTTTTTAATGGATTGTTGAGTCTTATGGCTTTTGATGTGTTTTGGTGTTGCTTTTATTTTTAGCTTTAAATGTGGTCTCTTAATTTATGCAAGCCACCTTGAGATCTTTTTAAGAAGAAAAGTTAAACAAACAAATAATTCTCATGGGGAAAGGGAGAGGAAGAGAGAATGAGAGTTCTAGATATCTGAAGTTACTTTTATCAGCCACCTCTTTCTCCAACTGCAAACTCCTGAATTCAGAGTATTTTACTTGGAGTAAATAACATCTTGTAAGTAAAATCAAACAGTATCAAATGTAACTCCCAGAAAATGTGCAATCTGAGCTGGTGCCTTAACCATCACTCCCAAACGCTCCCATCTGTGTGTTGTGAAACTTCTCTGTAACTCTTTTCCATATGAAAACACGTATTCAGCAAAGGAGCAAAACTGAGAATGATGGCAATTATTTTAGGACATCAAGTTCACATATGGATTTCATTGCCATTTATACATTTTAGTCAGTGAAACAAAAAAAAAGCTATTAATCAATATGTACACTCCATATATTAACATAAGCATCAATCATTCTAATACTCCCGGTGAGTCGGAATGATAATTTTTTTTAATTCTTTCACTTTGACACATGTGCCTTCAGCTATCAGCTGGATGACCTTTCCAAACCTAGTTAAAGCATTTTGGGTCCTAAACAAAATAAAAAATAAAAAAAATTCACGAGTGAAATCTTCCTCGGCAGCCAGATCGTCCTGTAACATGGAAATATTCCCCTTGCAAAGAAAGGCGGGCAGAGGAGAGATCCGAGCTCAGAAAGGCTCCACATTTGGCATAGGCTTTGAAATATATAAGATGAAAATGCGGCATGAAAACAGCTGAAGCTGAGCGGGCTTTATTTTTCAGGGAGAGGTTCAACTTCTGCAGCTTGCAGGAGGGAGGGGGGGAAAAAAGCAAAAACGCAGCTGTTCCCATTTTAGCGAGCCATAAATTCCACGATAAAATGTAATGTCGAAATTGCAAAGAGTCTAAACAAACCCCACAATAACTTAATTCCAAAGGAAAACGGGGCTCGTTTTCACGATTTTCTTCCACTGCGATTAAGAGCAACTGGTACACTGCACATGTGAGGCACAACGGAGGGAGACACTGTTAGAATCTGTCTAGCAAGGAGGGTCAGAGTCACGTGGAGACAGAAATGCCATGTTTGATTGATATCACAAGAATCTTTATTCTGGACTGTCTTTACGATGAAGTTTTTGTGATCGCAAAATGATGTTCCTATGGGGAAAAATCGCTTAACGATGATCGGTTCCCTGCTTTGGGAATCGATTTTTTACTAGACGAAGATTTTAAAACAGCAGATCGGTGGCTCTAAAATGGCCGCTCGCTATGCAAAATGGCTCCCCGCTGTGCTTTAGGACGGATTCCTCGCTTTACGGGCAGTGAAAATGGCCGTCCTATGGAGGATCTTCGCTGGACTCTGAGGTATTTCACCCATTGGAACTCATTAACCAGGTTTTAATGCAATTCAATGGGTTTTTTTAATTTCGCTTGACGAGGATTTCACTTAACAGCAATTTGAACGGAATGAATTATCCTCGTCAAGCGAGGCACCACTGTACTCCATTAGTTACCACATCCACATGAGCTTCAGTGTGACGCTTTTTGTGGTATGCTTAATGTGCAACTCTCAGTAGAGTCACATCCAACAGGAGTTTGGCAAAATCTAATTTTTTTTCCTTTTGCTTCTTTAATGGCAGTCAGAATACAAAACCCTACCCTCTTAACTGGAAGTAGGACACCAACTTACTTCCAAGTAGACAAATACAGCATTACATTGTTAATCACTTTTAAGATTTTGGCTTTCTCCTCTGAAATTAGCATCTACTCTAATGCTACTTTTAACGTTGTTTTTATATTCTATGTTTGGCTGCCTTGATGCTTTAGTGATAAGGAGACTCAGGGAAAAAAAATCATCACCTATTTTGGTGCAGGATTGGTCATTTCAAGACTGGTCTACTGCAGTGTGCTCTACGTGGGGCAGCCCTTATGCTGGTCCAGAAACTGCAGCTACTGCAGAATGTGGCTGCCTATAGTTATCTCCACAGTTGCTCCACATCAATGTATAAAACCGCTCTATAGCCTTTGGCATCCTTTCTGATCATTTCAGTCCCATTTCAGAGGCATTTCTGGTTGACTCCATGTGCATTTTGGGGATCTGCTCGGAGAACCCCTCAGGACAAGACCCAAATTGTGTCACCTCCCAATCTACAAACTGTCCTTCTATGACAACTCAGATTAGGCATAATCTGTTTCCAGGCTAAGCTAAATACTTTTGGACAGACATTTCCTCAACCGATAAATTCTAGTAAAAAGTTTTATTTACAATTGTTTTTATTGCTTCTGCCTTTTAGCTATAATTCAGACTTTTAAAATTGTTGGTGTGGAATGGTTCACAAATCTGAGATATAAATCAATCCTATACAGTGTTGCCTCGCTTTACGATTGCCCCGCATTACAATGAATTCACATGACGACGATCTTTTTGAGATCGCAATTGTGATCGCAAAACGATGGTCTAAATGGGGGAATTTCGCTTTGTGATGATCGGTTCCCTGCTTCGGGAACCGATTCTTCGCAAAATGACGTTTTTCTAACAGCTGATCGGCGGTTTCAAAATGGCTGCCGGGTAATTAAAATGGCTCCCCATTGTGTTTAAGGATGGATTCCTCTCTATACAGGCAGTGAAAATGGCCAACATATGGAAGAACTTCGCTGGACGGTGAGTTTTTAACCCATTGGAACGCATTGAACGGGTTTCAATGGTGTTTTTGTTTGTTTGTTTGTTTGTTTGTTTTTTTTTGCTTTACAATGTTTTCGCTTAACTGCAATTTTCCTGGAACGGATTATCGTCGTTAAGCGAGGCACCACTCTATAACCGAAGACACATGGCGCATCTATCCGTACAATCAGCAAAGGGAATCAGCCTGGCCTGCTTGAGTCTTTAAAAGGATTGGACCAGCCAGAACGAGCCCGTCTGAGCTCTGAAACAAGAACTCTGTGGATATGCCTTAGCAGCAGTTCACAAGAATACTGTAGGTCTGATCCCCTTGCAAAATTCAAGAATGCAAAATGTATGAATGTTAAGTAGAAAAAGGGGGCCATCCATCCACCGATGTTCGGGCTTAGAAGTGAATTGGGGTCTGCACACTTGACAAATCACGGCAATCTACTAGAAAATTAATAAGCCAAGTGCCACCGAAAAGGCTCTCTCATTTTTGCAAAGATGCCCTGCTCAGCCACTCATAATCATCTGTCAGCCCGAGATCAGTGAGCCTGTCCCTCTTAATTACGGGTGCAGCAATGACAGGCATAAATTTCACACATGCAACAGTAGGATCTAGCTGAGAATTTCCTTAAGACAGTACACCTTCCAGACAATTTTAACAGACATTTCCTGCAAGAAGATTATTTGAAAGGATAAGCTCTCCCTTTAAAAAAAAAAAAAGGGAAATAACAAAAATTGTAGCATCTCAACTTGTTATCATCAGGACCAAGCTGCAATTAAGAACTCCATAATTTTCAGCAATTTAAGGCTACACTTCACTGGAAAACTAATTAATCCTAGACAAATATTTTTCCCATGACAAACACTCTTTTTATGATTACTCGATTTATTTCCTCCTAATTACTCTTTAATTAATCTAAGTCTTGGGATAACATTACCATATTTTTTGGCGCTCAACCAGCAGAAGACAGTAAGCTGACTGTAAAAAAAGTTGCGCAAGGCCCCGACTGAACCGAACGCTCCATTTCAACACCCCATTTATTTATTTGTCTGTTCTGTTACTTTCCTTTCCCACCCATGGGGCAGAAGAACATGATACGCCGCAGACATGACTCTTGTGTTCTCCCCTTCCAAACAACAAGGCATCGTAAAAAAGGGGGAGTAAATTTAACTGTAACATGAGAAGGATACAATCTTCCTAAAGAATTACTATTCTTTTCCAAAAGAATAGTAATTCTTTCAGGCAAATGCTATGATCACAAATAAGCAACCGAGAAGCCAACATCCCTTCTCTTATAAAATGAACTGACTTATCTCAATTAGTCTAATTTCAACAGTAAATGCATCAAAATATCTTTTGGGCTACGATAGTGCTGTGGACTGTCATTTTCATTTTACTGTTACAGATCTAAGTTTATGCAGTCTTTCCATTATAAAACTTTAGTGCCACCCCTTTCAATGTTCAAGTTAGAAAAGATAAGATATTAAATAGTAAATGCCCCATTCTGCTTATATCAGTGGTTCCCAACCTTGGGTATCCAGTAGAGATGGGCACGAACTGCCAGTTTCGTGTCAATTCAGTTTTCGTCCAAACAGGTGTTCAGCGGTTCTGAGCCCTGCCTCCCCAGGCAGCACCCCAGATTCCCCGCCCTGCCTCCTCTGGGCACTGCCTCTGAGTGGGCAACCACCAGGGGAGGCAGGGCGGGGAAACACCAAACACCTGTTTGGCTGGAAGACAAACTGCCACAAACCACCGAACTGGAAGTTCACGCCCATCTCTAGTCTCCAGCAGTTCTTAGGCTAAAACTCCCAGATGCCATCACCACTAGCTGCGCTGGCCAGGATTTCTGGGAGTTGTAGTCTAAGAACATTTGAGGACCCAAAGTTGGGAACCATTGGCTTATCTGAACCAATCCACAGGCCAGAAACCTACTGGGTAAATGAAATCAAGTGGCAAATTAGTGCTAGTTGGTTATGTATTCATTAGCCTGGTGGCAAATTGCAGCTAATTGATTAGGCATTCATTATCCACCTGGTGCATGACTAAGCATGCAAACAGGCACTTCATTAACCACCTACAATTGGCTGCTAGAGCTTGTGGGATTCCCTTGCTCCAGACTAAAAATTCAATAGGATTCTGGCCACTGAAAATGCATCTCCCACAACCTGTTTTAGAAGTACAGTGGTGCCTCGCATAATGAGCGCACCATTTAACGATGAATCCGTACAGCGATCAATTTTTTTAGATCACTAATGCAATCGCATTGCGATGTTTTAATGGGCAAAACATTGCATTGCGATGATCGGTAAGCGTTTCGCTTACTGACATTCGCATTGCAATGTTCCCCCAACAGTTGATCGGCGGTTCCAAAATGGCCGCCGGGTGCCCAAAATGGCCGCCGCAACCATTTTCGCGCAGTTTCCTCGCTTACCGAGGGCGCGAAAATGGCCACGCTATGGAGGATCTTCGCTGAACTGTGAGTTTGGGCCCCATAGGAACGCATTAAACAAAGTTTAATGTGTTCCTATGGGTCTTTCCGTTCAGCGATGTTTTCACATAGCGACATTAATCCGGAACGGATTAACGTCGCTATGCGGGGCACCACTGTAATGCATAAATATTACATTCACATAATCAAAAACAGCAGATTCTTACGCTACTTCATTAAATAAAAATTAACGGCCTTACGCCCTCGCTCTTGCTCAAACTTTACACACTATAGGTAATGCTATTATTTTCTAGCACTACTCTTCCAAATTCTTCTCTGCTCGGCACTTTCTCTAAACAAAACACAGGCTTCCCATAGTTTTTCTCCCCAACAGCTTTCAATGTTACGCTTATTATTATTAACTGTGCACAGCTCCCTTCTCCTCCTCATTCTTTTTTTTTTTTTTGGAAATTTTGATTACGGCCGATAAGATGAAAGAATCAACCTAGCAAGCTGCAGAATAAATTGTCAACAAACCCATATATATGTACACACACAGTCTGGGGGCATGTCGGTGTAATGCATTTTGTGCTGGTGTCCTTTCATCACGTCTGGCAGAGAACTGCGGAGATTCTGAAAGATTTAAAACTGCGGCTCTTACACAGGTACACCCTTAAAGCAATGCAAGGTTGACTTCTGTGCAGAGATGTCCCGGATACCACGGAAAGGTAAGACAGACTTCTTAGCCATACAGCTTTGAACCCCCAATTTTTCTTTGACAAATAATTAGGATTGAATTAGCTTTAAACGGAGTTCGAAGAGGCGCATAGAGATAACTTTAAATTGCTTCTAAAGAACTGCCACCTGCTGCATCCCATTTATGGTGTATTCTTTGCTTCTACACGCTACCGGCAAACCTTGTTTTCCATAGTTTTCCCAGATAATATAAATCTCCTGATTTGCCCCTATTTTGCCTTTAAGGAAGATTCTTTTTTTAAAAAAAGGGGAAAGAAACCACAGCAAGGGTGTGTCCTAAGAGATTCTTTCCCATTCCACCTTTCCGTAATCATCTAGACAGGAAGCACTGCCTGATGTATCTTAAGCTGCAATTATTATTAAAAAAAAAAGACATACAGTCAACTTAAAATTTTATGAGCTCAGATAAAGTCACACAATATTTCTTGGCACCATAAAAGGTGGAATCAACCATCAAAATAAAAACAAGCCTTTAAAGATCTCAGTTGAGAGATAGTTAGGAGCATGGAAAGACTGGAGAGTTTTAACAGAGCGTGGAAATGGTTCAGCCCAGCAGTTTTTCAATTCTAGATGTGTCTAGTCATTAATAAATCCCATTAAATTTGACAAGGCTTTACTCCTGAATTATAGTGGGCACCGATTGTTGCCTAGGAGCCCCAAGGATTTTACAGTATTTTCAGAAATTATAGTTGTGATTGTTTACAGTGCTGCTTTGTAAAACGTCTTGATTTGGTAGTGAAAAAAACCACACTTGATTTGTGTGAAAAAAATGTAACAAAAAGGTTCAAAAATACTATCAACACGTATTTTTTTAAAAAATCCTGTCTGACTCTGTTTACTAAACAATTCTTTCTTCGGAAGTAGTTTCTGCTAAGTTTTTCTAATGTAAGCAAAAAAACAAAAAAACAAACCCTACACGTACAACGAAGTGCATGTGTTCAATATAGTAATGTATGGTTGGTGATATGGTGAATTCGAGGGACGTGGTGGCGCTGCGGGTTAAACCACAGAAGCCTCTGGGCTGCAAGGTCAGAAGACCAGGAGCCGGAAGATCGAATCCGCGAGACGGGAGGGAGCTCCCGTCGCTTTTCCCGGCTCCTGCCAACCTAGCAGTTTGAAAGCATGTAAAAATGTGAGTTGATAAATAGGTACCACCTCGGTGGGAAGGTAATGGTGTTCCGTGTCTAGTCGCGCTGGCCACGTGGCCACAGAAACTGTCTTCAGACAAACGCTGGCTCTACGGTTTGGAAACGGGGATGAGCACCGCGCCCTAGAGTCGGACACGACTGGACTCAATGTCAAGGGGAAACTGTATGGTGAATTTGCACAAAGTGAAAGAAGCTATGGGCATAACAAAAGTCACAAGGACATTGTGGCTTTGTCCAGGAAAATATGACCCAGTTGCACCAACCGGGTTTTTTTCATACCAATGACCCAGACTCGAATCATGAATCAGAACCCACCCACCCTTCCCTTTTTTCTGGGGAAAGAAGCTTGTTTTTAATAGGGACTCAGACTTTGGGTTTGGGACTCAGAGTATGGTACCACAGCCTCGGACTCAGACTTGAGACTTTGGTGCCAAAGGCTCGGGACTCAGACCCAAAGACTTGTCGACATCCCTGTATGATATCAGGTGCAAACCTTACTTTGAAGCTAACTGTGGCTAGCCCTGGCTTCGGTATAGGTGTAACACAACTAACCATGGTTATCACAAGCTTCTTTGCAGATGCGTGCTACACCATGACCCTCACACTTTCAAAGGGGGGAAAGCACACTTACATGAGAAAGAGCCGCCTAGAGTGGTCGAATAAGACCAGATAGGCGGGATAGAAATAAAATAAATAAATAAATAAAGAGGGAGAGTGAAAGAAAGAGAGAGCAAAAGCGAGCGAGCGAGAGCCCAGAGAGACACTCTCGTCCTTTTAACCATGGTTAAGAGATCAGTAACCTTACGCCTACATCAGACAGAAAACGGCAAAGTGAAATGAAAAGCCGTTTCATCACCTGAATTTCAAACCATCCTGCTGGTCCCTGAACTTGAACCACCAGTCTCTGAACTCTGAATAGCCACCTTTATTAGGATACGTTGTCGAACTGGCACCCATCTTTCGTCAGATAATCCGTTCCTGTTGTGTCCCGACCAAATTTATTAAGGCCTTTTTATCAATGCTATTAGTTCAAACTAGAAAATCTAGATCAAAGTAGGACCAAGTTTGCCACACAATGAAACCGTTATAAATGTTTAAACGCTAGTTAAAGTACGGCCATTGTTACAACATTATTAATAATTGAAATCTACTTCTCTATTATCCAGCACCACTGCATTTTGCTCCATTGAACAAGGGTCAAGAATGGTTAGGGGGTGGGAACAAGCATCTGTTAAGAGGGTCAACATTTGAAACCCTAGAGATTGGATTTTTCAGTTTTATCATTCGTCTGAATCATGCCACTTCCTGCTTTTTTTTAATCACTGATGGGCCCTTATACAGCAATTTTCTACATGATCAAACACTTTTGCCTCTACAAATATATATGGGAGTAGCACTGGCTACAGTAGTAGGGCAAATCCAACAAAGTATTCGCGAAGGTTTTCACCGGGATCTAATGGTTATTGTGGTTTTTTGGGGCTCTTTGGCCATGTTCTGAAGGTTGTTCTTCCTAACGTTTTGCCAGTCTCTGTGGCCGGCAGAGCATGGACAGAGTTCCTATTCCAGTCCTCTGAAGATGCCAGCCACAGAGACTGGCGAAACGTCAGGAAGAACAACCTTCAGAACACGGCCAAAGAGCCCGAAAAACCCACAACAACCATTAAATCCAACAAAGTTGAATATATATTTCAGCATACACATGTATAGGATGGTGCCATAAGTTTGAAAAGCTCCTAGCTCCATCTAGAGCAGACCCATAAAAATCAAAAGAATTTACATAAGTGCTGATTAATAAATTGAGACTATCACTGGATTTAGATGTGAAACACCCATATCTACACTGGTTAATTTAATGCAATTTTTTCCCCCAAATCCCTATATTTGGGACATTTATTTCCTTCTTTTATGTAGCTGAATGTCTGAGTCCTTTCATGGGAACCCTTCCGTAAGACAGTCTTCTGAAATTATCATATTTCAGTTGTCATCCGCTCCTGCAGTCATACTTCTAAATTCAAAGGAAGAGCCACAAAGTCCCGAAACCACACCACTTCCCAAAGAGGACGGTGCCAGAAAAGAGAGACGGGAGGTGGGTGGGAATCAAGATTATAAGCATGACAGGAAAGAGAGAGCCACAGATTAATCCATAAACCACCAAAGCCATCAACAAGGGAATACTGCCTTCCCCAGTACTCTAAATCAGATTCTCCATCTGTAATTCAAACTTTTAATACCGATGGCGATTTACGGAAAGAGGATTAATTTTGTCTTTTTTAAAAATTATAATAATAATCAAAGACTTATTTCCAAGCATCGTCCCAAATCCTGTATATTGTTAGGATCCCTCTTTGCCTTTGAAGACTCAGCGAATGATTGAAGCCTCGACTTTCTGAGAAGCAGATAACAACGGAGCCGTAATCCGACTCTAAGCTACTGGATAAAGGCAGTTTGTTTCCTCATCGCCCATCTGTCAACACCTCTTCCGTAATTAGTCCTAATTATTACAAAGGGCTAGCGTCTCGTTCGCATTATTAAATCAGAAATCGTATCATAGCCAGGTATCTTTCAACGCCTCCCGGACCGGCGACCTTCGATTTCATTGAATCTTCTATCAGTATCCGCCTCGGGAAGGACGGAGGCAGTAATTTTAGCATCGGCTTCAAAAAAGGAGACGGATCCGAAATTCCAGGGATGCATTCACATACGATGCGACGGGAGAGCAAAGCAACACAGTTTGACCTTTGCATTGTTCTCTGTTGTGAGAGAGGCAAAGGGGGGGGATACACACACACACACACACACACACACACACAGAGCACAAGAGAGCCATGCATTTTGTGTAAGAGAAATTATTTCAAGCCTGCATCAGAATAGCCCACGGCAATGGCAGGGCAGAATTCCCACCCACCCACCTCTCAATTTATGATGGTGTGTCTACAGCATGGCCAATGTGTCTCACTCTTGCTAACAGGGGGCTGTGTGTACATCTGTGCGTTGTGTTGGTTTGGCCTTCACAAAGAAAGCTTTGTAGCCGTTCTTCCTTAGAGGTGGTGTCTTTAATATTTCACCATCTCATGCAAATGAAACATAAATTAGACACCGATGGGCTGGAAGAGGCGATCAGAACACTGATTAGAAAGCTGGCACAGATGCTAAAAGTTTCTTTTTTAAAAAAATGCATCAGAGGAAATTTTGCGGTTGTGGCTGAATATCACACCGGCTTAACCAAAACACCTCCCTATGAGCCTGCTGTATTTTCTATAGCAAAACGTCTGGCACAGTCAAATCAGTAAAAGCTCTTTAGCATAGGTCTCTCCGATAGTGGACCTCCAGGATTTGCCGGACTGCAACTCCCATCATGGCTGGAGTGCTGGGAATTGTAGTCCAGCATGCCAAGAGGGCGCCATGTTAGGAAAGCTGCAGTAGAATCTGGAGCAGTGGGAAGATAGAGGTTCAAATCCTTACAACGCCACGAAAACTCAATGGGGGAAATTTCTTTGGCCTCGCAGGACTGTTGCTCATATAAAGTTGGGGGAAAAAAAGCAACATACATTGACTTGAGTTCATTAGAGGAAGCCAAAAAATAAGCAGGGCAAGCGTCCGGTAATTTAAACCAACAGATTGAAATACCCCCCTAAAGGCATGGAATTTATTTATTTATTTATTTATTTACAATATTTTTTAGCCGCACCATTCCCAGTGGCTTCTGGGCGGCGTACAACATTAAAACCTAAAAAAATTAAAAACATTTTAAGAAACAGTATAAAATACCATATATTAAAATATTTCTTAAAACAATTAAAACATTAAAATTAATTAATTAAAATGCTGGGTGAACAGAAAGGTCTTTGCCTGGCGCCGAAAGGCCAAGAGTGTCGGAACCAGGCGGATCTCTCTAGGGAGGGTGTTCCAAAGTTGGGGGGCAACAACCGAGAAGGCCCTATTCCGACATGCCATCCCCTTCACCTCTTCCAGGGATGGCACCTTCAGAAGGGCCTCCTGGCCTGATCTTAGAGGACGGGCAGGCACATATGGAAGAAGGTGGTCCTTTAGGTAACCAGGTCCTAAGCCGTTTAGGGCTTTATATGTCAAAGTAAGCACTTTGAATTGGGCCCGAGCAGCAAATTGCCACCCCTCCGTCGCAGCACAACATTCAATTCTGTGTAAAATAAATCAGTAAGGGGGAAAAATTGCCTTTTAAAAGCCCCAATGGGATGTGACTAAAAATAGAGAATAATTCAGCAGGAAGCAACCCCCCACACTTTTATTAAGCGGGTATGTCTTCTCAGCACAAAACCCAGAGAATTCAAATCCACCCAAAGGAAGAAAAGCAACATTTTCATCTACAGTTTTAAACACCTAACCTCTCAAAAAATGACTTTTTTTTTGCACAGCAGTGCCCGCGCAAATAGGGTGGATAAAGATCCAAAATTAAAAAAAAAAAAACTCAAATGGATTTAAGTCACAATTTAAATTTTTTCAAAATGAGTTTTTAAATTTTTTTTTTGGACTTATATACCGCCCCATAGCGCTACAAGCACTCTCCGGGCGGTTTACAATTTAAATATACAGGCTACACATTGCCCCCCCCCAAGCAAGCTGGGTACTCATTTTACCGACTTCGGAAGGATAGAAGGCTGAGTCAACCTTGAGCCGGCTACCCGGGATTTGAACCCCAGGTCGTGAGCACAGTTTTAGCTGCAGTACAGCGTTTTAACCACTGCGCCACGAGGCTCTAAAATCATCAAAAATCCATTTTTTTAAAAAATATTTAAATTGTGATTAAAATCAGAATTGAAACCAATGCGATTTCAATCCAATCTACCCTGTTCACAAGTCAGCATTGGGCACAGTGTGGACCTTTTAGCAGCATGCTCATGCACACGCACGCACACACGCAAAGTTACAAATGCAAACAGAAAACTTTGCCAACAAAAAGCTACCTAACTGCTAGTTGTGACATTTTCTGTCCCAGGCATGGAATTAGCTAAACCATGACATTGACTTGGTCACCAACCTTTTCCAAACCGGGGACCAGTTGGGGTGAGAAGGGCTCCCATGGGCGGGGGTGGGCGGGACGCATGCAGGGGTGGGCGGGGGTACCCGCGCATGCATGTGGGGGGGGCCGTATGTGTGTGTGTGCGCACGCACGCGCGCATGGGGGGTGTATGTACGGGGGGAGATCTGTCTCTGCAACCCTGCCCTACCAAGGCCACAGTTCGGTACCGGGCCGCAGACCGGGGTTTGGAGATCCCAGACTTAAACCACAGTTACAGTGGGGTCTCTACTTAAGAACGTCCCTACTTAAGAACAATCCAACTTAAGAACAGCTCCATTTGCTAAATTTTGCTTCTACTTGAGAACAGAAATCCAAGATAAGAACAGGAAAAAAAAACCTTTCCTGCTCTTTTTTTAACCTTAGGTCATCTTAGGTTAAAAAAAATTCTCCTTCTAGTGGTAGAGTACGTATTAACCAGATTTGCATTAGTTCCTATGGGAACTAATGCTTCAATGTACGAACGCACCTCTACATAACAAAAAAACAGCCAGAACGGATTAATTGGTTTTCAGTCCATTCCTATGGGAAATTTTGCTTCAACTTCAGAATGTTTCAACTTAAGAACACCATTCCAAAACGGATTAAGTTCTTAAGTAGAGGTTCCACTGTAGTTTCTATGGACGGAAAAGAGCAGATACGGATTAAATGGTTTTCAATGCATTCCTATGGGAAATGCAGATTCAACATAAGAACTTTTCAACTTGAGAACCACCTTCCAATACGGATTAAGTTCTCAAGTCAAGACCCCACTGTAAGTCTAACCACAATGTGTCCATGTTTGGACCTAAACTATGGTCTGATGGTGTATTTTTAACTCTCTGAAAACGAGCTCTCGTGCACAGCAGAGATTTCTAAGGAACCCCACCCACCCCCAAGATTGCAAATCTAAAACTCCGTAGGAAGGAGTAATATCAGTTGAAGTGGTATCGAACTACTGTAACGGAATAGTGTAGGAACACTATGACTTAAAAATGGCAGCCAAAACGTCTGATCTCCCTTTCGTAGCTCGGCTAGAAAAGAAGACGCAGAA
This sequence comes from Pogona vitticeps, assembly GCF_051106095.1. NCBI lineage: Eukaryota > Metazoa > Chordata > Lepidosauria > Squamata > Agamidae > Pogona > Pogona vitticeps. Next base: position 12,089,496 of record NC_135796.1, read on the forward strand.
GCTCAGAATCCATTCGTGTAAATCAGCCCTCTTCTGTTACCATATCTGTACGTTTTTCCACCGAAGGATTACTTCCACACAGAGAATCCAGTGTAAAGACACTTATTCCTGAAAATACGGAGCCTTATGAGAAAATATCATTCATAAGGGTTGTAGAAAAAGCTTTTCCAATTTTTTTTTTTTTAAAGCTTATTTTTCAGTGCTCTCAGATATTAAAACCACGGAGAGATCTTTATGTGCCAAATAATAGGACTCTCGCAAAATCTTACAGCATGTAAATACTTCATGTACAGGGTTTATGGCCATATTTAATGCCAAGTATATTAGCTTTCCTAATACATTCTTCATATATGAGGTTAGGAAGGGTTTTCACATCAATGTATAAAGTTTACGTCTGCAAAATGCATTTCCCTTCTCACCCCCCAGACAATGGGTTGGATACTGTCTACGTTAGCTGCACTTTGAACTGCGTCCAATCAAAGTAAAATTTTAGCCAGCATTTAAGTCCCATTGACTTTCTAGACTGAATCTGAGATTGCAATTCTGTATATTGCAATCTAAGAGCAAATCCCATTGAACTTAGTTGGGCTTACTTTTAAACAGACGTGTACAGGGAGTGCAGCCTGAAATTGTGTACCTATAACCCCTAACGCCTTTATACCAGTGGTTCTCAACCATGGGTCTCCAGATGTTCTTGGACTACGTACAACTCTCAGAAACTCTGACCAGCACAGCTAGTGGTGAAGGCTTCTGGAAGTTTTGGTCCAAAAACATCTGGGGAACACTGGGAACCACGGCTTTATAGTAACCATTTTACCCCTTGTACAGTGGTGCCTCACATTGCGACATTAATTCGTTCCAGCGAAATCGCTGTAGAACGAAAATGTCGTAATGCGAAAATAAAAAGCCCATTGAAATGCACTGAAACCCCTTCTATGCATTCCAATGGGCTGGAAACTCACTGTCCAGCGAAGATCCTCCACAGGCCGGCCATTTTCGGTGGCTGTCTTGCGGCCATTTTGAAACTGACGATCAGCTGTCCGAAAATTGTTGTTTTGTGAAGCATCGGTTCCCGAAGCATTGGTTCCTGATCATCGCAAAGCGAAAAACCCCTATTCAGACCATCGTTTTGCGATCGCAATTGCGATAGCAAAAAGATTGTCATAATGCGGGGCAATCGCAAAGCGAGGCACCGCTGTATTAATTTCCCTATGTTAATAGTGACCATCACTCAGATGTGCTGGAAAGCTAGTTCTTAATCTCCTTCCCATTGTTCCAGCAGGTTGGGGTCTCTGGGAGTTAAAGTCCAAAGCCTCTCAATAGCTAGGGGTCTCCACCTCCACCAGAATAGGGTCTTTTACAGCAGCCTTTCACACCTTGGCTGGGGATGATGGCGGTTGTAATCAGGCACACATCTGGAACACACCAGATGTGTTAGGGAAAGCTGTTTTACAGGAAAGCAGCTCATACTGAAAAACCACACTCCGGCTCTGTTTTCTTATTGTATGCATTTATGATTTGGCAAAGCAATGCCTTTCAGAGAGTAAATTGGATATTTTGTACATTAAATGCATAACTTAGAGTTAATTGCCTTCATAGAAGCCACTATCATAAATATACATATAAATATATCATATATAAATATTAAAATATATAACTACATATATATGTGGAACAATTGTAAATATGTAAACCTGGCTGAGTGTTGTGCATTAAACTCCCCCCCCCCAGTATTTTGTTGGTTCTGTTACAATTTGCAATTCCCTAGAGGGGCTTTGGTATGGAATGCGTCTGTACGATCTTATTACAAATGTCTACTAAGCAATCTTGAAGTCTTGCTTTAACTCTGGGCCTTAGCAATTGCGCCTAGATGTGTTCGGCGCTCTCAGACTTGTTATGGCTTTTGGCAGAAGGGAAGAAACACACACACAATAAAAACGAAATTCGGTGAAACAGAGTACCCAGGAACGATTCGGCACCAGGCGCAAAACATCAAGCTTATTATTTCCACCCTCCTTTTCCAAACCCAGCAACCATCAATCATTTCCATCTGAGAGAGCGTTGCTTCTCCAAAGTGCCAAAAGAGGTGGGATGATGGGGAAAGCCAGGCAAAGCTGAAAAAATATGCGCCCAGCTCAGCCAGATGACATGCTAAATTATATTAAAGGTAATTATCAGCAGACATAATTTGCTCTCAAATATTCACCGCAAGCCCAAATCAAGCCTTGAGGGCTGAGACTGGCTATTGGGCAGACGGCAGAGGTGGAGTACTCCAAAAACACATCCCAGCTCTGTGGGCTGCAAATCTTCCTTCCCAGCTGTATAGTGGTGCCTCGCTTAACGATTACCTCATTAAACGACAAAACCGCTTGACGATGAAGTTTTCACGATCACTTTTGCGATTGCAAAACGATGTTTAGATAGGGAAATTTCGCTTGATGATGATCGGATCTCTGCTTCGGGAACCGATTTATCGCTAGACGACGATTTTTTAAACAGCTGACCGGCGGCTCTAAAATGGCCGCCCGCTGTGCAAAATGGGCTCCCTGCTGTTCTTTCGGACGGATTCCTCGCTTTACAGGCACTGAAAATGGCCGCCCCTATGGAGGATCTTCGCTGGACGCTGAGGCATTTAGCCCACCGGAACGCACTGAACCGGTCTCAGTGCATTTCAATGGGCTTTTTCGTTTTGCTTGACGAGGATTTCGCTTAACAGCGGTTTCAACGGAACGAATTATCCTCCTCGAGGCACCACTGTACTTGCAGAAGAACTGTGGGACAGCACAGGGGATGAGGTCTCTCATCTGGCTGCAGAGCCAGAGGTTGGAAGTTCGATTCCCCACAGTGCTTCCTCGACAAGGGGCTGGACTCGATGATCCTTCCAGCTCTGCAGGTCTAACATCATGGTGATAAATGATAATCCTTTTGGCCTTAGGATTCTTGCTAATACGACACTGCCTCTGCGCTTCTATCAGGCTCCTCCTGCAAGTGAAAATAATTAAACTTAATAGGAATGGAGCTGGCTAGATAGCTCAGTGGTTTAGTTGGGAGTTCAAGTTCACACTGTTCCTCCTGGGAGAACAGCCAGCCTGGGTAGCCTTGGGCAAGCTGCACAGTCCCAGGGAGACCCCTAGAGGAAGAGAATGGTAAGCCACTTCTGAGTATTCTCTACCTTTAAAAAAAAAAAACCCGGAAAGGTTAATCATAAGTCAGAACTGACTTGATAGAACTCCGTTATTGTCAGCTCAAAACCATATTCTTTGGGAGCCCATCTGTGCATAAGAGAGGGCTGGCCCCATCATTAGGTACAGTAACGATGGTGTCCCACTGTCGGTCCTTGGGAAAAAAACCACCTGCCAATGTGGATGACTTGGTGCATGAAATGGGGAAACATTTTTTAATTTTTTTTTAATTGATAAATCAGAAATATAAGAAAAAAACACATAAAAACCTTTTAAAAAGAAACCCAACGTGACTCTTCTCCTGGGACGTACAGAAGGGAGTCAAACTCAACTTTCTGGCCCCATTTGGTACGAATAGAAAGCATTTGCACTGAGAAAGCTAGTAACTCCCGCTGCACTTACTCCTTGAAATGTGTGTTTCACCTGTCGCAACATATGCCTTAGTTACATCTCACTTGGATGGCTGTGAAGCTCTCTTCGCGAGGCTGTCTTTGAAACTTAGAACCCAATAAATAAGCACAGAACTGCAGAGCTGAAAGGGACCCTATATGGAACATCGAGTCTGGCCTCTGTCAAGGAACCCCAGTGGGGAATCGCGCCAGATGCCTCAACCACCGAGCTTTCCACCAGTTCATCTTACGAAGTGCAGGGCTGGAAGAGACCCTCTACATCAGTGGTTCTCAAACTTGGGACCCCAGATGTTCCCCAGATGTTCATGACCTCTTCCTTTTTCTTCTCTAGGTGCTGTTATTATGTCATGGTGCTGTTCCTTCCTGGAATCCTCTAAGGCAGAGGTTCCCAACCTTGGGTCCCCAGATGTTCTTGAACTACAACTCCCAGAAGCCTACACCACCACCCCTTCTGGCCAGGATTTCTGGGAGTTGAAGTCCCAGAACATCTGGAGCCCCAAGGTTGAGGACCACTGCTCTAAGGCAGAGGTTCCCAACCTTGGGTCCCCAGATGTTCTTGGACTGCAGCTCCCAGAAATCCTGTCCAGCACAGCGAGTGGGGAAGGCTTCTGGCAGTATTAGTTCAAGAACATTGGGGGGCTCAAGGTTGGGAACCACTGCTATAGATCATCAACTACAGCCCCTCTCAAGGAAGCACAACGGGAAACCAAACTCCCAGCCTCTGGCTCTGCAGCCAGAGACCGAAGCCACTGAGCTATCCGGTCAGCTTATCCAAAACGATACAGCTAGGCAGTTGGGCTATATTTGTTGTTGTTGTTTAGTCACTAAGTTGTGTCCAACTCTTCGTGACCCCCGCTGATCAGCTGTAAAAATGGCTGCCCTGCAAAGCATGGGTCTGGAAAACACAGGGCAGCCATTTTGCGGAGCCGAAAAAATTGTGGTCTTGCGAACAAACGGTTCGCGAAGCACGGACCTAATCGACGTCCAGCAAAAATCCCCCATTGGAATGACTGTTTTGCGAATCGCTATAGCGATCGCAAAAAATCATCGTCATGTAGAATAGTCGTTTAGCAGGGTCGCCGTTTAGTGAGGTACCACTGTACTCTAATCCTATTACCTATGTAAAAAAAATAAAACAGAAGAAGATCCACCAGCAGAAGGTCTGCCTACCCCCCAACACATGTCAGCTAATGCTCTCGCGGCTCACAGCTGGGAAAAGAGCCCACAAACTTTATGGCTCAGATACTGCCTTCTAGCTGAACTCAGACACAGGTGCCAAGAGTATGTGCCTAGCTGTTCAGTGCTAGAGGCAGAATCCTAATTAACTTATCAACTAATTTTAATAATTACTAATTACAGTAAATTTAAAGAGCTGATGTAACACAGAGCGGAGGGGAGAAAGAAAACACACACGAAAAAGATAGCAATCCAATTTCCCCTGCATCCGCCCCATTAATCCTGGATTTTTCAGAAGTCAACCAAACATATATGGGTCTGCACAAGTCTGCCCATTCCAACACATAAACTTCATTAATTAACTATGTTTTTTTTAAAAAAAGAAGCCTGCTAACAGGAAATAAGCAGCAGCGGAGAACAAACTAGAAGGTACATTTCTGAACGAGAAACAGAGCAGTTCATATGAGAGTGAACCCAAACGTCACAAACGTGGGAAAGGTTTTCTGTTCAGGGAGTGACATGGGCTCTCGAGGAAGTAGCCAGGGGATGGAAAAACTTACAGTGAACAGTTTTTTTCTTGCATAAATAGAAAAGGAAACAACCAAGTCATTCAAGGGCGCTTCTCCAGCTTCATCTAACAACAACACCATCAGCACCAGTACACAATAGACGCGATGCACGGCACATTTTTCCATAGTGCCTTCATAAGAAGGAGGAGGGGCAGGATCTGGTCTTGATCATCCCAGAGTGCACGACATGTAATAATGGACTCAAGAGACAGAAAGCCAGATTTAGGCTGGATATCAGGAAAAAACTTCTTAATTGCTAGAGCAGTATGACAATGAAACCAATTACCCGAGATGCGGTGAGCACTCAAACACTGGAGGCGTTCAAGAGAAAATCGGACAACCCAATTGTCAGATGTGCCTTGATTTGGATTCCTGCATCGAGCAGGGGGTTGGACTCAATGAATGGCCTTATAGCCCCCTTTCAACTCCATTATTCTATGACTCTATGCAGCTTGTGAGCTCTTACCCACGAACTCAGCACTGAGTAGATGAGCCTGTAAGAAGGAAGCATCACAAACGACAAACCCGTGTCGGAGAAAATGAAGACAGTAAAAGGATGAGCACAAACTCATGGGTAGCTTCTTCCTTTTAAACTTGGATCAAGAGCTAATCCATTTCTTAGAAATACTAATTCCTGAATTCTCTCCCTTTTTTTTTTTTGGTAAAAAAATTATTCACTCAAATCAACCATCTGTTATCCTGAGAGGCACGCGGCATGGTCACAGTGAGAGTAAGGCTGTAACGATATGGTCAAATGCTCCAGGATTTGCTCTGCTAATAGGACAGGTGAATTCTGTGTATTTTTTTAATCGAGCACATGATGTGAAGGCTGATTCAAATCACTCCAGATCTTTTTTGCTCCCAAAGTGGCTTTTCCCCTCTGTTCCTAAGGGCTTCTACTTTTTTCAGGTCGGAATTATTCAAGCGGGCTTCTCCCCTGTGTTTAGTTGCAATATGTTCTTATAAAGATGGGGGGGTGCCCATAGGCGTATTTTGATGGCCTAGGCCAGTGGTTCTTAACATGGGCGATAATGCCCCCCAGGGGGCGATTTCATTTTTCAGGGGGGCGGTGGAACGAAAAGGGGCGGCGTGGGGGCGCTGGAGCAGAAGGGGGCGGTAGGGGGGGCGCTGGAGCAAGCCAAACCTGTGAAGATGGCTGCAGCCTTTTTACAGTGTGCATGAATATATATTTTCCTCCAATCTTAATTAAGTTTCAGACTTTTTGTCTTGAAATTTTTAGTTCCTGCATTTGTTTTTATGCCCTTTTTATATTTCTTTTTGCGTCCTAAAATTCACTTGCAACTAAATCATTAAATGTTACTTTTTGGGGGGCATTTCATTTTCTTGGAATTTAATTTTGTTTTCAGGGGTCATTGGATTTAAGTGTCTTAAATCAATCAATCAATCAATCAATCATCACTGCGGGGAGGGGGGCAATGATAACTTCCTCAATGGCTCAAGGGGGCGTTTCTTTCAAAAAGGTTAAGAACCACTGGCCCAGGCAGTGGTTGTATGATGTTCACGACTAGGGGGACACAAACACATTGCATTGTTTCCTCTCCCACAATCATCCTCCTTTCCCCCCCTTACATATACGAGATTAGCACTAGATCATTTGTCCCTATCACCTTATTGTTGGGTCATTGCTATTATTATTGTCTCCTGTGTTTGTACCACATAAAAGGATTGGCAGAGATGGGACCAGAGGAAGGATCAGCAGAGGCAGGACCAGAGGAAGGAAAGGGGTCTGTGGGGTGAAATGAGAATTACATGACATCCAGTATGAACACTGAACACCCGAATCAATTCCCAGCCCCTGTTTGAGCACTGACTGCAATTTCAAATGTAATACAGGCTGCGAATCAAATTTTAGCAAACCTTCCAGTGTAGTCGCACCCTAAGTGTATCTAAAGAGGTGGCCTTTGATCCATGAAAGCTCACATTAGCTACAATCCATTAGCAGAACCTAAACCGCTTAAGGCAGTTTTTCATAAATTAAAAATTTCTGATCCCTTCCCTAAATATATCTGAAATATCTTTCGTATTCTTTCATCATGGGGAAGTCTTTAATTTCCAAAAATCTTTGTTAGTAATTTTTAAATAGAATGCGTTCTGCTACTGGATTTCATCTGGTGAAATAAAAAGGTTAAGTTTTTAAAGTGCTATAGCATGGTGTCTTTTTCCTTTCCTTTCATTCTCTTTTGTTTTGCTAACTACTGCAATAGACCTTACAATAAAACAGATGACATGGGACAGCATAATCCAGCTAACAGCAAACTGTAGTATCTGCACGCTTGCAAAAAGCAATATAAATAAAATGTTTTAAAAAAATGATATATATGGCAAAGTGTATTATCATAGACATAGCAAACTGTGTAAACAATGGGGCTTTATATTACACAGCTATTAGTTCTCTTAACAAAATGCAGCAGGAGAAAGCTATATTTTAAATCCTCTTTTGAAGGCAGGATGGATAAAAATCAATGATTTTTTTTTAATCAAGTTGATTTAAATTTTAAAAATTGATTTTTTAAAAAATTCAAATCCTTAAAAAATCCAATGTTTAAATTTTAATTGTGATTTAAATCCACACTGTTTGAAGTCATGTAGGAAGATGACCAAACAAATCTGGACCAGCAGAAAACTTCAGAACTTGGGGGGGGGGGGGAGGGCAGTTTCAAGATGAGCCATTCTTTCATGAGAAACTCAAATACCGTATTTTTCCACGTACATATAAGACTATGCTTCTGTCTAAAATCTTTAGACTAAAAATTGAGGGTCATCTTATACATGGAAGTAAGCTGAGGAGAGAAGAAAAACAAGTGGAGGGGAAAGCAGGGATCAAAGCGATCCTGCAGCGCTTTGATCCCTTTCCCCCTCCCCTTGCTAAGCCCCACTTAGAGTTCTTAATTTTGCATTGGAAAAGTGGGGGCGTCTTATACATGGGGGCATCTTATGCACAGAAAAATACAGTATACCAGACTCACTGGTTTATGGAATCAGTTTATATCTACAAAAAAAGAGACTCTTTACAAGCTACAGGCTGTGAAGACGTTTGTCTGTTGACTTCAGAAATCAGCCGTAGGATAACCATGCATAAACAACCAAGCCCTACCACGCCAAGAACAATTAATCTCTCCACCCACTATGCAACAGCATTAAAAATTATCTATCTTCTTCTAGGGTTCCAATTTGGACCCAACTTCTCTAGAGACTGGAAATGGTTGAACATTTACATTCTGGGCATTCATTTTTTTCTTGCCATAATCAGTTCCCTAAACAGGAAGATGCACAATTCAGATAAAGCATGAATGGTTTTTAAAAAATATATAACCAATGCCTGCTGGCATTCACAGGCACAGAAAATACCCAACGTTGTAGTTTACAAGCAGGCTGAAAGTTACAAACAGAACTCCGATGCCACGAACCATCGTAATCACAGCTCTGACTCATAAAAAGAAATTAGTTTAAGTATCTTAAAGGGCAATCTTGAGAATATGCATATCAATAATAAGTCTTTGGCTTTATGCTGCGAAGGTGGAACAACATTACTTCCAAATCTGATTTTGCTGATTTAGTTCCCATGTAAAGTGGAACATCTGCAGGGAAGAAATAAAAGGGAGGTGACACTTAATTCTTCCCCCATCCCTAATTCTCATTAATTCTATTCATTTATTGGTTTCATTTATATTCTGCCTTTCACCCAATTAGCTCCTGGATCTCCTCCCTACCCATTTCAGCCTCAGATAAAGATCCTAATAGGCTCGAGCAATGGGTTACCAGATGCAGAATTACCAGATGAGGGACATTTGGTTCAGTTAATACCACGTGTGCACGGGATCTAAAGGCCTTGGGAATGGACCTCAACAGATGGGAAACCCTGACATCTGAGTGTTCAGCCTAGAGGCAGGCGGTGCATCATGGCCTCTCCCAATTTGAAGGGACCCTTGTCCAGCAGGCCGAGGCAAAAAGGCAGTCACAAAAGCAGCAAAACCAGGGAGCTGGACAGGGGACAGATTGGATTTGTCTTCAGTGTGGAAGGGATTGTCACTCTCGAATTGGCCTCCTCAGCCACACTAGACGCTGTTCCAAGTCCTCCATACAGAGCACGTCACTATAGTCTCTCAAGACTGAAGGATGCCTAATCAATACCGCGTGCGAGAAGGATCTTGGAATTGTTGTGGATCACAAGCTGAATATAAGCCAAGAGTGCAATGTGGCTGCAAAAAGGATCAATGCTATTTTAGGGTGTGTTAGCAGGAGTACAGTCTCCAAACTCCATGAAGAATCAGTTCCCCTCCTAGTCAGCATTGGTCTGGCCTCATCTTGATCACTGTGACCAGCTCTGGACACACACTTTAAGAAAAATGTTGACAAATGGGAGCCAGTTCAGAGGAGGGCAACAAGGATGATCAGGGGACTGGAAATCAAGCCCTCGGAGGAAAGACTGAAAGAACTGGGCATGTTTATCCTGGAGAAAAGAAGAACTGAACTACTTCACAGATAGGATAACTCTCTTCAACTATTTGAAAGCATGTCATACAAAAGAGGGGCAGGTTATGTTCGCAATCATTCCAGAGACGTATAAGAATGGGCTCAAGTTCCAGGAAGCCAGATTTCAGCTGAATATCAGGAAAAAAACTTTGTAACTATTAGAGCAGTATAACAATGGAACCAATTACCTCCAACACAAGAAGGAATTAGACAAATAGATATACTTTGATTCCGATTCCTACATTGACCAGACAATTGGATTCAATGGCCTAATAATTCCCTTCCAACTCCAATATTACATCATTCTATGTTTCATCTGTCTTAACATACACAAAGCGGCACATACAGTACATGATTACATTACAGTATTCTGTACAGATTGTGGATTTCATGGGAGTAGTTTATATTTGATCTGCATGTGCTCCAAGATCTGACAATGAGGTTTCGTTCATTTGTTCGTTCATTAAACTGAAACCATTCTACGACTTAAAAAAACACTGGCAATTGTAGTCCCAATTACTTTTACTGATAAGTAATTTCTCTGCAGTTAAAGTTACTGTTTAGTAATTACCTGCAGTTGCAGATAAGTTACTTCTAAAGTAACTGGCCTCCTTCAGTGCTCCATGCCTTCTCTCCTCTATGATCACCTCTGCCTGTTTGAAATTGGGTAGCCACTCGTTTTTTGTCTTTTATCCAGTAAAATGTTATAGACTGAGCACCACTGTAACATGGGCATTATTTCAGAATTGTGAGAGACATTTTGGTGTTGTGTTACATAACCAGGAGAGAATCCACAAGAATCCTGGTCTTGCACCCCCCCCCTCCGCCCCCAAAAGTAGACCATTCAAGACATCCCTTACAGATGTTCTTCCAGATTTTCCCTGTGAAATTTCCATGGCAGACCCCACATATCCTCCGATTAATCGGTTTCATCAACAATACTGACATTCTCACAGAGCGGCGTGAGGCGGACTAGAAAACCACTGGCATTCTTTGTCATATTCACCTAAAATTTTAGATCCCTTTGCATCTACTCTCCTCCATCAGCTTCAGCTTCCCTTTTTCAGTTCTATCACTCCATTTCTAATTTCCGAATTTTCTGATTAGGTTAGCAGGAAATATGTAAATGACTTGGCCTAGACGTTCAAGGGTGGAAAAAAGGCACTCAAAGTGCAACATGTGAGAAACGGACATTATCTGTTGACAACTCATAATAACAGAAGAAACTGAGAGAAATCATTAATAGTAGTAGATCTGGAACACTCAGTCAAAAATAATAATAAATTAAAGATACAGTAGGAAAGACCTCAAGTGTTATCTACCGACTTCAAACTAAAAAAAAGAAGTACACAACAAAAGATTGTGGGGTTTTTTTTAGTTTTACAAAGATCTCCTTTTTACATCTGGAGTGAGCAACATGTGGGCTGCCAGATGTTGTTGGACTGCAAACGCCAGCAGCCCTGGGTAGAAGAGCTAATAGTGAGTCATGACGGGAATCGCAGAAATCAATACCTCAACGCCTGCCCATCTTCATCAACATTTAACATGGAGCCCACTTTTGATGCTTCACTTTAGATGTTTAGTCTTCTTCTCTCTTGCTCCTGCTCTTGATTCAAACAAGCTTCCAAAAAGCAAAATACAGTGGACCCTCAACTTACAGACGGCTCGACTTACAGACTTTTCGAGTTACAGACTTCTCTGGCTGCAAAATTTAGATTCGACTTGCAGCCAGAGAATCGATCTACAGACCAGAAAAAAACCAAAATGGAACAAAAATAGAATAAAAACTGCCAGTTATGGGATTAATCGGTTTTCAATGCATTGTAGGTCAATGGAGATTCAACCTACAGACTTTTCGACTTGCAGCCACTGTTCCAATACGGATTAATTCCTTAAGTAGAGGGTCCACTGTACTGTACTTCCATTAATGCAACGCACTTCAGGTCAGCATGAAATCCTGCTGGGACCCCTAAGCCATGAATTGATGATCAGCGGTTTAAGCCAGTGACAGTGATCCTGAAGCCCTCCCAAAGCCAGCCATCATCCCCAACCATCGTCTATACCAGCTGAAGCTGACGGGAATTAGAGCCCAGACAACACATGGAGGGCCATAGATTCCCTGTCCCAATCCAAACCCTTACAAAATAATTAAAGTGTGCTACTTAAATAGCACCCCATAGTTCTTAAAGCACTATCTCATTAGGTTGTTCCAAAACAGAACAGCGGTCCATACAGTACTATGGAATTCAGAAGCAACCTAAGTGGAACGCAGGTGTTCATAAGAATTACAGCGGTGCCTCGCATTACGACGTTAATTCGTTCCAGCGAAATTGCTGCAGAATGAAAACATCATAATGCGAAAATAAAAAGCCCATTGAAACGCATTGAAACCCCTTCAATGCATTCCAACGGGCTGGAAACTCACCGTCCAGCCGAAGATCCTCCATAGGGCGGCCATTTTCAGTGCCTGTGCAGCGAGGAATCCGTCCCAGAAAACAGTGGGGAACCATTTTATTTACCCGTCAGCCATTTTGAAACTGCTGACCAGCTGGAGGAAAATCGTCGTTTTGAGAAGAATTGGTTCCCAAAGCAGAGAACCGATCATTGCAAAGTGAAAAAACCCCATTCAGACCATCGTTTTGCGATCGCAAAATGATTGTCATAATGTGGTTTCGTCGTAATGTGGGGCAATCATAAAGCGAGGCACCACTGTACTCTGAATTCCTGTAAACATCTAAACACCTTTCTCAGGAAAAGTAAGCTTTCTGTTTTTATCATGATGGAACTCACATTTTTTATATCATGACCGGTGAGACAGAATATACATCTCTCTGTAAACAGCCACTGTGATCCAGTGGTCCCAATCTTGGGTCCTCAGGTGTTTTTGAATCAAAACTCCCAGAAGCCTTCAACACTAGCTATCCTGGTTAGGATTTATGGGAGTTGTAGTCCAAGAACATCTGGGACCTAAGGTTGAGAACCACCGCTCTAAACTATTCTGCAGTTGACTTCCTGGTCTAACCAAATTCTTGGCTTGTGTTCATCAACCCAATGTACCTTTAGCCAACCAGATATTTTGGCTTACAACTTTCACCCAGCCCAACTTTTATTGGCCAATGGGAATTGCAGTCCAAAACAGTTGAGAGCCATAATCTCCTCCTGCCTGATCTACAGGCTCCAGCCACCACCATCCTCCCATCATCCTATCTGGAGGCCTTGGAAGAAAGCAACTGCTTTGTCAGCCAGTGGCTAAGTGATGTGAAATACTGTTGGACGAAGGAAAATAATGAAATGCCTAATCTGGTCATGAATTTTTGGATGAGCATCTGAGGTCATGTGTTTTTCAATTTCTGGGAAGATTACATTAAAGGAGTTCCTCCACCCTTTCTCATGTGAACCATAAAGCAGATTTATGACTCAGGTTATATTCTGCATTTTCTCCTGGGGAGGGAGAGAAAGCAAATAAGGAAAAAAAGTGGACCAACCTCATTTATTTTTACAACCTGGATTTTCGTTCTGATCAACACAGGACCATAGTTTCGCCTTGCGCATAATATTCCAGCCATTCTTTCTATGGTCACTATTGCACCACGGAAAAAAACTCCCAACTGCCAACATTTGTAAGATCTTTCCTAACTTCTTTGAAAAAAAAGGCTGCATCTTTTTCTTAAAAAGGTCGACAATCTGGTACCTGCCAGATGAACCTCTTGTTGTTATGTGCAATCAAGGTCACCTCCAACTTATCACACCGCTATGAACGAGCAACTTCCAAAACACCCTGTCCCATAAGACAGTGGTCTCCAACCTTGGGCCTCCAGATGTTCTTGGACTTCAACTCCCAGAAATCCTGGCCAGCAGAGGTGGTGGTGAAGGCTTCTGGGAGTTGTAGTCCAAGAACATCTGGAGGCCCAAGGTTGGGGACCACTGCCTTAACAGACCTGCTCAGCTGCACTCCTTCCGCACCAGTTGATATGGCAGAGCTACAGCTGCCTCAGTTTGCCTGTGTTTACAAGAAGGTAAACACATCAATATACCTTCACACAGAAACATGATCCGCCACCAAGCTATGGCCCTTCAACATAGGCCAGAGCTCTGGTTGATTGTCAGACCTTGATCTTGAGACCCTGTCCTCCAGCACTGGTTACACTATGGCTGACTCAACTAGTACTGCCCCCAAGACCTTCACAGACAAAGCGTGGAGTGTCTATGAGTGACCTACAGCAACACCATGTCTATTGTGACCTGCTACCAAGATGTCTTCATGCACAGTGTGTGCTCTATTGCTAAACGATGCCCCTTCTCCAAAAGACTATGGCTGCATCAACTTGATGGTCTCAGGGATGGGGACTTGAGTCAAGGGACCCACTGTCAAGTCAGGCTTAAGTTGCACTGTGGACTCAACTTGGGGGTTCTTTCCAATGACTCGGACTTCACTCACAACTTCGAACAGACCCACCCCTCCCTTTCTTCTGGGGGAAAAAGCTTGTTTCTTATAGGGACTTGGACTTGAGACTTGGTACCAGAGACCCAGAGTCAGACTTGGACTTGGGACTTGGTATCAAAGACTTGGACTCAGACTTGGGACTTGGTATCAAAGACTTGGACTCAGACTTGAACTGGGGACTTGGTATCAAAGACTTGGACTCAGACTTGGGACTTGGTATCAAAGACTTGGACTCAGATTTGGACTTGGGACTTGGTATCAAAGACTTGGACTCAGACTTGGACTGGGGACTTGGTATCAAAGACTTGGACTCAGACTTAAACTGGGGACTTGGTATCAAAGACTTGGACTCAGACTTGAACTGGGGACTTGGTATCAAAGACTTGGACTCAGACTTGGACTTGGGACTTGGTATCAAAGACTTGGACTTGGGACTTGGTATCAAAGGCTTGGACTCAGACTTGGGACTCTGAGCCAAAGATCCCTGAGTAGTGTTCCCTGATGGGTCTGAGGACGGCCATCGAAAGTGGCCGCACAAGATACACACAAAGCCTTCAGAATGGGGGAAGAAACACAGAACAAATGCTTTGAATGCCAAAGGTCGCAGGTTCAATCCCCAGCCTCTTCAGATAGAGCTGGAAAATCTCTCGCCTTGAAACCCTGAAAAGCTGCTGCCAGTCAGAGCTGGCAGTGCTGGAGTAGATGACACCATGTTGAGCATAAGGTAATTTCCTGTCTTCCTGTTCCCAGAACGGGAGTCCAAAGACTACTGGGATATTTGCATTCTTATCGCCTCCTTCACAACACACATCCTAGAACACAATCAAGGAACACATTCAACCTTCAGTCTCGACAACAGCATCCCCCAAGCGTCGGAGTCTCCCCCCCACCCGCCATCCATGTTATTCTTATTTTTGGGGAGATCACTTTAAGCATTCCCCAAAGGCTCATAATTCTCAAAGCTCAAGAGTTCACAACGGATTTTGAGCCTGTGTTAATCTGAAGCCCCAAGTTAGTGCGGCCAACTACATTTTTAATATTAAAGAAGCCGTAAATCCATCCATCTGGTTTAGCTGGATCAAAGTAACATTTCCTCTCCCCCCCCCTCCAGTTTGGGACCCCGCCTTGGTATATTAAACTTGGGTCATATTTGACATCTATGCAAATGTCCACAGGATGGGATAATGATTTTTTTTTTTAAAAAGTGGCAAAGTGGAAAAGTTTAAAGTTACCACTCTTTTAAAAACAATTGGGACCGCAGTCTTCTTGAATATGGGCAGAACACGTCCATCTATCTTGGAAAGCCGGTCTATGAGAATGGCGTTGTGTTTTTTTCTCTCGACAAAAGCCAACACGTTACAGCTGACCGGTTCATGGTTTTTTTTATGCTGCCAAGTTCTCTGTGTTTTTTATGGAGAAGCTTATGGAAAAATATGTACCCCGAGGAATAAAGAAATATATAAAAGGCCTGAGCAAATACAATGCAACAGGTCTATGTTTCATGGTTTATAGGGGGGGAAAAAACAGGAAAACGGCTGGCGAGGAATCTTAACTGCATGCGAGGAACAAGGACTAAAGGTTATGAAGGGAACGAAAATGTTTCAGTGACTGGATAATGCTACTGCATTTCTTCAAAACACAAGTAAAAGAAAATGCCCTTAAATATTATGTTTTTCCAGCATGGACTTCAAGTATAATACAAATACAGTGGTGCCTTGCATTACGACGTTAATTCGTTCCAGCGAAATCGCTGTAGAATGAAAACGTCGTAATGCGAAAATAAAAAACCCACTGATACGCATTAAAACCCGTTTAATGCTTTCCAATGGACTAAAAACACACTGTCCACCGAAGATCCTC
Source organism: Pogona vitticeps (assembly GCF_051106095.1). Taxonomy (NCBI): domain Eukaryota; kingdom Metazoa; phylum Chordata; class Lepidosauria; order Squamata; family Agamidae; genus Pogona; species Pogona vitticeps. Next base: position 12,105,631 of record NC_135796.1, read on the forward strand.
CATAGGGCGGCCATTTTCGGTGGCTGTCTTGCGAGGAATCCGTCCCAGAAAAGAGTGGGGAGTCATTTTATTTACCCAGTGGCCATTTTGAAACTGCCAATCAGATGTAGGAAAATAATCGTTTTGCGAAGAATCGGTTCCTGAAGCAGGGAACTGATCATCACAAAGTGAAAAAAGCCTATTCAGCCCATCGTTTTGCGATCGCAAAAGCGATCACAAAAACATCGTCATAATGTGGGGCAATCATAAAGCGGGGCACGGCTGTATCTCTACATAATAAGCACCCTTCTTTCCTTTTTTAAATGTGATCATAAGATAGATGGTTTTTTGTGCAAAGACTTTAAATGCAATTCCCCCCCTCTCCCAAATTTTATTTAATTACCCACTTTAAAACAAAGCATATAGCAGTAGTCACTCTCTAGACACTCAGTTGCCACTCAGAACCTTAACACGGACGAATTTGTTTAACCCTTTTCTAAAGCCATCTGAGCTGCTGTCCACCATCAAATTTTGTGATCAACTATCTAGACCTGGAAAAAGGCTTTGCGGGTATCCTGAACTGCCAGAAAGATGAGCAAGAGGATCCTAGAGCAAATCAAGCCTGAACTCTCTCTCATTTTTTACCAGTTAATCCAAAGTAACTGGAGGCTAATTGTCATAATAATAATCTGAGGTCTGAAGAGCTGGAAGTGACCAAACCCTGTTGCCCAGCGGGGAATCGAACTCCCAACCTTTGGCTCCACAGCCAGAGAACTAAACCACTGACCTATCCAGCAGTTCTTTGTTGGTACTTGCGGGCACACTGGTAATAATCTTGCGGAAAGGACCCAGCCGGAATAGAAACAAACTGCAAGCAGCAAGACCAGCTAAGGACACCCATCAATCACAGTGACAGATAATCTCTCTCCCCCTTATCACAACAAAAACACGCTGATCACCCTATCTACTGAAAAGGACAAAAGCTGTTCCCACAGCTATAAATACTCAGCTATCCAACAAACAGCAACAGAGCATGGACAGAGTTCCTACTCCAATCCTCTGAAGATGTCGGCCACAGAGACTGGCGAAATGTCAGGAAGAACAACCTTAAGAACACAGCCAAAGAGCCCGAAAAACCCACAACAGCCATCAAACTGTCTGTTCTAAAACGCAAATGGATGATTTACACAGTAAGAAATGAATCCAGTCTGTTCAAACCATCTTCTCCACGAAACATTAATTATTCCACCAACATATCATACAGAGAATATTGTGAGGAGCACACAAAAAGTAGTCACTGAAAGTGTTCATTGTTTTTTTCAAGGCTCGGAGATTAAGCACATGCTTGACTCTCCCAGTGAAATCAATGGGATTTAGAACTTCTTATCTTTCTTGAATGTTGCTGACGCTCCACCCTCTTAAACAAGGCCTTGCGAAACAGAGTTAGTTGGTGGATTGCATTCGGAGTTTGATTTTAAAAACGTATGCGAGGCAACAACTGTATCGCCATGCTGAACTGTAAAAGCTTTCTTGGCACTATTTGTTTGGGTTTTTTTAAAGAAAGCCATAAAATAAAATACACAGAGGCCACTAAAAACTCCACCATCCAATCCAAACCACTCAGAATGGTTAAGATTTAAGTCATCTGTTTGGTATTTATTGCTCATCGAAATTAAGCATCGAAGAGGGAGTGGGTTGGGATTTCAGCGGGTACAAAGATTACAGCACCAGCTGCAAGCAAAATATGTTGCCCTCTGGCACTCTAAAGATGCCAGCTGAGGTCATTTTTCCACGTGCTTTGGAAATGACCGTGTAACTGAATGACATAGTGATAGATTTTGACATGATTCACAATAAACCCCCAACAGAGAATCCAAAAATACAGGCAGTTGCATTGAACACATCAACAAACCCGTTATAGCAGTTTTCCTCTCCAGAGAAAGCAGGTCTTTTATAAAGCTATTGAGTCTTAATTGCCCACTTTATACCAAACCACCCAAAATAGATTGTGTTACCAGAGGAATAGCCCACAAGAATATATTATGGGTGGGAAAGAGTCATCCCAACACATCCCCTGTGAAAATAAGGAACCCAGTGCTCTGATCTTGTGGACCTGGGTTTCTCTCCACTCCTACATTAACCACAATTAAAACTGACTTGCACATGTATCCACATTTAATCAATCATCAGAACAGACTATCTATGCAGTCAAAGATGCTAAGCTAATACCTCAGTACATTTGGTAAGACCTATAAATAAAGTGAGGTTTTAAAAACCCATAAAATGCATGCACTCATAAATTAAGCATAAAATATGAAGTCCTATGAATTTGCACAAGGACATGCTTCGTTCAATCCAACACTGAAATGGGTACCATGTTAGGATATACAGTTCTCCTGAATCCTTCAGGGCTGCAACTACAGTACCTCAAAGATATTATGAGTTGGTACAGAATGTATTGCCACAAAAATATTTATACTAACTAAAGCGCTGAACGAAGAGGTTTCCTTAATTAAAAATGTGGGTATCCAAAATGTTGGCAGATTACAGATAGGAGACTGAATGTACCAAGAGAGAAATAGGTTTTGTCGCGACTGCCACCTCCTCCTACGTCACCACAAGAGATGACAGGTCACGATCCTTCACACACACATACACAACTTCGCTGCCACCAACCACACATAAACCTGACACATCAGACTTATTATGGATTTCAAAATAAAAATGATGATTTATTGAATACAAAAATAAAATGTAAATCACTGAATGAAAGAATCACTTGTCACACTGTGGTATCTCCCAATGATTATAGACCAGTAGCTTTAACATCTGTTATTATGAAATGTTTTGAGAGATTGGTGCTGGATTACATTAAGGCTAGTCTTCCACCTTCTTTGGATCCATGGCAATTTGCATACAGGAGAAATAGATCTACTGATGATGCTGTGTCCATCGTACTCCATACTGTATTGAGCCACTTAGAACAACAGGGAACTTATGCGAGGCTGTTGTTTGTGGATTATAGCTCTGCTTTTAACACCATTCTACCAAATAGGTTGTTTTTAAAAATGATCAACCTGGGATTACCTCAGGAGATCTGCATGTGGATAAAGGATTTTCTGACAGATAGGCCACAGTCAGTAAGGATGGGATCCCACCATTCTTCTACCCTGGTACTAAGTACAGGAGCTCCCCAGGGCTGCGTGCTGAGTCCCTTCCTCTATTCCCTGTACACACATGATTGCACCCCACTATATAACACCAATGCAATTATTAAATTTGCGGATGATACGACAGTGGTGGGACTCATAAATAAGAACAATGAGTCTGCTTATAGAAAGGAAGTACAAAGATTGATACTATGGTGTAAAGAAAATCATCTCACACTTAACATCAAAAAAACTAAAGAACTCATAATTGATTTTAGGAGGAAGAGAAATGTACATTTACCACTGTACATAAACGGTGAGGAAGTGGAGAGAGTTGGTAGTTTTAAATTTCTGGGTACTTACATCTCAGAGGACCTCTCATGGACTATAAATGCCAACATGCTAATAAAGAAGGCACAGAAGAGGCTGTATTTCCTGAGAATGCTTGGGAAGTTAAATTTATCACAGCATTTACTTCTGTCCTACTACCGTAGCGCCATTGAGAGTGTCCTAACTTATGGCATTCTGGCATGGTTTGGGAGTAGCTCTGTAGCGGACAAAAAAGCTCTACAGAGAACCATTAAAATTGCCCAGAATATCATCGGGCTCCAGCTACCAACCCTGGATGACATCTTCACATCCCGCTGTCTGAGGAAGTCACACAGCATCCTGAGAGACTCTTCCCATCCTGCTTATAACTTTTTTGAACTGTTACCGTCTGGCAGAAGATATAGAACAATTAAGACTCGGACCACACGTTTTCTAAATAGTTTTTATCCTAGAGCTATAATTGCAATTAATAATGAGCTTAAAGACCACCAGTAGTGAATAATTAGTTGGACTGTGTTACTTGGCCTGAGGTGTACATGTTTGTATTTTTATTGGGGGACTTCTAGTGGGTGGGGAGTGTTTGGGGAATGTTATGTGTGTGCATGTGTCTGGTCTCTGGGTGTCTGTGAATTTCGTTGTATGGTATACTGTGTAATGACAATAAATTATATTATTATTATTATTATTATTATTATTATTATTATTATTATTATTATTATTATTATTATTATTATTATTATTATTATTATTATTATTATTATTATTATTATATTTCTCAGACCTTAACCCTGCACAGTTCTTTGTTACTTAACACTCAATTACCTAACCTATATCTAACCCTGTCTACAGATCTTCTTTCAAGCCCTCTCTCAGCCCTCTCTCCAACCCTATCTCTGCCCTCTATTTTTCCCCCCTCTTTGCACTTCACCCTTATATACATAAACTCCACCCCTTTAAGACCCACCTCCTGCCCTGCCATAGGCCAGGAAACTCCAGCCTTAGCCAAGACAGGCAGGTGACGTCATAACACACGTCACAGGTATACAGTGAACAATTCAGACCCAATAGTCATACAAAAGAACTGCTCTCCCTGGAGAGGAAAACTGGTATGATCAGTGTGTACAGAATTTTTTAAAACACAATGTTGAAATCTACCTATATAATAAATGGAGGCCGAGAACATTTTGAAAGCTAATGACTATGGAGAAAAGGGGAACAGAACTGAAAGGTCTGGATTCAAATCCCTTCTTAGTTGTGAAGATTCTTTGGGGATCATGGGCCGACAGCTTAATCTACCTTTCAGGACTAATGTAATGCGCTCTACGTGGGGCTGCCTTTGAGGCTGCTGTGGAAACTTCAGATGGTGCAGAATGCGGCGGCCGGACTTCTTAGTGGGGTGAAAAAATACCAACACATTTCACCCACTCTGGCTGCTTTGCACTGGCTGCCCATCCGATTCCGCATCGACTTCAAAGTGTTAATGCTTACATATAAAGCCCTAAACGGTTTAGGACCTCAATACTTGGCGGAACGCCTGCTCCCACCTAGATCTACCCGTGTCACTCGCGCAAGCCAGGAGGTGAGGCTGAGGAGCCTGACACCGAGGGAGGCCCGGAAGGAAAAGACAAGAAATCAGGCCTTCTCGGCGGTGGCTCCTCGCCTCTGGAACAACTTACCCCCTGATATTCGCGCGGCCCCCTCGCTGGGTATCTTCAAAAATCAACTAAAAACACTGATGTTTCGGCAGGCCTTCCCCCCTAGTTAATTCCTGATTCCCCTTTTCTTTTCTTTCCTAGTGTCTAACCCAATTGTTGAAAGTTTTCTTTTATGTAAAACTGCTTTTATTCATTGTTGTACCCCTTGTTGTGAGCCGCCTAGAGTGGTCTTAATCGACTAGATAGGCGGGATATAAATAGAATAAATAAAATAAATAAATAAAATAAATGATAAAATGGAGTGGAAGAAACATGTAAGCCACTTAGAGGAAAGGTTTGTCATAAAAATGAATAAGAAAAAAGAAAGACAATTACAATATTCCTTATTGCAAATCTTTTTCAAAAAATTCTGTTAATTCTTTTTAACATACCGTAAATACTTACAAAACTTTAGGAGATCAATTTTATCCTAGAAAGCACACTCTTCCTTATCTCTCTATCTCATAATGCCTGCATTATCTGGAAAGAAAAGCAGTTAAATCAATAAATGCTCCAGACAGGATTGCTGGATTTATTTTTCCGCCAGTGTTTCAACCATTCAATGATAGGCAGAAAGTTGGCACATGAAGCTTTTCTTCCTACAGCTATAAAGAAGACTCTACCAGTTGCACTTCTGCCTGAAGGACCTGCAGCTGTCAAAGTTCAGGCTACCTGCCATGGCAATGAGATGCGTCAGGGAGGGGAAGGGAGCGCGAAGAACTTTGTCTAATGAAGGCATCATCTTCAGAAGTTGGGTGTGAACCTGGTAGGTTTCTCCCTAGGCAGCTGCTGCTTTAGCATAATATTTGGGAACAGGAAATAATTATAAAACACAACCAACCCAACCTCAGGATCACATTCAAGAATTCAAAAAAAAAAAAGCTGAGGACCACATTTCTCAGGCCCATAAAAAACAGCAGTGTTGCTATCGTGGAGGTTTGAATTGTCGGTTGTGTCATTGCTGGTTTTTTGTGACCGCAGTGGCATCTAAATGGGAAAATCCTCATCTCTGTAAAAATAATAGTGGTTTTAAAAGTACAATATTACCCATTCCATAGATAGGAGCCACCACTAGAAATGGAACTGTTCCCAAATTGCCACCCTCTTAATTTTAGAAAGACCCCTCCACCCCCCCGAAAGGCCTATGATGATAACTATGGAGGGAATATATGTGATGTAACAAAACCCACCCCCCAGTTCTACCGGACAGGCTGCACCGGTTGAACTTCTCCAGGTTGCCCAGCCAAATAGAAGTCACACTTTCAAAAGGAAAGGAAACCACACCGGCTGGATTTCTCCCCCTCTCTGCCCCATTGCTCCCGAAGAGCTGGACAGGCCGTGGCCCTCCAGATGTTGTAGGACTGCAACTCCCATTATCCCCTGCCAGCACGGCCAGTGGGGAGGGAGGAGGGAAACCCCAGTCGATCGTCCTGCCACGGGCGATGAGTGGCCCGCCCACCCCGTCCTAGACGACTCGGGAAAGAAGACATCCCAGTTATAAGGCAAGCCTTCCCATTCTATAGGAAAAGCCACACCTGTTGAATGTCTACCTGCTGTAATGGCAAAACTAAGGGGAACGAAAGGGAGCCTGTGAAACAGAGCCTCGCTAGATAAGGTGACGTTTAGCTCCCAATCAGACACACACACACACCACGGTACCCCAAGCACGGACCCCCCCCCCCCCACTATCCTCCTCCCCCCCCAGTGCAACTTCGGCCTCACCTGCTCCCCCCTTGGGCACAGGCGGCGTGGGATGGATCGATCGCTCGGCGATCCGCAAGCGATGCCTGTTCCGGCCTCGTAGGCTTATGCAGGCGGCTAGGCAAGCGAGCCGAGAACCGAGCGCCGGAGCTTTCTGCCACGTGATCACTGAGACTTTCTCTTTTCCCCGGCGAAGAAACAGCGCATGCGCAGGGTGGTTGTTCATGCTCTGCCTTTGCGGCTTGCTCAGAGAGAGAGAGAGAGGAATATTCCAAGTTGGGGAGGGGAGCCTTCTCTTGGGGGGGGGGAAGGGGGGTGTATGTCTGATGGTTCGGTCCTGCTATGAGTGGGAGCTGTGGGAGTAGCGGGAACTTGGCAGTGTTGCTGTTTTTCTTTTGGACTACAACTCCCAGAATCCCCCAAGCAATGTAGTCCAGAAAGGAACACTGGTTCTGGTGCTCTTGAGTGGTGGAAATTGGGAGAAAGACCTGCTACGTGCCAAAAGAAGCGGGGAGGATGATGAATTAATAAATAAAATAAATAAATAAAGGGCCATAATAGGATTTTCCTGTATGACCCAGAAGCAAAAAAAGGCAGATGAGACGACGGTGCCCCCCATGAAGGGCTGTGGGTTATGATTTCACAGAATCCAATTTGAACTTTCCAGGGGCTTTGCAACCAGCTACCTCCAAAATAGTTTCAGCACCACAGACGTGTCCAAAAAAAAATCAAACTAAAACCCATGATTCTGTGTATGTCATCCATTCACGTTGCCCCGAGCCAAAGGGAGCTTCATGTATTGCACCGGGCTAGACAGTTAAAGCAAAACAAGAAGCCGGCCACAAAATTCCTCTTCATGTTACCTCAAGGATTGGCTTCCCTTGTCCGTCCCGCACTGGGGAGGCCTCGTCTTGAGTCTTGCGGAAAATTCTGGATGCAGCACTTTTGAGAAGGATGCCAATAAATTGTAGTACGTTCAGAGGAGGGCAACAAGGGCGATCTGTTGACTGGAAACCCAGCCCTGTGAGGAACGACGGGAGAAATAACTGGTCATGTTTAGCCTTGAGAAAATAAGACCAAGGAGAGATAGGAGAGCACTTTTTCAAAGACTTGAAAGACAGTCATACAGAGGAGGGGCAGGATCTGTGCTCGGTCATCCCAGAGTATAGGAGACGTAATAATGGGCTCAAGGTGCAAGAAGAGAGATTTAGGCTGAATATCAGGGGAAAAAACTTCTTAAGCAGTACGGCAATGGAACTAAAGACCTCGGGAGGTGGTGAGCACTCCCAACGCTGGAGGCATTCAAGAGACCATTGGGCAACCCTGTGTCAGACCTGCTTTGATTTGGATTCCTGCATGGAGGAGGGGGTTGGATTTGATGCCCTTATAGGCTCCTTCCAGCTCAATTATTCTATGAAAATCCATACCCTCCTACTGCTTGAGATGGAAGCAAAAGGGCCACTACCCCATCCCTCTCATATATGCTACACCTAATCTTTCCCCCTCTGATACAATAGTTGCCTGAGACAACTGCTTAACTTCGCTTGACAACAGGACCCGTCTTGTTACTCCATTTTCCTGGCGGTTGTTTACAGTGATGGTCAGCAACTTTGCAGCTTCCCAGATGTATCTGAAGATGTCATTGCCGAGAAAATTCCGACAGGATTTGAACTCAGCATCCATTGGCGCAAGAACAAGTTGCTAGAGGTGTGCTATCTTTGCTGTGTTGGTGTTGTGTTGTTTTAATGGACTCTACCAGAATCCTTCTTCAAGAATCCCCCAGAGCCCAGGCAGAATTCTGGGACTTCCTGCCCATACACATTTCACTCACCTTAAACAGGCCTTGTCTGCCGGCCTGTCTAGAACCTACTTCCTGTACAAAAAATGAAACAGCAACAGTGGTTCCTTGGAGGCCTGCCTTTTTGTGGAGGGTGTAACTCTTTTGGGTTTCCTATATAGAACCTAATGGGCAGAAAGACTATACCTCCTAGGAAGCACTACCGCATTTTACTTTTTGCACAGGAAGAAGGCCCACAACAGCCTGGAAGATAGGCCTTGTTCCAGGTGAGTGAAATGTAGGTGTGTGGATAAGAACTTCCAGAATTCTGTCCGAAGAGTTCTTGGAGAATTCTAGGAGTTGAAATAATAAAATAAAATAAAAGTGTTACCTCACTAATTGCTGATCCCTACTAAATTAAATAACTTAGCAGCTAGCTCAAAGTGTATCCACCCACCCCAGCTGCAACAGTTTGATACCATAGTTTGGTGAAGGATTTAGAATTATGTGCTATTTATTTATTTATTTATTTATTTATTTATTTATTTATTTATTTATTTATTTATTTATTTATTTATTTATTTATTTATTTATTTATTTATTTATTTATTTATTTATTTATTTATTTAAAAATATTTTTACCCTGCCTTTTTCCTTAGAGAGGACCCAACATGGGTTTTACATCAGTTAAAGATAATATTTAAAAGCTAAAATCAGGTTGGCCTGGCGTGCTCTGGTCCATGGGGTCACGAAGAGTCGGGCACGACTAAACGACTAAACAACAACAACAAAATCAGTATGCAGATATTTGAAAGGATCCAACAAATATCACGGTATCATCAGCTGCTGTTGTTCAGGCAAGTAAACGGGATTCTAAGCCTTTCACCAAACTACAAACCCCAGCATTCTGTAAGATGGAGCCCTCATGGTGAAATCTAACCATGTAGATGCACTTTCGGAGTATTGATGGAGAACACCAGTCATAAGCAAAAGAAACAAAGCAAAAAAAAAAAAAAAAAACCACCTGTAGACATATCATTTGTTATAACCATCTAACCCGATATTAGGAGGGTTTAACACATAACCTGAAATCCAGAAGTGCAGTTTATGCTACGTAAAGCTGATGATGTCATCACCTTGGGTGAATTTTCAGACAGTAAAAATGTCTGATCCCTTCACTTCCAGAATTTCCAAGGCTCCCTTTCAGCATAGGGAAGTCTTTGGGGGACGTGGGGTGAGAGAAAATCCTTAATTTCCAAAAAATTAAACCTCAACAGCGGCAATTTCCAAACGTGAAGGCCTCCCCACTCCCCATCTTGCAATCCCCACAAGCTTCCTCATGATGAAAGGGAGCCTTGAGACCTTCGGGGACGTGACTCAGCCATTTTTAATTTCCAGAAATAAACGCCACTCTTGACGATGTCATCAGCCTTACGCAGCGCAAATGGAAGCAACAGGATTTTCAACCGTTAAATTGCCTTTTGACAGCTCCCCACTTCCAAAGCTACAATCCTCAGTTAATTTACTAACCCAACTATTATGCGATTCTTCTCATAGGGTGCAATGTCAACCAGCCTTTTCTGTTTCATTAGCAGACCCCACGTTTCGCACCATTCAGAAGAAGCATTAACGCTACAACATGGACAACACGGATGATGGGAACAAACCAGAACATCAGAAAAGTAGGGCCTTTCTTTTTTAAGTTTTGTTTCTCGGCAAGCTTGCACTGTCTAGACATGTTACTCCTCTCCTGTCGTTTTCCTTCCATACTTCACCCCCATGGCAGGATATTAGTTCTCTTTCTTTCTCCTTTTTCCCTTCCCTGCCCGGGCTGAAGCAATCAGACACGGCCTAATAAACTGTCAGCCGGACCTTCAACCTCTTGTCTGCAAAGTAAACATTTCTTATTGTGGACGAGGCTGAGCTCCTAAGGAAAAGGTTTTTAAGTCGGAATTCTCCAAATACACACTGTGTCCTTTTAATAATTTAATAGCAGAAGGCCCTTTATTTGCCCATTCCTCTGGTGTCATGGAGTTTTCAAAGATCTGGGCTTAGGTTTCGGGATTAGGTGAAACGAGAGTGCCGTAAACCTCTTTAGAGGCCTGGGATTAGGGCTACATCAGGGCTAATGCAACCTTTTTCTCCGCAAAGCTAAATTAAACAGCAAGAGTATTCCTTGCGCTTTTAGCTGCACAGGTGTTTGGCAACATACCAGCAAGCATAAAGGAACCCCCTAGAAAGAGCATGAATTTGGGGGGGGGGGAAGCCATCGAAACATGAGTATCCGCTAAGTAGTGCCGTATCCTTTGCAAATGTAGGGGTCCCCTCCCCTTCGCTCGGGACTCCTGAGTGGTTTTAAGCATGGATATCGTTTTTATGAGCACCTCTAGATTGAAGGGGGCGAAATTTGAAGATCTGTAACACACACTGATCGAGGGCTTGGTATTGCATAGGGGCGAAGGAGGGCCTGTTTTACCAGTCAGTGTGCAATGCTGACAATTAAAAAATAAATCAATAAACACCCCGAACCAGCTGATATCGTTAAAGACGCCTGGTGATATGGAGTAGTAAGCTGAATCTACAACAAAACATTTAGGGTTCTTTAGCCAGCCAGTTAATGCATTTTTCTGGATTATTCCATCCAAGCTGTCTTAAGGACCACATCTTCCTTTGTGAGCCCGTCTGGGCGTTAAGGTCATCAGGAGAGGCCTTTCTTTCAGTCCCACCATCCTCACTGGTGCATTTGGTGAAGACACGGGAAAGGGCCTTCTCTGTTGCTGCCCCGGGACTGTGGAACTCCCTCCCACTGGAGGCCAGGCTGGCCCCATCTTTGCTGTCCTTCCGCAAGCAGACAGAGACCTTTCTCTTCAGGCAGGCTTTCTCTTAGTGACCGGTTACCTGAGAGTAGTTTTTAAGTGGAGTGCTGTGCTTTGTTGCTTTTAAATGTGTTCTTAGTATTGATTTTATTTACCTTTGAAAACATAACATTAAATTCTTTTTAAATATTTGTATACTTTCTGTTTTCAGCTTTTAAATATTGTCTTCTGCTGATGTAAGCCTAATAATATAAACAAAATCTGTGTTTTCTTACTAAACACAAAACACTCGCCAACAATTTACTTCTATGCTTTTATACATAGATGTTATAGAATATCGGTCATCCACAGAATATAAATGGTGATGGCATCTGGCCTAGATGTCTTCAAAAAGGGGATTGGACAGATTCCTGGAGGAAAAGTCCATTGCAGGTTACAAGCCAAGCTTCGATGGAAGGGACCTCCAAATGCCTGACAGAGGTTGGGGGGATCAGGAGAGAGGGATCTCGTGGTCTCGTGTGCTCCCAGAGGCATCTGGTGGGGCCAAGGTGAGATACAGGAAGCTGGACCAGGTGGGTCCTTGGCCTGATCCAGCAGGGCTCTTTTTCTGTTCAACATCCAAATCACCTTAATTGAAATCCAAACCACATGAATTAAATGTATATATATATATACAGCCACAGGGATGGCAACAGATTATCTCACGGCTACATACATGTTTATATACAATTCCTTTAGTAATAAATAACTCTCTGCTGGGAAGCCTGGCCAATCATTAATAAAACTGTTAAATTCATTGTGTTTCTCCTGTTGTGGGGTACTGTTCTACTGATGTAAGCCGCCTTTGGGTCCTTTTTAAGGAGCATGGAGATTGGAAGTTGTTCAAGACAAATAGCGTATTTTTCCGTGTATAAGACACCCCCATATATAAGATGCCCCCCCACTTTTCTAATCCAAAATTAAGAAATCTAAGTGGGGATTAGCAAGTGTAGGGGGGAAAGGATCAGAGCGCTGCAGGATCGCTTTGATCCCTGCTTTCCCATCCACTTGTTTTTGTTCTCAGCTTACTTCCGTGTATAAGACGCCCTCAATTTTTAGTCTAAAGATTTTAGACAAAGGTATAGTCTTATACACGGAAAAAATACTAACTTTTGCTTGTATCTGAATACCAGTTTGCAACTTGTGAGTCTGTTTCATAGAAGTGAATGCTCTTTTGCTCCCTGGAAGCCTGCAGCTGGTTTGCAACTCAGGAAGACATTGCATTGACTCATATGTTGACGGTCAATGTGAAAAGCTATCACCTGGACGCAAGCTCTGTTTTGTGGCCCGGGGTCAACTTTTGTTGAACCAAGCACTAGTTTGCAGTCTGAGAAGCTGTTGTGGGAGCCGGGTTCCAGTTTACAGCTCAGAAAACTGTTGCTTGAGACTGAACACAGGCTTGCAGCCTTAGATTCTGTTGCATGGAGCTCAGCTCTGTTTTGCAGCCTTTATTTCTATACACGAGGAAAATGTCCCTTACAGAAAATGTCCTCGCTTGCATGGCTGCTCTCATTTTAAAGACATCAACAAGATCTAAAGCAACACTCTTCATGTGTGAACCAGAAAGTGCTGTTGTAAGAAATCACAACTAGACAATGCTGGATTTATAGCAAGGGAGATGCAGGTGGCTTGACCTGACCATGGAACGTCTCTAAAAGCGAAAGGAGAACTCCCCAAGCTTTTAATGGTTAAAAGGGGAAAACACAGCCAGCATTATCAGCCAGCTACCCAGTCAAGGTCATCATCATAAAAGGATGACAATATTTCAGAGGCGGAGTGGGAGTTTTCTTCCATACATGACTGCTCTGCTTATGAAAGGGAAAAAAGAAGTAACACTCTGAACTTTAATTTAAATGGGTGAGCGTCAATAGCAAATCCATCATCAAAACATGCCTCGGTCTCAAAATGAGGCCCGATCCTCCAGTTTGGATGCTCAGCTCCCAGTTTGCTAAACTGTACTTTAGCAGCAGGAAATAGGCAGCGAAATTGCATGTTCTCTCTTCGTTGGTACTTGCATGCTGGTGTAATTCTTAATCATCATCATCGCAGATATGCAGAACGGGAAGGACCCTGTGGATCATCAATCCAGACCCATCCAGGAGCTACGTTAGAGAAACGAACTCCAACCTCCGGCTCCACAGCCAGAGATCTAAACCACTGAAATATCCTAGGCTTTCTTCCTTTTATACCATGGACAGGCAAATTGCCATGTGTAGGGCACATCTGGCCCACCAAGGCTGTCCTGGCAGCCCTTTGGTCCCTCCCTATACTGTAGATCAGATGTGTGTATGAAAAATGCCTTTTTCTGCCCCTGGAAGTCTCAGAGAGTGGTGGTCTAAAATGGGTTCCAGGACTAATACACACAAACACACACATACACACCCTTCAAAATTAAAAGAACAAAACCAGGGATAGGATTCTGGAACCTGGAGTATTTGTTTTATTTTGTTTTAATTTTGGGGTGGCCATTGCAGCCACTGATGGATTAGGGGGGGCATAAAACTGGCCCCCAGACAGCCAAATATTTGGGGCTCTGGCTTGCACAAAGAGTGAACTCATTTTACAAGCATGGACTCTTCTGTACACACTATTTACCAGTGGATGGCCCGGGAAAACCTGGAGATTAAATGGAAATTATGCTTTGGAAGAAAAGAGCTCAAGGAAGATTGGGAAGGTTCAATGGGATTGGAATGCTCAACAGTTATTGGAGGTTGGGGAGTGCAAGAAAGAAGGAGGGAAAGGATGGCGTCTGAGGGCATGCAGAGTGGCTGGGAGCCCAAAGAGGAACCGTCCACACAGCAAGACTGAGTTGTGGTGCCCCCGTTGCATCTGTTTGCTAACCAGGATTTTTAAAGATGTTGGTTTGAGATCCTGGTTAGAGAACTCACATTAAACCATGTTACATTGTTGAGAGGCAAGGACTCTGGCTTAAGTAAACCATGATTGATATCAAGAATGGGAGGAAGAGAAGGAGTGGAGCTCAGTCCTGTTGGTGGAGGTGTCGTGGAATCAGGGCTTGCCCTGGTTGAAATCCCAGGGCTTTCTGAGCAACAGGGACTAGAACATCATCTGCGACTAGCTTCTTTGTTCTCTCTGAGCTTAGCTGTAATTCTCATAGTAACTGGGAGAGAAATGGATTTTTTTTTTGGCATTCAAAGCATTTGGGGTGATTTGATCTTATATTAATCACAGCGCAGAAGTATGTGCTTCATAGAATCATAGAATAATGGAGTTGGAAGGGCCTATAAAGCCATCAAAAAAACTAACCCCTTGCTCAAAAATCAAAGGATTTCTGACAGATGCTTGTCCAGTTTTCTCTTGAATGCCATTGCAATCTCTATGCGATTACAGAATTTTCAAGGCTACCCAGTGTGGTTTAGTGGATAGAGTGATGGACTTGGACTCTGGAGAGCAGGGTTCGAATCTCAGCTCAGCCATGGAAATTTGCTGGGGGTATGGAAGTGGTAGAACCATTCCTTAAATATCTCACTTACCTTTAAAGCCCTATTAGGGTCGAGGTGAGTTGGTTCCGACTTGACAGCACATCATTACATTCTCAGCTTTCCTGAGAACAATTTTATCACGTACTCTCCAGGAATGTACAAATCAAAAAAGATACGCCTAGTACCGCACCCCCAGAAGATTTGGGACTCTGAAGGATTGGCTCGCCCGAAATGTTTTGGTAGTTTAATAGCATGGCAAGACAAAATATTTCGAACCTGAATTTCCTGGATCCATTTCCAAACTACATATGTACTCTGTTGGGAACCTATCTTCTCCGGGGGGCATCTTATACATGAGGGCATCTTATACACAGAAAAATACGGTACATTTATTCGGAGAGACTCATAGGTAGGATCAGGTAACTTATAGCCCCCACACTAAATGTGGGTAGATGAGAAAGGGGCACACCGTCTAAGTTTGGCATCCTGGGGTAAAGCCCCTTTGGCCCCCACCCTTGTTCCAGTCCTGGTAGTCATGCAGGATTTCATAACCATTTCCATACATGACGATGTCCACTGAGCAGGAAATTGATTTTTTAAATAAAAGAAAACCGGTGTTCTCGAGATGACTTCTTCAGCACCCATTGTCAGATTTTCACCCGAGTGTGGGTAAGCCCACGGATGTGCATGTTGCCCACATTCTGGATAATTGTAGCTTGTTAAATTGTCTGCTGGTGTGCGATATAATCGCATTATTACTTCTGGTGGCTGGTGGCCAATAAACAGGGCTATTAAATAGAGCCAAGATCAGCAAAACCTCTGCAAAACGTTCGCAACGCCTCTGGATGCGACGTAAACCAGCGATTCTTTTTTTTCTCTCTCTCTAGAATCTCAGGAGAAGGTTAACAGCCCAATTATGTACAGCTTTGTCTTCTGTAAAAGTGTGTTTTGGGGTTCCGTTGATGTATTAATAGATACTCACTGATCCCCTTTCAGGCCTTTGATGGCTGATATTTTTTTAAAAAAAGACAGAGAGAGAGAGAGAGAGAGAGAGAGAGGTGGAAGAAAAAGATATTGTTGATTTAGGGGCTTAATCTTGCATAAGCAACACATGCTCTTAATGACTGATGGCGTGATTATATTTAAAGAGAGTTCTCTTTGCCACCAGGCAGTACAATCTCATAGCTGCAATTATTGTATTAGTCAAATTGTTGAGATGTTCTATAAAACCATGGACTGTTTTTTCCCCTCCTCACTCACTCCTCTCTCCCTTTAAAGCAAGATTCTTTATTATTTGGCAAGTTTTATGATGTAACAATTAAAAGAAGGCTTTGGGCATGCAGATGAGTGCCAAGACCCTCTTCCCTGGAGGGCCTTAGACGTGCAAGAAAAGAAAGACGGAGGGAAAGCAAGATGTTTATATTCGGGATAAGACCGTCATCTATATTATGCTTTAGTTTCAAGCAAGCAAATGGCAAGAGTTTTAAAGATTTTAAAGGTTACTACAATCAAGGAACCGGTTATTGAGGGAGTTTCTCCATTTTGTTGAAAGTTTCTGTTCTTGGGGATTCACTGGAGATGTTGCTAGCTTTCAACTTCCGAAGCTGAGAGTCAAGTGGTGCCTTATAGACAGTCTGTGTTAGTAGAGGAAATTTGTTAAGTGCTGAGCACTTCTGATTGTCACCGCAGGAGTTTTTCACAAATCTTGTGGGGGGCTTTGTGATTGGCTATCAGAAGGCTAACACAGCCTTCATTTGCGAGTATGATTGCCCTGTCGCGAAGGTCTGGCTGAATCACATCTCCGGAACGCCAGCAGAGTTATTTCCTAATGACAGGCTGCCTGTAACTTATAGTTTGGCCCTGAGCTAATGGTTCCCCCTTCTAACTCTGTGGTTCTCTTTTCCTTTCACCTCCATGCAATGGAATCCTGGTGTTTTTAAGTTTAATGCTTAATGGCAAAATTATTACTTTTGCATTAAAAGGTGCGCAAAGTGACTGATGCATCTAAAGAGCGACATTTTAAAAGTAATATTTTAAATGCTTTCATCTCACTTTCAAAATGAAAAGGTATAATAAATAGGATATTGCCTTTTTAAAAAATATATACAAATCAAACCATATAAAACTGTAGAGATACTAGGGATGCAGAAACTAGCCATTGATTTATTATCCGCATGGTTAACAAATGTTTATTATAAAAATCAACTTATTATTAAGCATGAGCTTAGACCTTCAAAACAAGTGACTGTTTCCATGTCAACTTTAATATGCTAGGAGCCACAACTTAAAAGGTTCTTGATTCTGTTTTGTTGAAGCTTGAATCTAGACCTGAAAAGGTTCAATGTTTACTAAGGAGAGACGGTTTGAGGGCATATTTAATACTCCAACATCTTGTGCAATATACATTCAGAAGCCAAAGCAAAGCTACTCTGGGGATCTCTAAGGCTCTTGTTTTTTTTTCTAGCTATCCATTGTAGTTTGCCATTTTTTCCATAAAGAGGGAAACTAAATCCTCATCTAACTTCAGAGAGAGTTTACTTTGAGTGACCCTTTTGCTTTTCAAACAATGAAATGTCAGGGCTGCAGTGATGTTTTCACTTGTACACAGAGTTCCTCATTCAAACAATCCACGGGGGGAAGAAGAAGATTCCACAGAAGTGGCTGGAAACAAA
Source organism: Pogona vitticeps (assembly GCF_051106095.1). Taxonomy (NCBI): domain Eukaryota; kingdom Metazoa; phylum Chordata; class Lepidosauria; order Squamata; family Agamidae; genus Pogona; species Pogona vitticeps. The sequence continues at coordinate 12,123,231 of NC_135796.1, forward strand.
AGCTGGATATAGACATGGAATCAGTGCCGATACTTTTCCTCCAGCACCAACATCCCAAGCAAACACGATGGAACAGGGAAGAGTGTTTCTTAATTTTTCCATTTGGGAGAGGAGAATGGTTGACTAATTGTTCTCTCTCACACACATACCATATTTTTCCGTGTATAAGACTATACTTTTGTCTAAAATCTCTAGAATAAAAATTGAGGGTTGCCTTATACACAGAAGTAAGCTGAGGAGAGAACAAAAACAAGTGGAGGGGAAAGCAGGGATCAAAGCGATCCTGCAGCGCTTTGATCCCTTTCCCCCTACACTTGCTAAGCCCCACTTAGATTTCTTATTTTTGGAGTAGAAAAGTAGGGGGCGTCTTATACACAGAAAAATAAGGTAGCTCTTGGACTGCTCCCTAGTGATCCTTGGCCAGTGCCAGCTCAGGGGGCACTGGTATGTCTCAAAATGTCACCTAGAGTCTCGCGGGATTGTTATGTCTCTCTGGGTCTCCAGGTGGAGACACAGATCTCAGGTTGGAGAGTGCTAGGGTAGAAAAAAGACTAATTAGGGCAGGGCAACTGGGTTAGGGCTAGGGCCTTAGAGTGCCACATTTAGAGGGTGCCAAAAAATCTGGAATTGTTGTGTTTGAAATTAAACTTACATTCTAATTGCATCCAAACAGTTCACATCAACTTCCATTTAAATCCACCATGTGTAGAAATCTATGTATTTTTCCTAATTGTACATAACAATTATTCTGGGAGGGGAGAGCATTAACCAACGTCGGGTTTGCTTTTGGAACCAGCCAAAATTTTACATACAAGAACTGAAACTATTTTATATGGTTGCAATCATCTTCCCACCCAAACAGTTTAAGCTGCTTTGTGGAGTGTTTCATTCGGAGTCAACGCATTTATTGGAATCATGAAATACCTTATGTGAGTCACCAAACCAAATGAAAACAAACATATTGAATCAGGTCTATTACAAATTTTGTGTGTGTGTGTGTCTGTGTGTGTGTGTGTGTTTGTGTGTGTGTGTTAATGAAAGCCAATAACCCCCAGGTCTGTTTTGTATTTGTAAGCTTATTTGAGTTTCCCATTGAAGCCCACATTTAGGGATGTTTTCACATCTGGAAGTCTGATGCCCAGCTGGGGCTGTATCCTGAAATGAAACCTGGCTAGTCAACAAAAGGGAAAACAGAAAACGCACCGTCTAGGTGGTATCATCCTACGGCCAGCTGGGATTTAACTGGGAATCCCTCTGCAGTGAAGCACATGGCTGGGTGAAGCACAGACAACACTTCCATATACTATGGTGGATCATTCGGTCATGTAGCCCAATATTGTTCACATTGACTGACAAAAGGGTAAATACATAGGTGAGCTAGAGAAACTTATTTTTAATAGAGTACAACTCCAAGAAACCTTCAAGTCAACACTGCCAGGAAAATATAACATGGACTGAAGCCGTCGTCGTTTAATCGTTTCCGACTCTTCGTGACCCCATGGACCAGAGCACGCCAGGCCCTCCTGTCTTCCACTGCCTCCCGGAGTTGTGTCAAATTCATGTTGGTTGCTTTGATGACCCTGTCCAGCCATCTCGTCCTCTGTCGTCCCCTTCTTCTCTTGCCTTCACACTTTCCCAACATCAGGGGCTTTTCCAGGGAGTCTTCTCTTCTCATGAGATGGCCAAAGTACTGGAGCCTCAGCTTCAGGATCTGTCCTTCCAGTGAGCACTCAGGGTTGATTTCCTTTAGAATTGATAGGTTTGTTCTCCTTGCAGTCCAGGGGATTCTCAAGAGCCTCCTCCAGCACCACAATTCAAAAGCATCAATTCTTCGGCAGTCAGCCTTCTTTATGGCCCAGCTCTCACTTCCATACATCACTACAGGAAAAACCATAGTTTTGACTATTCGGACTTTTGTTGACAAGGTGATGTCTCTGCTTTTTAAGATGCTGTCAAGGTTTGTCATCGCTTTCCTCCCAAGAAGCAGGCATCTTTTAATTTCGTGGCTGCTGCCACCATCTGCAGTGATCATGGAGCCCAAGAAAGTAAAATCTGTCACTGCCTCCATATCTTCCCCTTCTGTTTCCCAGGACGTGATGGGACCAGTGGCCATGATCTTAGTTTTTTTTATGTTGAGTTTCAGACCGTTTTTTGCACTCTCCTCTTTCACCCTCATTACAAGGTTCTTTAGTTCCTCCTCACTTTCTCCCATCAGAGTGATGGCAGAAAGTGCCATTACTCTGATGGACTGAAGCCAATTCCTATTAATTGTTAGGAACCCCCTGTTCACCATCTAGACAATTTCTGTGCCTCTCTTAGTGATATGTGCACTACGGGCTGTGAACCCCTGACTTAGAGGAAGCTATGTGGTGTGCGCACACTGCCACAACTTCAGTGGGTCAGCGGATATAATTTTTAAGGAAGGCATCGCTGCAGTACAGATGATGGGATGCCTGCCGAGTCTCCTGGCTCTATGATGAGCAGCTTCTTTTCCCAGAAAACTGTTGGAGTTTTTGCAACCTCGCATGCAGCTTTTAGTTGGTTTGGCTGGGAGGGAGCTTTGTGGGCTAGGGTGACCGTCAGCATATCCAGCACTAAACAATTGTTCCTTCTTTGCCTCTGAATTCAAAGAATTCTGCTATGTGTCTCTTTCTCTCTTGTTTGCCTGTTGGAAGTCATATCGTCTGCCGAAGCCTGTTTGCTAAAAAGCAGTCATGTTTTGTCAGTTTGCTGTTTGACCAGTCCACAACTGAAAGGAAATGGAACTTTTTGTTTTACCTATTTACTCATATCTCAGAGTGAGTTACTGAGAGTGTTAATGAGAGTTAATGAGAGTAAAAGGGTTCATCTAATCTGAGGAACTTGAAGCTATTCTGTTGTGTATGTCCCTGCAGTTCTGCTGTACGGCTAGAGGAATTTAACCAAAATTTACAACTCTGCGACAGAAGCAAGAGCGTGCCACATCGTATGGTGCATTCTTTAGCACGTGGCATCCCTTTATGAATCGTATTAATGGTAACTGTGCATTGTACTTTTCTCTCCCCATGTTACATCATGCTTACAATCAACTGTGATATTAGCCATCCGCTTCCTGACCAATCTGCCAGAATCCTTCCTAGAATTTCTAATATCATTATAGATACCCTCCATCAACTGAAATGATCCGTGTTTGTGTAATGAATTGCTTACTGTATACTCTTGAGTTTTCAATGCAGATTTTAAAGATCTGATGCAATGGTTATTAAGAAGAGAAAACTCATATCAACCAGGATAAAGTTGGCAGTCCCAGCCCCCACGGTACTGCTTCTGTTAATAAATAATTACGAGCCATCAAGTCAACTCCAACTTACAGCAACTGTTTCCAGGGTTTGCTAGGTATAGGGTATTCAGAAGAGGTTTCCTTTTCCCTTCTTCAGGTACACCGGGACTGTGCAGCTTGCCCAAGGCCACACAGGCTGGCTCTACTTGCAGGAGGCACAGTGGGGAATTGAACCCCCAATGTCTGGCTCCGCAGACAGAGATCTAACTCACTGAATCATTTAACTAGCTCCTTCTCCACAAAAAAAAGCAAAGCAAAAATGAAACTAAAAAATCAAGGCAAAAGGTTTTAATGAACGCTTGACGATTGTATTTATATGCTACTTGTACACCACGTAGAAAGACAACAAAGCTAGAACAGATTCCTGCATTTCACACCCAGCCCATGTTCTTGTAACCTATTCTAAACCGGATTAGCTGGAGATGGGATGGGAAGATGTTCCCTTTGCATTATGATTCCTTGTATCTACATAGATCTATCTTGGCAACCGTGAGGGGGGGGGAAGTCACACCTACGTGAAGCCTGGCTTGGTGCTACACAACTTGGACAGGCAGATAACCAGAGCGTGAGATACGAGCTCCTTAATGGAGCCGTGTGTAGGCAGAAGACTGGCTGCCTTCCTCATATGGATCTGGCACTCCTGTTCAATACTGAGCCCTGAGGAGTTCTGGAGTTCTGCCTGTACCTCCTTCTCTGTCAAATTTACATCTCTGGAAGTGAAAAAGGGAAGGAGCCAAGGAGCCACCATTGCATTGGGTCAAAACACCAGGCACTCATGCCTAAACTGAGGCCTCCTGTTCATTCTCACACCTCTGCCAAACAATGAATTCTCAGTCTAGATCTGGCTCGCCGACCTTTCTCACCCACCTCCTCTTCTCCACCTCCAAAGCAGGAATGACAATTGTCTCCTTCATCCAGCAGGTTTGATCCTGACACATGTCTGACGCACCGCTGGGCCATAAAACATGTTGTTTCATCTTCTGGAAGGAATGAATCAGGCAGGTTATGAAAACCCATGTGCCTAGAAGCACAGTGTTGAGGAGGTGGTAACAAGGGCAGATCATAGGGTGAGGAGCATGAAAAGCTGGGCCAGCCAACTCACTAAAGAGCTAAGTACACTTGACACTGACCGGCAGCAGCTGGCTAGGTCTCTGAGAAGACCTTACCACAACAGGTGGTACACTTTTCATCCATCTGGGTCAATATTGTCTACACTGGTTGTCAAGCACTATTCAAAGGCATAAAGAGATCTTCCCCACCACCCAGAGTCTGGGAATGATACAATGGTGCCCCACAAGACGATGATAATGCGTTCCATTGAAATTGCTGTTTAGCGAAATCATCGTCTTGCGAAAAGCGCTTCCCCACTGGAATGCATCGAAACCCGTTTAATGGATTCCAATGGGGAAAATGGTCGTTGTCCAGCAAAGATTGCCCATACGTAAGCCATTTTAAATCACTGTCTTCCGAAAGAAAACACCCTAGGGAAGCCATTTTGTGGAGCCGCCGATCAGCTGTTGAATCATCCTCTTGCTAAGCATCAGTCCTTGGGGGGAAAAAAGCATCTGGGGAAGCACAGACCGAAACGTCGTCCAGCGAAATTCCCCCGTAGGAATCACTGTTTTGCAAAGCGCAATGGCGGTCGCAAAACCTCGTCGTCATGCGGATTCGTCATTTTGTGGGGTCGTCGTCTCACGAGGTACCACTGTACAGAGATGCGTAACCTTTGCTTAAATATCCAAACTTCCTGCTTCCAGGCAGGCTGCACTGGTGGCTGCTTGACACTTCCTTTTTGAAAAGGAAGCTTGGTGGAACTAGGCCTAGACTAGGTCACAGAGTTTAGGCCTTTTTCCCAGGCGAGCCACATGTCGGTTTCTGAAGAGGGCTGTCTGTCAGGTGGGACTCCCAGAATGGAGAATTCTGCAGATTGTATTGTGAAAAAATTTTTTTTAAATGGTGCATCTCTACTGGCTGCAACTTGTCCCAAATAAAATTTCGTACACTTTAAGGTGTCACAAGACTCGTCATGTTTTTTTGGCAACAGGTTAACATGGCAAACTCCTCCCCTGAAAAAATCCTTACCATCATGATGTTTCTTCTTGAGACTGAGATTTATGTTTGTCTGTCCTTTCCACCCATTAGTTTTAATCTTAATTCACACGTTTTCCTTTGATCATGCTTCTTTGCTTTGAAGGGCTTCACAGAACTCCATTTTTTTCTCCCCACGCATACATCCTTGTCCTTGGAAGAATTTATTGCTCTGGAGCTAGCCGAAATATTATTGTCAAGTGGGCCACTCCTCACCAACCCAAAGCGGTTTGTCCTCACCTCACAATTAAAAAAGGAGGGCTTGTTATCAGCAGGTTGAGATACCGTCGAATGTTTTCACAGGCTCAGCTGTGGAGACCATTTCTTTATAATGGGAAAGGGGACCTGACATGTCCCCTGAAGATAATGGAGGTGGAAGAGATGTGGAGGAGATGCAGATGGGACTTGAGCCTTTGTTCCCCCTGAAGGCTGCACGTCATGGAGGAAGTGGCATGAGGGGAAGAAAAATGGTTTGGGACTGGAAGCGAAAGAGCCTTGGATGAGGGAGGCAAGATAAATGGCTGAGCCAAATAAAGAGAGGCGAGGCCAAGAGCAGCCATTTTGAGCCTCCAAGTGTGAGGCCGAGACAAAGCAAAGCGAGCCATGGAGGAAACATCTCATTAGTCAAAGTTGGAGGGAAAATAAAAGATGATGACAAGCAACTGGCCAACAGTTGGGTTGTTTCCCTGAGGAAGACGGCACAGCCATCCTGTGAAATCTGAAAGCCTTAGCTTCTTTAAGGCTAAGCTCAACATCATTTCCATGGAGAGATGTTGACTTTCTCTCTGCCTTTATTCTTGTGCTTGAGGCAACGTTTCCCTGAGGTAGATCAGGGGGTCTTGGCTCAACATCCTGTGCCGAAGCAATGCTGGAAGATGCTGTCGCTTCAGCCCCTTTTCTGTTGACTTTTTCCTTCACGGAAAAGTTGAAAAAAGAGGGAGAGCGAGCAGAGGTGGGCAAAGTGCACCCTTCCACCACATGTGGTTGGATTGCAACTCCCATCGGCCCCGGCCAACACCGCCAAAGGGTAGGGATGATGGGTTTTGCAATCAAAAGCCATTTGCTCAGCCAGCAGTTGCCTAAGCTTTGAGAAAAGCAAGATGGAAAGCTAATTTTTCACAGGATGTGAACCCGCAGTTAAGAAATGTTAAAGCAAGCACCGGGATTGACCTGAGACGTTTTTCTTCTCATGCCTGAGAGGACGAGATAGCATTTCCACATACCATGTTTAGAAGCTAGCCAGCTGAGTATTTGATTCTGTATTGGAGCTTGCCACCACACTGGACAAAGGGCTGGTCTCTGGGTACACACAATGTTGATCACCAGTATGTTGAAGATGATTTCCCTGTTTCCCAGAATTATCTTTTGAGGCAGCTTCCTAACTCTGCTTAGTTATAGGGCCAGCTCAGGTAGGCAGAGGCATTTTCTGTTACTTCCAGAAAGGAAAGAAGGAAGACTTAAGTCTGGGGAAAGATCAGAGTTCTTGTGGAAATTATGTCGGTAGATTATCTGCTCAAATTTATTTATGTTTTCTTATTATTTTCACTTCTATGCAGTTCTTCTCTCCAGAGATCAGACCTGCTAATGTTTTCTTCGGTTTGGTATGTTGGATATAATAAAAATAGGGCAGTCTAAACTAGCTATATTATATCCACAGCTTTATTGCAGACAGTTATGATCTTTTCTCAGAGGAAGATGGGTTTCTTCGACTCTGTAAAAAAGGGCACACTGTTGTTCTATGCCAGTGGTTCCCAACCTTGGGTAAACCAGATGTTCTTGGACTAAAACTCCCCAATGCCTTCACCACCAGCTGTGCTGGCTAGGGCTTCTGGGAGTTGCAGTCCAAGAACACTCGGCTTACCCAGGATTGGGAACCCCTAATCTCTATACTCATGAAAACAGATAATAGAATGGTGGGAGTGGAGGTTGTGGTCAAGCAGTCCTCCTGGCTCATTAATCCTTTTTACATGTCTCACACAAACTCTTCCATTCCTTGGGTCTGTGTTGCTTTAAAGCAGTGGTCCCCAACCTTGGGCCTCCAGATGTTCTTGGACTTCAACCCCCAGAAATCCTGGCCAGCAGAGGTGGTGGTGAAGGCTTCTGGGAGATGTAGTCCAAGAACATCTGGAGGCCCAAGGTTGGAGACCACTGCTTTAAAGGAATGAGCAAAGGGCAGCCTTCCAGATGGTTTTGGACTATAGCTCCCATCAGCCTTAGCCGATATCGCCAACGGTGAGCCATGCTAAGGGTCATAGGCCAACAACATCTGGACACCTACATTTTGCTCACGTCTGCTTTAGGACTGGATGATGAGATGGGGGGCAATCTCACCTGATGATAGAATTACCTCCTAAGATGGAGATGATGGTTGGAAAGACCCAGCAGCATCTTTGAAGGTAAATGTTGACTTTCATTACTTGTAATGTGTGTACTCAGACCTGCAAATGGCTTACAAGCAAGAAGAGCGGGCAGTGGGGAGGGAGAGTAAGAACAGCAACTCAAAGTGGGAATGAAATACTCTGTATTTTGATTCCCCGCCATGACTGTAAAAAGAATGAGTGCAAGACATAATGTTGGAAACCAAAACGAGTGTAAAATAGGTGCTGTAAAAATAACATATGGCCTTGGGTTGCCTCGAAGGGTCATTTTTCTAGATTCTGTATCATCATTTGCCTTTTAAATTGCTTCCTGCTCTGTGTGCCATAATTCCACCGTCTTACATTACCAGCATCATTAATCTGATCTCTGAAAAACGCAACAGTGATCGAAAGGATAAAACTGGTGAGATTTCCAAACCGCACCGTTTAAGAGCGATGCCTTCCGGATCGTTTAGACGTCCCCCTGTTGCCAAAAGCGCAGTAACATTAATACAAATTCCTCTAAGGAAAAAAAAAAAGCCTAGGTTTCATGACATTTTCAGCTGCGGTTTCAACAGCTCTCGCCTGAGCAGGGAGGCTGAAGAGGAAGAAAACATTTCCTTTCCCCTTGAAACAAAAACACGAAACGCTGACATTAGGAAGAGTTTATTGCAAGGCTGCGCTTAGATGGCTTTATGGGTTTGGAAAAACTCAAAAAGGAAGAAGGGACAAGAAGAGGAAAAAGGGGGAAAGGATGAAGCTATGGCTTCTTGAATGTGCCTGATTTTCGAAGCTAAGGATCACGGATGTAAAAAACTATCCATTTTGGCAGACAGGGTTAGAAACACCTCTTATCTATCTATCTATCTATCTATCTATCTATCTATCTATCTATCTATCTATCTATCTATCTATCTATCTATCTATCTATCTATCTATCTATCTATCTATCTATCTATCTATCTATCTATCTATCTATCTATCTATCTATCCATCCATCCATCCATCCATCCATCCATCCATCCATCCATCCATCCATCCATCCATCCATCCATCCATCCATCCATCCATCCATCCATCCATCCATCCATCCATCCATCCATCCATCCATTCCATTTCTTTAACTGCAGGCCCGCAACGTAAACTATTGATTCAAAAGCTGTACCCCGCTCCCAGTTCTCCCTGTCTTTGTTTTCTACTTTGAAAATACAGGTTTTGTGGGTGTGTCGGAGAATCAACACGCTCAGTGGTTGCACCCGATGGGAAGGCCTTGGGTTGCTTAGATAAGGAATGACATTTTCCTCCAGGACGCCGGTTCTGGCACGCTCCTATCTCCCTGTAACTCTGCAATGAACAATGCTGAGCACCCTGTTTGAACAAGACCCAGTCTCTCCGTTTTTCGGTTCTCCCTGAGGGAAGATCTATTTTTTTCCCTCTCCTTCCCCTTCCTTCCCCTTCCTTCTCCTCCTCCTCCTGCTCATCAGGTTCTGAACATTTTGAGTGAGGCAATCCAAGAAGCCTGCCTCCTTGAGCTTATGTCCCAGCTGCCTCTTTGGGGGGAAAAAAAGTTTAATTTTCCACACAGAGACTGGCAGCCGATGGAAAGGAATGTGCTACATCTTGTCTATCGGAAGTCAGAGACTGGCAGCCCCTCCGGGATTTTTGTGGCACTTTCCAATTTTATTTTTATTTTTTTTTAACCTTACCACAAGGGTTGTGATTGACAAGCCAGGAAGAGGTGGGGAAGGGGAGCAAGCCTGGGATACGGGCTTGGTGGAGCTGTCTAATCCCAAAAATGTTTCGCCGATGGAGGCAGAAACCTTGAAGCTTAAAACTCAGCCGAGTGGCCTTATTTGTTGGAAGCTCCGAACGACAAATTAAGCAAAGCCCTGCTGGATCAGACCAAAGACCTACGGAGTTCAACATCCTGTCTCTCGCTGGGGATAAGCATCCAGTTCGTTGACGGTGAATCGTTTTAAGCTAAGATGCCTCTTGGCCACAGACCGATAAAACGGTCTTCGGACAAAAAAACAGGCAGAGGCTAAGCACTGTATCCATTACATCCTGGCTGGTGTAGTGGGTAGAGAGATGAAACCCAGGAGTGTTCAAATCCCCGCTCAGCCATCGGAACGGTAACTGGTAAAACGAGTCCTTAAATATCTCACTTACCTTGAATAGCCCTTCTTCTGGGGGCATTCTAGGACTGGGCAGCTTGCCCAAGGCTACAGAGGCTGGCTTCTCTCCCAGGACGCACAGAGAAGAATTGAACTCCCAACTTCTGTTTCCACAGCCAGAGACCTAACACATTGAGCTATCCAGCCAGTTGAAAGCCCTGTTGGGGCCGCTATAATCTGATTCCAACTTGTCGGCCCACAATTAACGAACTACACAAAGCCTCGTGTTATTTCAAGGCCCCCATTTACCTCCCTCCTTCCTCTCATCCCCTAAATAAATACAATCTATTGATTTCTCAATCAACCGCACTTTACGATCTCAAAGGGCAGGGCTTTCTTGGTGGCGGTGCCCTGGCTCAATTCTATTAGAGACCCAACTCGCTTCCCACAATTGAGTCCTTCAAGCACAAGCTTCAGGGACTAAGTGTTGTTTCTTGTCTTCTGTTGCGGTTTATTTGCATCCCTTCCGCCATGTTTTAGCAAAACATTGGAACGATGCATTATTTCAAACGATTGTAATTTGTGATTTTTAACCACACAGGTGTTTTAACTGGATCATTTAGCTATCCTCCGTGTTAGAAGGAAAGGATAGGAATCAAACCGCTGCCGCAATACATATTACAACAATAATTTGATTATAATGACGCTATTTATATGTCATTATCATAAACACCATGAATTGGCCTGGTATTGTCTCATGTTGGAAGCTAAGCATGATTGGATCTGGTTAGAACATAAATGGGAGGAAATGGATGTTAAATAGCGGGGGGGGGAGTTTTGTGGTACATCACACACATTTCATGGAGAAGCCACCAAGTTTAGCATTCAGGAAGGTTTAGGAAAGGATCCCACCAGAAACTCTCACTTTCTGCCAACCTTCATTAGAGGCTTTTAAGTAGCAGTTGAATGGACATCTTCAAGGGGTGCTTGAGTCTCATGAGTCTCAGCAGATGATGCTCGGCTTGATGGACCAACACATCAAGCAGCTTCCTAATTTTAATACTTCTGAAAAGAGGAGAAAGTATATTACAGTGGTGCCTCGCTAGACAGTTACCCCGCATGACAGTTTTTTGCTAGACATTGGCTTTTTGCGATCGCTATAGCGATTCGCAAAACAGTGATTCCTATGGGGGAATTTCGCTGGACAATGTTTGGTCCCTGCTTTGCAAACCGATTTTCACTAGACGACGATTTTGACAGCTCCCTCTGCGCTCGCAAAAGGGGTGTTTTCGGGATCTAAGCTTTGCAAGACAGCGATTTAAACAGCTGATCGGCGGTTCATAAAGCGGCTTTCCTGTGGCCGATCTTCGCTAGACAATGACGATTATTCCCCGTTGGAATGCATTAAACAGGTTTCAATGCATTCCAATGGGGAAATGCTTTTCGCTAGACAATGATTTCGCTAAACAGCGATTTCAGTGGAGCGGATTATCATCGTGTAGTGAGGCACCACTGTACTTCTGAAAGGAGGAGAAAGTATATTATTCTATCTTCATGTCAGCTCATCCTCTGCCTATTTTTGGGTGCGTGCCTCTGCTCCTCTTCCCTAATGGAACCTAGATACTTGCACTGCTGCCGCCCCTGTGACATGTCTTCAGGGTTTCATGTCAGATCCATCAAACATGAGCTCATTGTCTTTTGTTCCTTCGACATGCAGGGTCCCATCCATGTCTCCTGAGCCCCCGGTCGGCTGAACTGATGTTTTCTTAAGGTGTACACAAGATTAAACGCTGTTCAGTCGGGAGGCCTAAATACCACAACAACACGGGGCCCAGGCCTTTGCGACAAGCGTTTTCTGTGCTGGCAAGTTTGACTGACATCAGTTGCAAGGGAGGCGCTGAAGGGGAGATCTCTCACGGCCCATCAAGCCTCGATGTTAGAGGATTAGATCTAAGAATAACTGACAATATCAAGCCGGAGTGTCACAATGGAGCACAATTAGCTCCCTGGTGTTTGGCGGACAGGAAGATTCAGGGGTTTTATTCACATAATTACATCAACATCTTCTCCGGTTGTTGTCTCTAGCGCTGTGGGGTTGTTTTGAATTTTTTTTTAATTACTGTCTGAGGAGAAACGTGTTCTTCCTTGAATTTCTAATTGATGTCAAATGTTGGGATTTGTCACTGAAGAATCGTCTAATCACACAACATTGAAAGGACTGTTTCCGCCCTTGGAACACGCCGTCCAAGAACATTTCTGAAAAATTAATTGGGCGTAGGCTGAAAGAGATTCCCCACATTTGATCTACTCCAGCCTCTGGTCCGTGCAGGGGATCCACTGCTATGGTGTCCTTGGTGGATAGCCATCAACCCTTTGATTCTTAAGAGTTTCAAATGAAGAATAGACCACCACATTCTGGGCCAGTATGTTCTCCCTAATGAAGATCATGTGCTGTCAGGAAGCTCTTCTTAAGGTGAAAAGAAGATGACATGTACCATTTTTTCCATGTATAAGACACCCCCATGTATAAGACTTTTCTAACCCAAAATTAAGAAATCTAAGTGGGGCTTAGCAAATGTAGGGGGAAAGGGATCAAAGCACTGCAGGATCGCTTTGATCCCTGCTTTCCACTCCACTTGTTTTTTTCTCTCCACAGCTTACTTCTGTGTATAAGACGACCCTCAATTTTTAATCTAAAGATTTTAGACAAAAGTATAGTCTTATACATGGAAAAATATGGTAACATGACCCTATGGGTTCTGGTCCCACACTGTTCTCCCACTTTGCTTGGATGTTATTCTTGGGAGAAAAAGAGATACATCTTCTGTTTGATGTTAGGATCAGTGGCACCTAACTTTGGATCCCTATAGGTCCTTGGAGTACAGCTTTCAGAAATCCTGGCCTGCACAGCTAGCAGTGAAGGCTTCTGGGAGTTGTGGTCCAAGAACATCTGAGGACCCAAGGTTGGGAACAACTGTCCTAGAGGATGGCAAAAATCAGAAGATATCTCCTCTCATTTCTGCAGTTTCAGGGCAAACCCGTTCTCTCTGAATGCAAAAGAGCACCTGGCCCCTCCTGCCACAGAATCCTAAAATTGAAGAACTGAAGAGTCACCAACCAGAAGAGTCATCCAGTCTAACTCTCTGTAACAGCAGAAAATCTACCACTAAAGCACCCTTGGAAGATGTCCATCCAACTGCTGTTTAAAAGCCTCTAATGAAGGTGGACAGAAAGTGAGGAGGAATTAAAGAACCTCTTAATGAGGGTGAAAGAGGAGAGTGCAAAAAATGGTCTGAAGCTCAACATCAAAAAATTAAGATCACAGCCACTAGTCCCATCACCTCCTGGCAAATAGAAGGGGAAGATATGGAGGCAGTGACAGATTTTACTTTCTTGGGTTCCATGATCACTGCAGATGGTGACAGCAGCCACAAAATTAAAAGATGCCTGCTTCTTGGGAGGAAAGTGATGAGAAACCCAGACAGCATCTTAAAAAGCAGAGACAGCACCTTGCCGACAAAGGTCCGCATCGTCAAAGCTATGGTTTTTTCAGTAGCGATGTGCGGAAGTGAGAGCTGGACCATAAACAAGGCTGACCGCCGAAGAATTGATGCTTTTGAATTGTGGTGCTGGAGGAGGCTCTTGAGTGTCCCCTGGACTGCAAAGAGAACAAACCTATCCATTCTATAGGACATCAAGCCTGAGTGCTCACGGGAAGGGCAGATCCTGAAGCTGAGGCTCCAATACTTTGGCCATCTCACGAGCAGAGAAGACTCCTTGGAAAAGACCTTGATGTTGGGAAAGTGTGAAGGCAAGAGGAGAAAGGGACGACAGAGGATGAGATGGCTGGACAGGTCACTGAAAATACCAACATGAATCTAACCCAGCTCCGGGAGGCAGTGGAAGAGAGGAGGGCCTGGCGTGCTCTGGTCCATGGGGTCGTGAAGAGTTGGACACGACTTAACTAAAAAACAACAACAATGAAGGTAGTCTCTTCCATTTTCAAACAGCTTTTGCTGGCAGCAAGTTCTTCCAAATGTTTAGCGGAAAACTCAGTTCTTGTACTTTGTCATTCGTTTAAGCCATGTTCTCTGGAGCTACAGAACACAAGCTTGCGCCTTCGACTAAGTTGAGTGCCTATAAAGTATTTGAAGATGGCTATCATATCACCTCCCAGTCTTCTTTTCTCCAAGTTGTATTGATTGTTCCTTATAGGAGTTGATTTCCACACTCTTCACCATCTTGGTTGCCCTTTTGTGAAGGTATTCCTGTTGATCCCTGTCTTAAACTATGGCGGTGTGTTATTTTTGTTCTCCATAGGTTGGGCTTAGCCTCTTCTGGTTTAATATTTTGAGCCTGAGAGGTGTGCAGAAAACATTTCCTTGATTTTAGCCGCTGTCTTGGGAGTTGGTATTCATCAAGTGGGTGCGTTTGGCGCTGTATTACCTTTTTTGTTAATTGTTTGCACCTCTCGATGTACTTCTGGAGGATCAAGGATTAGCCAAATAATGGACTTCTTCAGATACCCATAGATTTAAAGGTGAGCAGAGAGAGAGAGAGAGAGAGAAAGACTTTGAGTTCCAAATAAATATGGCCAATAATTTTTGTTTCTTTCTTGAATGATGAAGTAGCACCATTAAAAAGGATTTGTGGGTAGTTTATGTTCCTCTTTCCATTTTACTTACTAACATCGAACTGCTAGATAGCACAATGATTTAGGTTATCTGGCTGCGTATCCAGAAGTTGCGAGTTCGATTCCCCGTAGCGTCTCCTTGGCAGAGGCTGGCCTTGATGATCCATAGCGTCCCTTCCAGCTCAGCAGTCCTAAGGTTAATATTATTCTATTTACTTATTTTTTTAAAAAGCACCTTATTTGTCAACAGGATTCCGGAGACCCTTTCTGCCTTTTGTAGGCTTTCTCTGGTCCCCACCCGTCATGCTCCAGAAGAACATGAAAGACCTGACCGGTGGCAGGCCTATGAGATGAGGAGGAGCACCAACTCTGTGCACTTCCGAGCAAGGTTTGGAAAGAAAGATCAAAGCCGGGAAAGTGTTCCAATACAAACAAGCTAAATGGTGGCAAAATTAAGCTCGGGGAGTGAAGGCGTCAAATTTCAAGCGCAGCAACTGACTCAATTATGTCGAAGTGGGAGGATTGGGTTGCTAGCCTTTTGTCTCCCATATTCAATTAATTTTTTTTTTCCAAATGAACCTGTGAGTCCATTCAGTAGAGCGTTGCTCTCATCCTACGCATGTGTACCAAGTCGTTCAAGTGTGCATTTTGCTTTTGTGTTAAATTCACATATAATCTTAAAGATAAAGACGCTTCCAAAAGATGCCACTGAGATCTTAATTTATTTCTGGACTTTGGACCTCCGGATTCATCTGCTTTTGTTTTCCAGCAAACGGAATTAGCATAGTAAGAATTCTCAGCTATTATTTTTCAACTGGATGATGATCCAGGCTATGTAACATATCGGGCAGATGATGCTGTCCACCTCTGCACCTCCATTCTGGACAATCACACCACCCAGAGAAGAGAACCTCTCCACTTCCTCCAACCGCTGCTGTCTGGGTACAATTCCCCGTGTAGGGACCGTGGAGTTCACGTGCGTGATTTTCGATTTCTTGGGGCTTATCCTGGGGACAACTATATTTGCCTCTTCATCCGGGGAAGTCATGGCGTGCTGCCGTTTCAGTTCATCTTCCACAAGCAAAGCAATACCGTCGGCAAAATCCAGATGGCCAGGATAACTTTGGTCAATCCAGTGGATGCGTCTCCCAGGATGTACTCCAGTTGGCCCCATGACGTCATCAAGGGCCACCAGGAAAAGGAGTGGGGCAGGATACAGCCTTGTCTGACCCTGATGGTAATCTCAAAGAAGTCCATATTTTATAACCTTATGCAATTGTATGCATTCTACATTTAAGGCAGCCAGCTTCAGAGTTGTTGTTATTATGTGCTGTGACGTCACCACCAACCTACAGGGACCCTCTGAATGAGCCATCTCCAAAAACGGCCTGTCCTCAACAGCCCTGCTTAGCCCATGTAGACTCAAGCCTGTGGCTTCCTTTAGGAAGTCAATCCATCTTGGCTTTCCTCTTTTCCTGCTGCTTTCCACCTTTCCCTGTACGGTGGTCTTTTTCAGAGAATCCTGCCCTTCTCATGATATTCCCAAATCAGAACAGCCTCAGTTTCATTATTTTTGCCTCCAGAGATCATTCCAGCTTGATTTGCTCTAGGACCCACTTGTTGGTCTTTCTGGCAGTCCAAGCAAAGCTCTTCTCCAGCACCATATTTCAAGTGAATCATCATCATCATCATCTTCTTCTTCTTCTTCTTCTTCTTCTTCTTCTTCTTCTTCTTCTTCTTCTTCTTCTTCTTCTTCTTCTTCTTCTTCTTCTTCTTCTTGGTCTATCAGCTTCTGTTCTCAATCATTCCAGAGTGCAGGACGTGTAATAGTGAGCTCAAGTTCCGGGAAGCGAAATTTCAGTTGAGTAACAGGAAAAACTTCCTAATTGTTAGAGCAGTACGACAACAGAATTGGAGGTTGTTCATGACTTTGTGTACCTTGGCTCAACCATCTCTGACACCCTCTCCCTGGATGTCGAGCTGGATAAACGCGTTGGCAAAGCAGCTACCATGTTCTCTAGACTCACAAAGAGAGTATGGCTCAATAAGAAGCTGACGACACATACCAAGATCCAGGTCTATAGAGCCTGTGTCCTGAGCACACTCCTGTACTGCAGTGGGTCCTGGACCCTTTGTGCACAGCAGGAGAGGAAGCTGAACACGTTCCATATGCGTTGCCTCCGACGGATTTTTGGCATCACCTGGCAGGACAAAGTTCCAAACAGAGTAGTCCTAGAACGAGCTGGAATATTCAGCATGTATACATCACTGAAACAGCGACGTCCACGTTGGCTTGGGCACGTCGTGAGAATGGCTGATGGTCGGATTCCAAAGGATCTCCTGTATGGAGAATTAGTGCAGGGAAATCGCCCCAGAGGGGAGACCACAGCTGTGATACAAGGATATCTGCAAGCGGCATCTGAAGGCCTTAGGAATAGACTTCAACAGATGGGAAACCCTGACATCTGAGCATTCAGCCTGGAGGCAGGCAGTGCATCACGGCCTCTTCCAATTTGAAGAGACCCTTGTCCAGCAGGCCGAGGCAAAGAGGAAGTCACAAAAGCAGCAAAACCAGGGAGCTGGACAGGGGACAGATTGGATTTGTCTTCAGTGTGGAAGAGACTGTCACTCTCGAATCGGCCTCCTCAGCCACACTAGGCGCTGTTCCAAGCCCTCCATACAGAGCACGTCACCATAGTCTTTCGAGACTGAAGGATGCCTAATTAACTAACTAACGACAACAGAACCAATGACCTCAGAAGGTGGTGAGCGCTCCAACACTGGAGGCATTCAAGAGAAAATTAGACAACCATCTGTCAGATCTGCTTTGATTTGGATTCCTGCATTGATCTGTGGCCTTTCAGACCCCTTCCAACTCCATTATTCTATGAATCTGTTATTCATTCTTTTATCTACAAGTTGGGTTTAGTGTAAGTTGGAGACAAAAGAGAAGACAGGTACTCTTCATGGAATCAATTTTATTTTTGCATTTGAGCCTGGCACTCTAATAAATATTCACCTTTGAATCGTTTCTGGCTGCAGCTATGTTTAAAGGGAGTTCCCTTGGTGTTCCTGTTCCAATAAACATTTCCAATACACCTTTATCATATGTGGATCTGTTAGTCCTCATTAGCTGGATAAAGAGGCATGTATTTGAACTGTAGCTTCGATGCCCTGGGGAGAATTTCAACCTTGCTCGGAAAACACACGGCATGGAACTCGCAGTATTGTAGTGGAGGTAAGTTGGGCATCCTGTAAAAAGCAGCGGCCCCCAACCATGAGCCTCCAGATGTTCTTGGACTTCAGCTCCCAGAAATCCTGGCCCGCAGAGGTGGTGGTGAAGGCTTCTGGGAGTTGTAGTCCAAGAACATCTGGAGGCCCAAGGTTGGGGACCACTGTTGTAAAGGGTTTCAGAGCAGAAACAAAAGACTGCATCTAATCCTGTTTGCAACATGTTGCTGTCTAAACACAGGCTCATCTGCATTTTTTGTAATTAATCAGCATTAATCCATTTCCCCAGTTTTCCACCCATTATTTCAGTGCCTTGGACCAACGTGTGGAAATTGGAGATTTTGATTCCCTAGCTTCCCTGTGCACTGTAGTGGGCAGAGTGACAGATGAAGACTCTGAAGGACAGAGTTCAAATCCCCCACTCCTTAAATATCTCACTGACCTTGAATGCCTTATTAAGGTTGCTTATATGTTGGTTCTGACTTCACACATACACATGCTGATGACCTCCAAAGATCCCTCAGGTCTAAAAGCCAGTGATTAACCACACCAAGATTCAAATTGGTGTCAGAAGTAGTCTTTGACCCACAAAAAGGCTACACCAAAACAAATGCAGTCCCTAAAGGGCCACACAATTCAGTTTCCTCCACACTCCTTTCTCCCCTTAAATGTCTGCTTGCATATTAAGATCTGGTGAAGAAGAGCAGACTAGAAAGTTAGGATGTACTTAAGGGTGTGGTCTTCCCCTGTTACCTCCAAAGCTTGTACTCCTTATTGCTTTGATGCCTGAAGCTTAAAGTTGTGACATTAGGGATGGGCAACGGTTTAATTAATACCTTAAAAATATCACAAGGCATCAAAATAAGATATACGTTATGAGAAGTTCATTAGCATTTTGCTAGCAATACAGAACTGCTGGCAGCTCAAATTTCCATTTGTAAAGCATGATATTATTGTGTTAAAGAGTTTCATATTAGGTTTTGCACACTAAAAGCTATTTGGTTACTCTTTTTTGGTAGAATCATGGAGTTGGAAGAGGTCTATAAGGCCATGGAGTCCAATCCCCAGCTCAATGCAGAAATCCAAATCAAAGTTTATCTGATAGGTGATTGTCTAGTTTTCTTCTGATTACCTCCAGTGTTGAAGTGCTCACCACCTCCCACAGTAAAGGGTTCTACTAGCATAATTCTCAAATAGATATGAGGTTTTTCCTGATATTCAACTGAAATCGGACTTCCTGGAACTTGTGTCCATTATTACAAATCCTGTACTCTGGGAATGCTGAGAACAGATCCTGCCTTTTCTCTGTATGAGGGACGTGGTGGCGCTGTGGGCTAAACCGCAGAAGCCTGTGCTGCAGGGTCAGAAGACCAAGCAGTCTTAAGATCGAATCCACGCGACGGAGTGAGCGCCCGTCGCTTGTCCCAGCTCCCGCCAACCTAGCGGTTCGAAAGCATGTAAATGCGAGTAGATAAATAGGGACCACCTTGGTGGGAAGGTCACGGCATTCTGTGTCTAAATCGCACTGGTCATGTGACCACGGAAAGATTGTCTTCGGACAAAACGCTGGCTCTATGGCTTGGAAACGGGGATGAGCACCGCCCCCTAGAGTCGAACACGACTGGACAAAAATTGTCAAGGGGAACCTTTACCTCTGTATGACTACCTTTCAAGTATTCAAAAAAAACTGCTATCCTATCTCGCCTCAGTCTTCTTTTCTTGAGGCTAAATATGTCCAGTTCTTTCAGTCTTTCCTCCTAGCGCTTAGTTTCCAGCCTCCTGATCATCCTTGTTGCCCTCCTCTGAACTTGCTCCAGCTTGTTGGCATCCTTCTTAAATTGTGGTGTCCAGAACTGGACACAGTACTTTAGATGAGGCCTGACCCAGGCTGAACAGAAGGGGACTAGCACCTCACAGGATTTGTAGACTGTACTTCTGTTAATGCAGCCTAAAATAGCATTTGCCCTTTTTTGCAACCGTATGGTTAAGTAATACTGCGAATGAGAAGGGTCTTGGAATTGTCTTGGCGCATATTCAACTGGTGATCTGCAACAATTCCAAGATCCTTCTCCTTCACAGTAGTACTAAGCCATGTATCCTACATCTTGCAACTGTGCCTTGCTTTCCTTTTTGGCCAGGTGTAGAACTTTGCACTTTTCCTGATTAAATTTAATTCTGTTGCTTTCCTCCCAGTGCTGAAGCCTATCAAGATCTTTTTGAATTTTGTTTCTGTCTTCCAGAAGAATGTCGTTCTTCTGTCTTCTATTCCACCCAATTTTGTGTGATCTGCAAATCTGATAACCAGGCATGGTTTAGACAAAACCAAGCACCCACTTCAACACAACGACAACAGCAGGACATCGTTTCAAAGCACATGATACAACTGAGCTCAGGGAAAATATTTAAGACTGCGACTTCTCAGCTGTAATGGCCATGCTTCCCGGAGGCTTCTAGCCGAATAAAGTAACTTTTCCAACCTCTGTGGTACACTCCCTTTGCCAGAGCTGGTTTAGATATGTCTACACTGGTGAGGGGCGGGACATGGTGGCGCTGCGGGTTAAACCGCAGAAGCCTGTGCTGCAGGGTCAGAAGACCAGCAGTCGTAAGATCGAATCCACACAACGGATTGAGCGCCCATCGCTTGTCCCAGCTCCCGCCAACCTAGCGGTTCGAAAGCATGCAAATGCAAGTAAATAAATAGGGACCACCTCGGTGGGAAGGTAAACAGCGTTCCGTGTCTAAGTCGCACTGGCCATGTGACCACGGAAGATTGTCTTCGGACAAAACGCTGGCTCTATGGCTTGGAAACGGGGATGAGCACCGCCCCCTAGAGTCGAACATGACTGGACAAAAATTGTCAAGGGGAACCTTTACCTTTTACACTGGAGAAGACTCCTAAGATTTCTTTTGAAGGAATAGGCAGGGACAGTGTGTTAGGGTCCCAAAGTGTTACAAAAGTAGAGAGAACTTTATTTTAATTTCCTGTGGGTTATATTGGCTGTGCTGTCAGCTAATGAATAATAATCCCTATCTAAATGTGATAAAGATTTTTTTAAAAAGTTTGCAAGTTCATTCCTCAACTTGAAACCGCAGTTAGCACAGAAATAACGTTTGGCATGACTTTTGAATGAAGTCAACCTTAATTCTCCCTTCCTAAATGCAACTTAAGGTATCAAAAGTCCGAGGCTCACCATTTCTCTTTCGTTTTTGTTGTCTTCTAAAGCAATGGATCCCAAAAAGTTATTCGTTACATCAAGAAAAACATTGTGGATTGCAATGGATGACGAAATCATGCTATACCATGGGCTTCCTCCCTCCCATGCCCTCATTATGGCATGGAGGTGTCTCTGGTCTTCCAAAGCAGTGGTCCCCAACCTTGGCCCTCCAGATGTTCTTGGACTTCAACTCCCAGAAATCCTGGCCAGCAGAGGTGGTGTTGAAAGTTTCTGGGAGTTGTAGTCCAAGACCATCTGGAGGCCCAAGGTTGGGGACCACTGTTCCAAAGGATGTACAAGCCCTAGCAGACCCCACCAGTCAGATTCAAGACAATCTCTGGGGTGAGATGTAGTGCTGTTATCGCAGGAGCAGCTTCCCGAAGCATGGAGAAGCTCATTGCAAGAATGTTGCCCGCTGGGCGATGGAACTTGGACAAGACAAGGGTGGAAAAGTTGCAACATGCATGGGTGGAGAGACTTGACACTGATGAGGGTTTCAAAGTAAGGATGACATTCTTTCCACTGCTTATCAACAGCTGTGGTTGCCTTCCTCTCAAACATCTATGCTCCTGCTATTCTACTCTTCTCGGTTGTTATATACCATCAAGTCGAAACAACTTATAGCAACCCTAATCAGGCTTTCAAGGTGAGATAGTTTTTACCAGTTCCAATCGCTCAGTGAGTTTCCACGTCTGGGTGGGAATTCAAACCCTGCTCCTCAGAATCCTAGTCCGTCACTCTATCCATTACTCCACACTCTTCTCTAGTGAGCACTAATCAGCAGGGTCAAAACATGGGTCTTTTTAAAGCTGACCGTGAAAATGTTCATTTATCAAGGGGGTTTTGGCTCTGTGAGCTACAAGAATAGATACAAGAATTGTGCATCTGTTGTTGTTTTTTCCCCTCCTGGCTCCAAAATATGAACAAAATAAGCTTGCTTGAAGAAGTGCGGATAACTATCGTGTATTGCTGTTTATATTCTGTAGAAAATTAATGAGAAAAATAAATAGGCACAAAGACTATGCAATTGCTATCTTGCTTTAGAGGCTTTATAGATTTGTTATGAACGGTTTTCACGTGTCTCCAGTTGGAACATATTATTGCTATTTTTTAGAGATGGACACGACCCGCCGGTTCACCGGGTTTGCGCCTATTCATTTCTTGGTTGAACAAGTGTTTGGCGCTTCGAAGCCCCGCCTCCTCCCTTTGGGCACCAATCAGAGGCAGCAGCCTGGCTTCCCTGCTCCGCCTCCTCCAGGTATTGCCTCTGAGTGGCTATCCACTGGAGGAGGTGGGGCTTTGAAACACCAAAAACCGGTTTAGCTGAGAAATGAACCGGCACCGACCACCAAACTCTTCCTATTCTATCTGGCTTGGCTGTGAACTGCGTTAAGCCTGGACAATTTCTAAATCAGGCGATTGACTGAACTTTTTTTAAAAAAAGTAATTAAACTACCCCAAAGGAACCACAGAGGGACGTGGTGGCGCTGTGGGCTAATCTGCAGAAGCCTGTGCTGCAGGGTCAGAAGACCAGCAGTCGTAAGATCGAATCCACGCGACGGAGTGAGCTCCCATCGCTTGTCTCAGCTCCCGCCAACCTAGCAGTTCGAAAGCATGTAAAATGCAAAAATGCGAGTAGATAAATAGGGACCACCTCGGTGGGAAGGTAACAGCGTTCCGTGTCTAAGTCGCACTGGCCATGTGACCACGGAAGATTGTCTTCGGACAAAAACGCTGGCTCTATGGCTTGGAAACGGGGATGAGCACCGCCCCCTAGAGTCGAACACGACTGGACAAAAATTGTCAAGGGGAACCTTTACCTTTACCTTTTAAAGGAACCACAGTCAATAACAGGTGAGAAAAAAATTCTTTATTCTCCCAAAAGATTGTCCATGAGAAACACAACAAGATGACTTCAGTTGACTTATGGAGCCAGTGATCATCAGACCTGTCTACCCCAACATGTGGGTTGATACACAAGCCGTCATTAGCTGGCATCCAGCAGGCTGGCTGGCCGGCCGATGTTTATTCGAGAAACGTAGATGGTTTCCCAGATTTGCACATACAAAAAAAAATCATCTGAACCATCCATCATACCATTTGAGTCAATGTTAGCCTGGCCAATACGGTTACAGAAAGACCATCCCTGGAGAGCATGAGACAGAATCCATCAGGAAGGCGAGCAAATTCCCCAATTTGGGGGGGGCTTCCATCTCCCCCAACTCTGCCATCAGTTCTGGTCCATCAGCGTAAATCTAAATTTATACGGAGGGAAACAAAAAAAAAAGCATTTCATCAGCCATCAGAATGTGGAGTTGCCCTTGAATTCCAGATGCTTTACAGGGTGGTGGTGGGTCTGACTTGTGATTCTACAACTACGGGGAGGGGGGGAACCCTTGCAACATAAATGGATCAATTAAAAGAGCGGCTTTTGACAGTGCTGGGGTGGATTAACGGCACCCCCTTGACGGCATCGCACAGGTTTCTCTACTGAGTGAGATCCATCTGTTGGGTTGATGGTCTTATGCAAGGAGGAGGGGAAAAATCCATTTATCTGCACAGTGCAGGGACTGTCGTTCTGACAAACAACTGGAGGCACCGATGGGAGAGAGGAGGAAGAAGAGAATTTTGCTAAACAATGTAATAGGTCACTTCCTCGCAGGCTGCTCAAGCGAGAGGCAGAAAGGAAAAAGACGGCACGATGCATGTCCTATCAAGAAGAGGTTCCATTCAACTCTGCAACTTCCCCCACCCACCCCCATAGAAATGACAGCATGTCAAGACTGGCATTATTTTGAGATATATATATTTACTTAACATGACACAGAAGTTCTTTCAAGGGAAAACTATTATCTTGCTCTACCTGAGGGCTGGGTGTTCACAGCAGAGAGAAGAAAAGGTGTTTTTTTTGGGGGGGGGGAAATAGGGAATGATAATTGCCACAATCCCACCATTGGCATGAGACAAGCAGAACAGCTATGTGTTGCACTTTGAATTTCTGGGGAGGGGAGAAGCAAGATATAGGTGTAACAAGCTAAATAAATTGATCTATAGACCCATCTTGAACCAGATGCATGTTGAAGTACAGAATGCTAAATTGGAGCAGCAGGCTTTGGGCAAAAACCTGGTTCGAGAATTGTCTCTACATAAGGGTGATGATCTCAATGGCAAGGGGAATTTTTCAGAAACTAAAAAGCATGCTTTCTAGTTTCTGAAAAGTAAAGGCTTTAAATGTAAAGTAGCTTATATTTTATGAAAAAAAAAAACCTAGTGCTACTGCTGGTGAAAAAGCAAAAATGTTCACAGGGATTGCTCAGAGTGTCTGGATGTGTCTCATCAAGGGGGAGAAGATTTGTGAGTATTCATTACATCCGTCCTTTGGGTAGACCTGGGACTGATCTTTCTGATGCCTGAGAAAACTCTTCCCTCTCGTAGCAAGCAAAAGCTTTTAAGCCAGCAGTTCTATTTACAAAATCGCTAACAATACGGTTGCCCTTCGGAAAGGACAAAGAGGAGATTTTACTCAGCATTTTGACTGGGCATCCTTTTCCATTGACTTTTCGCCCTGGATAGGAAAATATATACAGTATCTCTATATAAGCACGGGGCATTCCTCTTGTTTCCTGTTAGCCAGCACCTCCACCTTCTGGTCATGACAGAAATAAGAAATTCACAGGTGACTAAAGAAATCAAAGAGATCCCTGTGATCATTACGTAATAAGTAGGCGATACACTGAGAATATCCGTGTGATCTGCTAGCTTTCGTGGATCAAGACCGTCCACTTCATCAGGCTTTTTAGACGGTCGAGAACCTGCGGTCCCAAAAGTGAACGGCAAGCTGGAATTCGCCAGGCGTTTTTCTCTCCAACGGAAGTCAGGATGTTTTACCACGTAGTGGCCTCCCTATTCCGACTCACGTGTGTGAAGAAGTGGGAAAATGTTCCACGAAAGCTTACATTAAAATAGAGCACTTTAAAGTGCTAAGATGTCGTTTTGCTTTTGCTTCGTTCTGTGTTTCTTGTTGAAATAAGAAAACGCAGAGGAAATGTCTAGCATGAGCTCCTGTTCTGGGTTCGAGGCAGGAACGACTCCAGGTCGTTCCGACTCTCGCCCCTCTCTGCCTCTCCCCACAAGCTCACATCTTGTGGGCCTGAAGCACGCTCACTCCTCAATCAGGGGTTTCAAGGATTCCCCCTGCTGCAGATTTATTTCTCCTACTTCCCTTTTTCCAAACATCTACAAACCAACCCAGAGTCTGCCCGCAAAGCTGTTCCTTCTTGTGAGCACGAGAGAGAGGCTGTTCTCATTAACAGCCTGGAAATGGAAAGGACGATCGTGTGAGCCATCCGGCTGCCCAAAGCTTTTCAGCAGAAAGCAGAGTTGGCTCGTAGGAGATACGATGCACTGTTCATTTGGAAGACGCATGGCACACCGAGAAAGCAGGATATGCCACAAAGCGATCTGGATACTGGGGAATAGAGTCATGTACCAGCATTTCCTGATTCCACGGCGTTATTTTAGGAGTGGCTAGCCTCTTCCGCAGTGGGAAACTGCGCAACAAAATCAGGATGTTTACTTTACCCTCTCTGTTTTTATAAACGATGGCCATGGGCTCTTAATTTTAGCGCAATGTGGCTCAAAGCTTTAAAGAACAAAGCATTCTCTTTCTTAACCATCAGTGAAGTTGTTATATTCAGTAAATACATTGGGGGGGGGAGGAAAGATTAACTATACGGAGCAGTCGGCTTTCAGCTAGCATAAGCCTTTGAGCTGCGGAGATCAACGTAGATTTTCCAGGCCTAGCAAGGAGATCTGGCTGTTTCTTAACATCTGCTGAGTTTACCGAGCTTTTAAAAAATCAGTCCTAGAACTCATGATGACACACTGAAAAGAGAGAGGCCGAATGGAATGTCGGGACACTGCTGGATGACACACACGAAGCCTCTCTCGTCCACAGCCAGCGTGCTCCTCGGCAGCCGCTACAGGCAGGATAAGGGCAGGGATGTTGGCAAGTCTTTGGTACCAAGTCCCAAGTCTTTGGTACTAAGTACCAGGTCCATGTCTTTGGTACCAAGTCCCAAGTCCAAGTCTTTGGTACCAAGTCCCAAGTCCAAGTCTTTGATACCAAGTCCCAAGTCCAAGTCTTTGGTACCAAGTCCCAAGTCTTTGGTACCAAGTCCCAAGTCCAAGTCTTTGGTACCAAGTCCCAAGTCCAAGTCTTTGATACCAAGTCCCAAGTCCAAGTCTTTGGTACCAAGTACCAAGTCTTTGGTACCAAGTACCAAGTCCCAAGTCTTTGGTACCAAGTCCCAAGTCCAAGTTTTTGGTACCAAGTCCCAAGTCCAAGTCTTTGGTACCAAGTCCCAAGTCCAAGTCTTTGGTACCAAGTCCCAAGTCTTTGGTACCAAGTCCCAAGTCCAAGTCTTTGGTACCAAGTTCCAAGTCCAAGTCTTTGGTACCAAGTCCCAAGTCCAAGTCCCTATTAAAAATAAGCTTTTTCCCCCTATAAAAAAAGAGAGGGGTAGGTGAGTTCCAAGTGTGACTCATTGGAAAAAGAACCCAAGCCAAGTCACCGGTGTGACTTAAGTCCGACTTGACAGCCATTTCTGTGACTCGAGTCCCATCCCGGCATAAGGGTGAGGCTAACCCATCCCCAACTATTAGAGGAGAACATCCCATTGCCTTCCAGTGGAATGACAAGCAGATTAGCTTAAAGCGCTGACTGCCACGTAACTGATCTGCAGGCAAGGATGTTCAGATGTTCAAAATGGAAAGAGGGTGGGGTGGGGGACACAAAAGCAGAGAAGCTGGCCTATGTTTAATCAGACCACCGGTTCATGGAGGCCAGACTGATCAATTCTGTCCCATAGGGCAGTAAAGCGTTTCAGAGAGGATGAGTTCTCCGTCCTTCCTGGAGGTCCTGGATGTTTCATGGTGGTCTCCAGAATCAGCCCTGCTTGTGGTCCCAAATCAAACCAGATCGGATGCGTTCAAGATGATTTGGGGGTCATACCTTGGTGTCACGGGGAAAGGGGGACACCCAAGGTCTGGATTCATCCCCTGGCCTTGAGGTTTTCTTAGGGAACCTATAACCTTGTAACTGCTAGTCATTAAATATAGAAAAGTGTTTTGTTGGAGTTGAGATTCTTAAGTAGACCCTTCAGCATCTCCCCAGGACTTCCTGGGACAAAGTGCAACTCACGTCAACCGTTTGCTGATTTGCACGGCCCACGAGGAGATCTGAAGAAATCAAGTAGGAAGAAAAGCACACTTACCTTCCAGAAGCATAAACAGCTAGAAGGCACAAGAAGGTGTATAATTGAAAAAATACACCAGGACACACCTTCAGCCAGTGGGGGGGAAAGGCACACAAAAATGCGGATGCATGCAAAAACTGTGTGCAAGTATTACTCAAACTGTAAAAACAAAGCCTTGCCAACTAATACAAAAATGCCGGGCTGAGAATTTGGGTGGAATCTGAGAAATGCAACAAACTTAAGATTAAAAGTTTCTCCTGTCCCTAGCAGGGACTCAATTTGAGTTCACCCCCTTTTCACGCCACTTAAAGTCAGCATCATATCCCGTGATCGCCAATAGCGCATTTGGCCAATCCTGTTAACAGAACCGGGGAAAGTTATCTTTTAGATGACAAACTGGAATTCCCCGGCCAGACCGAGGAAAGTAACTATTCTGAAGCTCTCACTCACACAAGCTGAAATTGAGCAATGCCTGGAAATTAAAACGGCAATCACAAACCTAAACTTCTGCTCTTTCCTCCTTGAGCTGCTGGACCACTTCTGCCACGTGCTCTTTCCGTTTTCGATCCAGGGATGGCTCTTAACCTCAGCAGCCGGTGACGGTTGGATCCGAGCCGGATCGCTTCGTGATGTGAAGCTTGGTGATTTCCTCCGCACACGTAGGATGAATCCCGACGGTCTTCATCATCTGCGAATAAGTAGCACCGCATCTACAGAGGGGAGGGGGCAAAGATAGAGCCGCTGAGAAGGATATCAATAGGAGTAAGCCATCTGACGCTGGGCTACCACACTGTCTAGAATCCATGGTCGGCGTTTCTCTAGAATAAACATCATTCGCTCATTCGTTGAACCCAGATGATGGCATTTATCAAATCATTACCTTGAAGAATTTTTTTCAAGCCATTCCAACCCATTTTCTATGTTTTTTGCTAACATAAAATGAAATGATAGCACCATTAAGAAACGTCCCAACAACCACACATATAGGAACCAGGGAAACTGAGGTTATGGACTTTGCTTTTCTCCTTGGCACAGATCAGGAAGGACTTTGGGCCACTGCCTTGCCCAGTCTGATTTATTTTAAAGTAATTTTCTTGTTGTTCTGTGTTGCCAAGTTGGAACTGTCTTATAATGACACTAATGAGGCTTTCAAGGTAGACGGGGGTGTAGCTAAGGAGTGGTTTGACTCGTCCCTCGCCCCCAATGAGTTTCCATGGCTGAGTGGGGATTTGAACCCGAATTTCCAGAGTCCTAGT
Organism: Pogona vitticeps; assembly: GCF_051106095.1. Taxonomy (NCBI): domain Eukaryota; kingdom Metazoa; phylum Chordata; class Lepidosauria; order Squamata; family Agamidae; genus Pogona; species Pogona vitticeps. Next base: position 12,151,701 of record NC_135796.1, read on the forward strand.
CCATCACTCTATACAGTGGTGCCCTGCTTGACTATTACCCCGCTTGATGACGATTCCGCTTTACGATGAGTTTTTAGCGATTGCTATTCCGATCGCAAAATGATGTTTAAATGTGGAAGATTCGCTTTACGACGATCAGTTCCCTGCTTTGGGAACCGATTCTTCACTAAACGATGATTTTAAAACAGCTGATCAGTGGCTTTCAAAATGGATCCCCGCTGTGCAAAATGGCTCCCCACTGTGTTTAGGACGGATTCCTCGCTTAACAGGCACTGGAAAATGGCCGCCCTATGGAGGATCTTCGCTGCACGATGAGGTAGTTCGTCCATTGGAATGCATTGAACCGGTTTTCAATGCATTTCAATGGGTTTTTTACTTTCACTTGACAACGATTTCGTTCTACAGCGATTTTGCTGGAACGGATTATCGTCGTCAAGCGAGGCACCACTGTACACTACACCGCACTGGGTATCAAAATAACTTGGAAGGGGAGGGGGGAAAATCTGATGAATGTAGATGTTCAGCTGTACTACAGATGCCTTGCTCATTTTGAACACAAGAGGCCAGCAGTGACAAAGGAAAACAACGTGAACAGATTCTGTCTTGTCTCTTGAAATGAGGCAGTGAAAAATCAGCTGAACTGAAGTATATGCAAAATGAAAGATGCCTTCTTGTGTATGACAGGCAATCGATTCACACAATACTGATACTGTCCCAGCTCAACAGCTTGCCAGTAGGTTTCTACTTCTAAACTAAAGAGCTTGTGGCCACATTTAAAGCCTGATAACCTATATTTAATTGAGATTCTTACAAAGGGACAATTGCATATCAAGCAGGGTTTAACACCAATGTTGTAAAACATACTTTTACAAAAATCAGATTTGTCCTTAGCTTAAGTCTATGTCTTGGGTGTCCGTATGTTCTTCAGCCATAGACCCAGAAGGAGAAAGTTTTTAATTACCAAAATGACTGCTGGTAGATGACATTGCCAGCCAGGGAAGATTTTCAGTAATTAAAGATTTATTCCTTCTGTCCCACAGCTCCCACAGCTTCCATGCCATGAAGAGGATTATGTGGAAGATAGAAAAGCCACAGGGCAGAAGTGGGGAGTTGTTCATTGCCAAAAATAGCCTCTGAGAATGATGCCGTCTGCCTTCTGCAGGCGGAAGTTCTGCAGCACTAAAAGAGTGCTTGGGGGGATAATCAGAAGTGGCTTTAGGGATAAAACTGGAGGTAATTTCCATCATCATCATCATCATCATCATCATCATCATCATCATCATCATCATCATCATCATCATCATCGCTGTTAAGATAATTCTGACCTTATGGCGACCCTTTTCAGAGTTTTCCGGGTAGAGAATACTCAGAAGTGGTTTACCACTCCCTTCTTCAGCGTCTCGTGGCGCCATGGTTAAGCTGCAGTACAACAGCCAAAACTCTACCCACGACCTGGGTTCAAGCCTACCGTGTTTCCCAAAAAATAAGACAGGGTCTTATATTAATTTTTGCTTCAAAAAACACCTTAGAGCTTATTTTCAGGAGATGTTTTTTTTTCATGTACAACCATCTACATTTATTCAAATGCAGTCAGGTCATCTTCTGGTTGCTGCACAAGGGTGGAGGGCGGAGTTAAACTCAACTGGGGCTTATTTTTGGGGGTAGGGCTTATATTACAAGCATCCTGTAAAGTCCTACTAGGGCTTATTTTCTTCCATGTAATCCTCTTCATGGCATGGAAGCCGTGGGAGCTGTGGGACGGAAGGAAGAAATCTTTAATTACTTATTTTCGGGGAAACAGGGTAGGTAGCCGGCTGGAAGTTTCACTCAGCATTCCATACTTCTGAGGTCAGTAAATTGACTACCCAACTTGTGTGGGGGGGTGTCAGGGGTCGATGGTGGCAATCTGTAGCCTGCGTAATTAAATTATAAACTGCCCAGAGAGTGCTCTAAGTGCTATGGGGCAATATATCAACCGTTTCTGAGGTAACCCCGGGATTGTGCAGCTTGCTCAGGACCACACAGGCTGACTCTTTTGGGACGCACAGTAGGAAACTGAAGTCTCAACCTCTGGCTGCAGCTGTGCAACCAGATACCTAAACCACCGAGATATCCAGTCACCAAATGCCCAGTAGTTAAGACAAATTCTTGGTCTCCGCTTGTTTGCAGAGATAACCCGTTCATCACTACAAGTGTATCTCTAGTCTCTGAAGTCCCTTTTTTTCACCACTGTTGGGGAATCATGGGATTCTGGAAAAAGTGGGTCCTACAAGCCCGAAGTCTGCCCGGTCCATTAGAAAACAGAATCATGTAGCAGGGAGTTCCACGGATCAATCGCATGACCTTTCCTTTTGTTGGCTTTGAAGGCTCCCGAGCGGTTCTGAGGCACAAGGCTTGTTCTTGGCTGATTTTTTTCCCCACTTTGCTTGACCCGCCATGCCAGAGGGTGCCGTAGCTGGTCTGATGTTTTTAAAGGAGTTATTGAAGAAAAAAAACATCAGGCGAGCTTCAGCACCCTTTTCCATTCATTCTTGGCAGGATGTCGAATAATAATAGGTGCGGATCTGAAAAGAAAACCTGAGCTGTCTTTCAAAGCTTTGATGATTCCTTTCTGTATCGAAAGAGAAGCCTCATCATGAAACATAATCAAAACAAGCTTTTGAATGTTTCAATGAAAATTTATTATCCTCCCAACAGACAGCTGTGATAGGCTCCTTTTTATTACCCTTTGAAGCCCAAAGCAGCAAGAGAGTGGATCTAATTTTTGGGGGGTGGGGGTGGCGAAGGAGGAGGGTTGATTCTAAAATTTGCCAAGAAATGTATTTCATAAACATAAATATAAAAATCTGGTATGTCCGTTACTAAGCCCAATATGTCTTTAAAAAAGGACGGCAGTACTTCTAATGAAAATAGAGGAAACGAGACATTAAAGAAACCAAAAACACAGGGTTTTTTTTTTCAACCCTGCCAAAAAAATATATCAAAAAATCAAACCACTATCTTTCATAATCTTGCAGTAATTTAAGAAGGGAGGCTTTCGTTAAACTGGGGCGGGAAGAAACAAAGGAAAAGCATTCCTGAGACTTACTTGATTCCAAGGGCAAATCCTTGAATAACTTCGCCGGCGTTTGGACCGATGAAATGGAGGCCCAGGATTTGCTGCTCCTTCTTGAGCAGGCACACCATCTGAAAACAATCCACGAGCGACAGGCAAATGTTCACTGAGAGCAAGCGTGTGAGCCTGGATTAAATTCTGGATTCCCTTCTCTAGACTTGGGCACGAAATGAACCAGAAACCAAATAAACTGGACGGAACACGTCGGTTCGTGGTTCGTTTGACGAACGGTGACGGTTCGTGGTTCGGTTCGGGGATCCCACATGGCTGTGCTACAGCGAAACGCGAATTTTTTTTCCCTTTCGCAAAAGGACATGCTGCCGCCATGGGTACCATGCTTGGGGACAGCAGGCTCAGCTTCCCTGTCAGGAGCCTACCACTGCCTCTGAGCATGCGTCCATAGTAGCGCTCCAGAGGTAGCAGGAACACCACCTGCAGAGCGCTGCAGAGGTAGCAGGAACACCACCTGCAGAGCGCTGCAGAGGTAGCAGGAACACCACCCCCAGCACAAACTAGAAATGCAAATTGCAAACTGGTTAATTTTTCTGGGGATCTGTGGTGGTTCATGGTTAGCCACAAACCACCACAAAACACCTGTTTTCTGGTTGGTGTTCAACTATACTCTTAACCAGTGGTAATTTATTTATTCTATTATATGGTTTACTCTACTGCATTTTTCCATTTATAACATGCCCCTGCTTATAAGACACTCCCCCTCTTTTCTAACCCCCAAATTAAGAAAACTTTGAGGATTCAGCCTCTGGGCTCAGAACAGTCGGACATTTCGAGTCCCTGTTGAATCTGAGCCTACAGGCTCCACCTCCAACGAGGTGTGTTCTAATTGGTTTGTTCATCATCAGCTGACGTCAGTTCCATAAGGCTCCTGATTGGAGGAAGCCTGTTTACAGAGGCAAGGTACAGGCCGTTTTGTTCTCTCTGTGTTCTCAGTTTACTTCCGTGTATAAGACGCCACTTAATTTTAGCATGATGATTTTGGCGGAAAGTAGCATCTTATACTCAGAAAAATACAGTATGTTCTCGAGTATAGCCCAGATCGGCTACAAAGCAATGAAGTATTCATATTCGTATATTATTTAAAATATTTTTACCCTGTCTGTCTCCTATAAAGGACCCAAGGTGGCTTGTATCATTAAAAATATAATATTAACAGCTAAAAACAGCAAATGATTCAGATTGTAAAGAAGAATTAATAAATTTATATTTAAAACGTTAGGTAAAGAAGCTTTCACAACACCGAATAAGAGAATCAATATTATTATTTGGGTCATAACTACAAAACTTGATGGCCAACAACTTCATTTCTTTAGATGTATTATCTTTGTATTTACAGTTACTGCTTCAATAAAGTCCGTACTCAAGCGCTTGACTTCAACTTTCAATCAGTAATGGGATGGTTATTATTGCTTAGGGTTTGCAAATAATGCAAAATGGCACATTTATGTTCTTAAAAGTTACCAGAAATGATGAACAAACGTAACAGAAGGCCTATAAGTGCCCTTCTTGGGAAAACCAAGATTCTTTGTAAAATAATTATGTCCCATCAACTCAATTCTGATGGAGAGCATTAGACCCCCACGGATAGGAGTTTTGCATCCCCAGCAGTCAATCATTTTTTAACGTTAAAAAAAATATCTAAACACAAAGAAAATCACAGAAACATCAAATAAACAATTAAGAAACATCTACCACGCATACTGTTCTCCACTCCGACTCACTTTTATGTAACACTGAGAGGCCTCTCTTTCGGCCACAGTGAATTCCAGCGGTTTATAAAAGGCGTGGTAGACCTGATAGAAAGGAAACAGAAAAAAAATGAGTGTCTGATAGTCTTTTAAATGCATCCTGCACATGGTCTGTATTTTGATAAGAATTACGGTTTTGCCAAGAGGGCTACCAAAAAGCATAGCAGTGTGACCATACCCAATATGGTCGGACAGCGGCATCTGTGGGGGATCAGCTCCAACCAACCCCCCCACTGATGCCGAAAAACGAGGAACTATCGAATACTATATATTGCATGCTCTCTAGGTCCCTCTAGTGGTCAGTTCTGGTAAATACACCCTGGATATACATAAAAGTATGTATTTCTAGAGTTTTTTTTATTTAGTCTTTTCATACAGCAGATAAGTGAATCCCGTCAACTGGGGGATCCTACTGCATTCACAAGTGGTTAACCGTTCCTTTCTTCTGGTAGCACCCTGGAACTGTGGAGCTTGCCCAAGGATACACAAGAGGCCCAGTTGGGAATTGAACGCCTAACATCTGGCTCTGCAGCCAGATCCTGAAACGACTAAGCTATCCAGTCAGCTTACCTCTATATTATCCGCTCCGAACCGGTCCATAGCCGTTTCTTCCGAGAGTCCGACACAGCCGTATTCCAGGGGAGTGAAAACGGTTGTGGGCACCTGTATGACATAAAGCAATCCTTTCTACCTTTCAGCGAAAGGATCGGGGCCCTAATTGCCTTGTCCCCACGGCCACTGCCTAGGGCTAGGGGTAAACTAGAAAAGATACAGGACATCTGCAAGGCGTATATTGCTGGGGCTAGAACCACGAACCCGTGGCTTCTCATTTGGGCCACGGTTTTTCTGTGGAGCAAACAGGACCTTAATCTTCTATCTCCCGTCTTCCCAGATGAAAAGCAGGGGTGATAATGCCTTCCTTCAGCCTGGGCAGACTCTCCGAAACAAGCTTCTCACCAAGTTAAGATGGTTACCTCTGGAAGACCAAACCTCATAATACAGTGGTGCCTCGCATAACGAGCGCACCATTTAACGATGAATCCGCATACCGATGTGGATTTTGCGATCGCTAATACGATCGCATACTGATGTTTCTTTGCATTGCGAGGGGGAACAGCTGTTTGGCGGTGGCCGGAACACCCAAAATGGCCGCCGGAACACCCAAAATGGCCGCCGGCACCATCCAAAATGGTCGCCGGAACACCCAAAATGCCACCGGAACATGGGGAAACATCGCAGAACGGTGAGTTTTGGGCTCAATGGTTTTTTTTGATCTGTATAGCGATGTTTCCCCATAGTGAAGGTTAATCCGGAACGGATTAACCTCGCTATGCGGGGCACCACTGTAATAATAATCATGTGCTCTCAAGTCAATTCTGTCTTAATTTGATCCTTTTCAGGGTTTTCTAGGTAGAGAATACTCAGATGTGGTTTCCAATTCCCTTCCTCCAGGGGGCGTCCTGGGGACGGTGCAGCTGGCCCAAGGCTACCCAGCCTGGCTCTAGGGGAGACCGAGTGGGGAATTGAACTACCAACCTCTGGCTCTGCAGCTGGAGACCTAACTCACTGAGCCGTCCAGACAGCAGTTACCAAAGTGAATAGTACCATATTTTTTCCGTGTATAAAACGACACTTTTCCCTTAAATAATTAGACAAAAAATTTGAGGGCCGTTTTATACACGGAAGGCAGCCACTTTCCCTGCCTTTTGCGAAGCCACAGGGCTTAGCAAAAAAGGAAGGAAAGGCTCCCTTCGGGTAAAGCAGCCGTAAAAGGGCTGAACGATCGACCCCTTTGATCCTGAAGCCCTTTCACGGCTGCGTTACCCACTTCCTAAGCCCCACGGAGATCAAATTTTCTAATTTGGGGGTTAGAAAAGCAGGGCTCATCTTATACATTGGGTCGTCTTATAAACGAAAAAAAAAATACGGTAATAGTATCAGCCAGAGCATCTTTAATGAAAAAAAAATCATTGTATGTTTTATTGCAGCACTCCTGTGATTGGTGCCATGAAGCATTCCTCTACATACCCACCTTAATTAAGACACTTAGGATCGACTACATTTATAGGCCACTTTAACCCCCCCTTGAGCTCAAAATGGCACATACAACTCTCCTCCTTTACTGCTTCATTCTCACATCCTGCTTTCTGGATCGCCTTTCTTGACGTTGGATGGCACAGTGGTTGAACTGCAGTACTGCAGTCAAGCCTCTGCTCATGTTTTGAGTTTGGCCCCGATGGATTTTTGAACATCAGCTCAGCCTTCCATGCTTCTAAAGTTGGTAACATCAGTACCCAGCATGCTTGGGGGAGGGGGAAAGTTGTTGTTTACAAAAGTCTATTCTAAAATGCCCAGAGAGTGTTTTGACACTATGGGGCAGTAAAGAAGTGTCAAAACAATGACAAGGGAGCTCCCCAATGGATTTGAAGCCTCAAGTGGGGACTAGAATTTGCACACACACACACACACCGCTGAGATCCAACACAATATGTCAGTGCAACAGCGCATTGGCACTAAGCATTACATTTCCCCCCCCCAAAAAAAATGGATTTGTGCCCAAATGGGATTGTGCTGCTGGAAACCAATTTTTGCACGGATTCATTTAATTTCAAAGGTTATAGGAATGGGAGGGGGGAGGGGGAGGGGAGAGACTCATCAACTACTCACATTATCGTAATCCATCAATTCTGCAGATTGGCCAAACAACCGGCGAGCCAGACATTTCCCTGCGGCGATCGCTGTCGGTGTTAGCTCTGGGCGACCCTAACAAATGTTGACCAAAAAGTTTTAAAAATTAGATTAAAAAAAAAAAGTCCCAAGGAATGACAACAAGCAAACGAAGACGACTTCTTTAAAAATAGCACAGGGTTCGAAAGATAACGGATGCAAGAACCAATGGTAATCATCCTCTTCGCTGATGCCTGCTGCAGGGCCCAGGAGCATGGCGGGTAAATTAGGTTGATCTTCTTGGTGTGCCAGGTTGTGTATCTGCTCATACCCCTGGGGCACTGCTATCTCTCAGGGGCGAAAACGTGTAGTGCAGCCAAGAACGTTGTAAAATCATGCCTGGTTTGGGCAAAGACACAGTTGTTCTGTGCATCTTGTTGTAGAAATGATGTTGTTGCTGTGTGCCGTTAAGTTGATTGTGACATGGTGAGCCTTTTTCAAAGTTTTCTAGATAGAGTGTACTCCGAAGTGGCATACCATTCCTTTCCTCTAGGGGGAGCCCTGGGACGGTGCAGCTTGCCCAAGGCTACCCAGGCTGGCTTTTCTCCCCAGGAGGCACACAGTGGGGGAATCGAACTCCTACGTTCGACTAGATAGGCGGGATATAAATGCAATAAATAAATAATACATAAAAGTAATCAGATACATACACCACTGAGCTATTCAGACAGTCATTATAGAGATGAGTCAGGGAGGAAATGGACTGTACAGTGCAGAAACAAAAAAATTAAAATTTCATGTGGGTCCCCATGTTCAGGATTTATCCCAAGGTACAGACGAAGGAACGCTCTCTCTTTTCCAAACAAAGCGTTCTGACATTCAAGATCTTCTGTGAAAGCTCTTTGCCAGCTGAAAGCTGATCTTCCCCGCCCGCGACACATGTTTGCCCAAACTGCGGTTGCCAGTCATTTCTGTGGCAGGAAATACAGATGTTGTTTTGGCATTCCAGAGCCCTAACAGGAGATCGGGGGAGGAGATAAAATTGCAAAATGCTCTGGCAAACACTCGGTTAAAAAAAAAGCAAAGCAAAGCAAGAAAGAGGAGGTAATTACTAAAACAGCCGTGCAGATATACGCCCGGATCTTCATAAAACAATGGCTTTTAAGATTTCCCCAAGTAGGCAGTTGATGGAATTGCTCATTTTGCAACTCGTGCGTGACATGATCCTGTTCAGCTACCATTGACTGGACTTGCTGGAAGACGTGGACTGTCCAGTGTGTTCTGCCTACACATAGAATCATAAAGTTGGAAGGGGCCTATAAGGCCATCGAGTCCCTTCTCTTGAATGCCTCCAATGTTGGAGCACTAAGTCATGGGTTCCATTGTCGTACTGCTCTAACAGTTAAGGCATTTTTCCTGATATTCTGCTCAATATTCGCTATATCCTGTAGCCTGAGCCATTAGAAGGGCTCAGAGTTATACCGTGCAAAGGACACCACCTCCAAAATGTGCATGATGCTTTTCTCAGCTGTCTAAGATTGGGAGTTTCGATGCTTCTTGCAGGTACAGCCAGCCTGTGTAGCCTTGGGCAAGCTGCGCAGTCCCAGGGCACCCCACTTGTTCATCTCTCTGGTGGTCCAGAATTTCGCAAATCTCTCCTTCAGCACCACATTTCAAACAAGTCAATTTTCCCCCCGTCATCTTTTTACTGTCCAGCTTCTATGCCCATACACGGTGATCAAGAATACAGGAGTATGGATGATCTTGGTCTCCAGTAACGTACAGTGGTGCCCCACTTGATGATTACCTCGTTAGACAAGGAAATCGCTTGACGACTTGTTTTTTGCGATCGCTATTGTGATCGCAGAACGATGATTGGATGGGGTTTTTTCGTTTGATGATGATCGGTCCCCTGCTTCAGGAACCGATTTTTCGCTTTACGATGATCAAAACAGCTGATCATTGGGTTTTCAAAATGGCTCCCCGCTGTGTTTTAGGACAGATTTCTCACATTACAGGCACTGGAAAACGGCCGCCCTATGGAGGATCTTCGCTGGACACTGAGGTATTTCGCCCATTGGAACGCATTGACCAGGTTTTAATGCATTTCAGTGGGCTTTTTTATTTCGCTTGACGACAATTTCGTTCTACAGCGATTTTGCTGGAACGGGTTATCCTCATCAAGCGAGGCACCACTGTATCTTTACACTTGATGGCCCCCTTTTTGGATGAACAAAGAGATTCCATTACGGACCTGGACTCCTAGGAGGGCTACCCAAGGCAATAACTGAGACACCAGACGAAGAGGCATCGAGCCTCGTCAAAGGCAGCCACTGGGCAGCAGGAATAGCTAATGGTGACATTAGCAAAGGAAGCAATAGTGGTGACACTCAAGCTAACTCTTGTTAGTACTGCGCAGAATACGACAATGGCAATTCCCTGCTGAACAACCCTTACTATAAAAACCCTCTGCATGTAGCGTTTCTTCAAAACAAGCACACTGTCTCCTTCTCCTGTAACTGTCATCATGTTAAAATGATGTAAGAAAGCCATTTAACTCAGAGCGGCTCCTTCTTTGTAGCTGCCCCCAAAATGCACTAGCCTCCCCGAGTGCTTAGCAGGTCCCTGCGGTCGTCTTTGACCAGATGAGAAGATAAGAGAAGTCCTTGTTTTGTTCTCGCCTGGAGGTGAGGAATCTCGTGGGACTCGGAAAAATCCCTTGTCAAGGGGTCTCGCTGAGCGTGAAATGAACAAGAATGAAAATTAAAAAAAAAAATAGCCAGAATTCATCACCTCTCTAATCACGAGTATGGGTTTTGAATTCAGATAACCACACACGCTCAGTCAAAGAAGTTCTGTGTCTTTCGATTCCACAGGCAGAAATACTTATTTATTTCAGAGACAGAACTGATATCGGGACTGAAAAAAAGGCTTTGGTGCCAGGCGGTGCTCCATTTAATGGGCTGCCTGATAAGCATCAGTAATAATTTTTAATGCAGAGGTGTTGTGTATGGAGGAAATTACTGTTCCGGGTGGTT